>NC_030823.1:63324457-63629925 GCF_001704415.2 Capra hircus | reverse complement strand
AGGAAATGGAAACTCACTCCAGTATTCTTGCCTAGAAAATTCCACGGACAGAGGAGCCTGCCAGTCTCCAGTCCATGGGGTTGCAAAGAGCCAGACATGACCGGGCATGCATGCAAATTGTCTCTACTACCGAAGAGGAGTTAGTTCTGTCCCCTCCCGTTGCCCCCTCCATGCAAAAACATTCTCCCCATCACCCCGTGCTCTTTTTATCATTCATTTACTTTATTTTCGGCTGTGCTGGCTCTTTGTTGTTGCACATGGGCTTGCTTTAGTTGCGGCGAGCTGGGGACTACTGTCTAGTTGCTGCGTGCAGACTTCTCGTTGCCGTGGCTTCTCTTGTTGTGGAGCTTGGGCTCTAGGGTGCGGGCTCAGTAGTTATGGCACATGGGATCAGTTGCCCCATGGCAAGTGGGATATTTCTGGGTTAGGGATTGAATTCATGTTCCCCGCATTGGCAGGTGGACTCTCAACCACTGGACCATGAGGGACGTCCGCCCCGTTCCCTTGACAGTTGTGTGATACTGATAGAGCGATGATCAGTGTTTTTGTTCTTATAATCATGGAAACCAAATTCCATTTATAGACTGTGGGTAGTTTTCCTTTCATATATGACTTAACAATTGCCTCTTTTATTTGCTCAGTTTTATTATTGCTGCTGCTGCTAAGTCACTTCAGCCATGTCTGACTCTGTGCAACCCCAGAGACGGCAGCCCACCAGGCTCCTCCATCCCTGGGATTCTCCAGGAAAGAACACTGGAGTGGGTTGCCATTTCCTTCTCCAATGCATGAAAGTGGAAAGTGAAGTCAGTGAGTCGTGTCCAACTCTCAGCGACCCCACGGACTGCAGCCTACCAGAGGCTACTGTACCTACAGCCCTTGGGCTCACAAATTCTTCCTCCATTGTCAAGCCAGCAGTATAGCATCTTCAGATTTCTTTCTTTGATTTATATCTCTGCTTCCATCACATTGCCTTCTCTTTTTTTAAGGACGCTTCTGATTCTTGTTTAGTTGCTCAGTTGTGTCTCACTCTTTTATGACCCTATGGACTGTAGCCCACCAGGCTCCTCCATCCCTGGGATTCTCCAGGAAAGAACACTGGAGTGGGTTGCCATTTCCTTCTCCAATGCATGACAGTGAAAAGTGAAAGTGACGTTGTTCAGTCGTGTCTGACTCTTAGCGACCCCATGGACTGCAGCCCACCAGGCTTCTCTGTCTATGGGATTTTCCAGGCAAGAGTCCTGGAGTGGGGTGCCATTGCCTTCTCCAATTATTATTGCTAATACAACCCAAAACTAATCCCTAATCATCTAGAACTTCTCTCAGAGCAGTCAGATTTCAGCAGATGTTCTTTGTGCGTGTGTGTGAAGATTCTCCTGGAGCTCCCTGATGTCCTCCAGTCTGAGAGGAGCCACAGCTGTGGGCCTGCGACCATCTCCACTTCTCTTATTGGCTCTCCTGTTCACTGTGTCCTGAGTCATCATCTTCTTTTTTGTATAATCCTCCTCCTCCTTCCCCCGCCCTCCCCACTCCTCTTTCTTCTCCTTCTTCCACATCATCCAGTCACTGTCTGAGGAAGTGTGATGGCAAGTACTTATCTATGAGCTTGCGTGTCTGAAACTGCCTTTCTTGTCTCCTCACACTTGATGGATAGCTTGGCTAGGTCCCATCTCTCCTTTATAACCAAAGCTTTGGAAAGTTGAATGGTAAAATTATTTCCCTAATTAGGGTCGAGAGGCAACCTAAACATTAAATCATTTCCCTCCTGTTTCCTAAATTCATCACAACTTTGCAAGTGGGTCCATTTGAGTTGGAAGTTTCTCAGAAGCATTTATGTCAACAAACAGTAGCACTAGTGAGTTCTGGTGAAGGCAAGAGACGTGACAGTACTTTCTGGTCCAGCCTTGATGGGAACCGGGTTCAGTCACAGGGAGGAGAAAGGCTCTTTTCTTTTTTTGTTCTTCCCTGCTAATGCTACGAGACGGCCTCACCTGATTTGACAGGTGACGTAGCTGCCTGGAGGAAATGTCATCTGCACAAAACAGAGAAGTCTCTATGCAGGTAATTCTCTGTCTGGATAGCACAGGTGATTATAGAAATTAATAAATCAGAAGCTTGGACACAGGGACCAGAGCTTGGCAGGTTCCTCTATTTACTTAAGCAATCTTTTCGTTTGTCAGGACTGTCAGTTCCTGGATCTCTCTGAGGCCCTTTTGATTCCAGTATCCCCAGCTCCCTGGTTGAACCAAGATTCTGTGTAACTCTTGGAGTTAGCCAGCTGGGGCAAGGAAGATGGGTGTTGAAAACGAGAGGGCTGTGCCATGATTCTGGTATTGTCATACTACAGCTTCTTACCAGGTCTTGAAATGCAGGCTTCCTTTTGTCCCTTTCTGACTCTTTTATAGAAGTTTCATGTCTGTTGGTCAACTCCAAGTCCATGTGGGCTAAGAGGAGAAATCAAGCCATGGAGACTCATGGAAAATTTTAAGTTTCCTTTGTTTTTTATTTTTTGTTCTGCATATGCCTAGAGTTAGCTTTAATAATCTGTCAGCCTTACGGGATTTTCCTGTTTGCTTTCATATCAAATGTGGCTTTTATTCCTCGTCTTCTCTTTATTTCCTGTAGATGGATTACAGTGTTCCATTCTGTTCTCTGGAACAGGAATTCCTTGCCTCCTTTTTGATCCCTTTGTGCCTTTAGTGTTCCTTCCAGGCCAGGAGGATGCTTTCTCTTCAGAGAGAAAATATCAATTTCCTCTGAGCTGAAGAGTGGCCCAGGTTTTTTATTTTGCCTCCAATACTGTGTTATACTTTCTTAATAAAGGAGCATTTTTGAGGTCTACACACCCTGCCCGAAACAACTCCTTGTTCAATTTCAGTGCCAAACAGTCTGGTCTCCTTTTCCTTAGTGGTCATCGTAGAATGAAGTGTATTTTCTTTTTTTGAATTTTATTTACTTGTTTATTTTCGGCTGTGCTGGATCTTCACTGCTGCTCGGGCTTTTCTCTAGTGGTGGCAAGTGGGGTCTGCTCTTCTTTGCCGTGTGCAGGCTTCTCACTGTGGGGGCTTCTCTTGCTGCAGAGCACGGGCTCTGGGGCCTGCGGGCTTCAGTAGTTGCAGCACCCAGGCTGTAGAGCAGGGGCTCAGTATTCGTGCTGCACAGACTTAGCTGTTCCATGGCATGTAGGATCTTCCCCACCCAGGGATCGAACCCGTGTCTCCTGTACTGGCAGGTGGATTCTTTTCCCCTGAGCCACCAGGGAAGCCCCAGACGTGTGTTTTCTGATTGGCTGCTTTTGTCCCTCTCTCGTGTCCGCAGGCATTCAGATGTACCTCTGCAACCGGGAACACTACGGCTACCTGCCCATCCCCCTGAAGCCCCAGCAGACCCTGGAGGAGGAAGTGGAGAACCTCATCCACGTGCAGACAGAAGCAATGAGTGAGTGACCCAGGCTGGTGGTAGCGGCTCGTGTTCTGTTGCGTCCGTGTCCGTATCAGCCGCTTCTCTGCTCTCCCAGGACTGGACTCTCATAGTCTGCCTTGGCTGAAACATAGCTGTTCATTTGTCCATTCATTTCAAACTTCTCCTTATGTGAAATACAAATATGGAAATGTGTCTTTGCCCCCAGGGAGCTTTTCCCCCTGGGAGCTTCCCATCCAGGTGGAGAGCTGGGTACACAGTAAATCCATCTCATACCATGTTATAATGGCTATAGTGGTGTTTTGTGGTATGGATTTAAACTCTTATTTTGCTGCTTTCTAAGTATATGACTTTAGGCCAGTAATCTGACCTCCTTAGTTGTGAAATGAAGGTAAAACATCGAGGATTTGGGGGCCAATTCCCCATGATATATATAAAAAGTATATTAACAAAAACAGTAATTACAACTTCAACTTAATAATAGCTTATGATATAACAGATATCATGCTAAACATTTTTTGTACTTTGTCTCATTAATCCTTATAATACCTCAAGGAAAGGGGTTTTATTATCCTCCTATTAAAGATGAAGAAATTGGGGTGTAAAGCATGTAAGTATCTTACTCTAGATCATTCTGCTAAATAAATGACAGATTGGGATTTGAGCCCATATTGCTATCTCCAAAACTCAGGTTCTTAAACACTGTATCATATTGCCTCTGGGTCTGACATGATGTCAGAACTGGTAAATGCTTGATAATCAGGGGCTACACTAATTATTATGTATAATGTGCAGCGGTATTTAAAAGAGAAAGTAACAAATACACTCTGCCTGGGGGAGAATCTTTGAAATGGCTATGCAGAGGAGGGAACATTTGCATAATTGAATCTTCACTCCATCGCTGGGAAACTCTGTTATTCATCACTAGCGTGTAGGAGGCGGGTACGTGGGCAGTGGGTGTGACTGGGGAGGCACAGTGGAAAGCAGGGCTGGAAGGTGGGCAGAAGCTCAGTTAGAAAGACCTCTGGACTTTTCCTGAAGGGAAGGGAGCTTCTAAAGAGATTTTAGCAGTGAAACGTCAGGTTAAAATCTGGCTTTAGAAAGGTCACTCTCTTGGTAAGAAAAGTATAGCTGCAGCCTAGGGCACTGGATGCTGGTCTCAGGTCAGAGGTGAAGATTTTGGCTATTACATGGTAAACTAGGCAGAAGGTGGTGAGGATCTGAGCTAGGACAGGAGCAGTGAGAGTAGAGATGAACCTTATGACATAGACTTGAAAAGACTTAGCCAAAGGTTTGTGCATGAGCAGAAGTGGGACTGAGGGAAACTTCTAAGTTCTTCCTTGCGTGTCTGGAATGACTGTAGGAATGATAAACACATGTAGATTTAAGAAGACATTTACAAAGAAAAATCATGAGTTCATTTAAAACTTTGAGTGGCCTGTGAATATCTGTTTCCCGCTCCTCAACCCCAGGCAATAAATTCATGTTAGTCTCAAGACAGAACCCATCCCCTGCTGCCTAGGAGGCACTCAGCAAATCTTTGTTGAATAAATAAACAAACTGCCCAGTGGATAGATGGAGAGATGAATCTGACACTTAAGTTCTATCAAGTCTAAAGATGTTAAGTGGGGATTCATCAACAAGATAATGTGATATCATAGAATTTTAAGAAAATAGGAACATGAGATATAGAAGGAAGTTCAAGTGAGACAGGGACTGAAAAAGAGTCCAGTGAGTTTTTTCAGCTAATTTCCATAAAAAGGATGGTTTCAGAAGAGGCTGGCTCAGAATTTAAAGTGTTTGAGAAGTAATTAAAAATCAGGGACACAGAGAAGAACAGAAATGTTTCTTTTAAGAAACATAGTTAGGACCAGAAGGTAAGAAGGGCAATAATAATAATAAAGATTCATCAGAAGATCCCTTTAAATAGCAAGGTCTCCTACTGTATTTGCACAGGACCGTGTTTGCAAAACATCAGTCACCCAGAGGCCAAGGGCAGTATCTTATTGCCTTCTATCTCAAACACCTAGCACAGTCCTTGATATATAATTGGTAATGGACAAATATTTGCTGAATGCATGACCAGACAATGAAACAATGAGCAAATGAATAAAACCTGTGTCGCAAAGTGCTCTGATCATGAAGTTAGACTCACAGACTTGAACTCAGGCTGTGTCAGGTAGGCAGAGAGAAAGTGAAAGTGAAGTTGCTCAGTCGAGTCCGACTCTTTGCGACCCCATGGACTGTAGCCTACCTGGCTCCTCTGTCCATGGGATTTTCCAGGCAATAGTACTGGAGTGGATTGCCATTTCCTTCTCCAGGGGATCTTCCCGACCCAGGGATCGAACCCAGGTCTCCCGCATTGTAGACAGACGGTTTACCGAACAACCTCTCAAAGCTTTAGTTCCTTTATCTGTGGAGTAAGGATAAGAACACTGACTTTGCAGGGTTGAGAGGAGCACATAAAAGAACAGACATCAACTCCAAAAGACTGAGAGTGTTCCTGTTATTAGGACTCCATTCGATGCTTGGTAATGTGCCTTCCCTTATCAGCCCCATTGCATGACTATCAGTCTTGACTCCAAGTAGATGTCAGCTCAGAGAGGCTGGCCAGAGCCCTCCCTTCTTTTCCTCCACAGCGGGAGCCCCCAGCCTCCAGGATCTAATGCCCGATGATCTGCAGT
Organism: Capra hircus; assembly: GCF_001704415.2. Taxonomy (NCBI): domain Eukaryota; kingdom Metazoa; phylum Chordata; class Mammalia; order Artiodactyla; family Bovidae; genus Capra; species Capra hircus. The sequence goes on along the minus strand of NC_030823.1, from coordinate 63,623,824 downwards.
GGAGCTGACGTAATAGTAATAGAAATAAAGTGCACAATCAGTGTAATGCTCCTGAATCATCCCTAAACCATCCCTTTGCTCTAGTCCCTGGAATCTGTCCTCGACCCTTTCTAGACCATGCACAGCCTGTGGCCACAGCAAGCAATTCAGACTTTTATTCTGAGAGTAATAGGATTCCATGTGGATGGGGGAGGGAGAGTGACATGATGTGGTTTATATATTTAGATAAATCATTCATGCTGCGGTGTGGATACTGGCATGTAAAGGGACCAGTACATCTCTCCTGGTGAGAAATAATGGTGGTTGGAATGCAAACTGTAGCCGGAAGGTGATGACAAGCAGGTGGATTTGGGATCTATTTTGAGGGTAGAGCCAACAGGAATTACAGAGACCTGGATGCAGCCCATGAAGGAAAGAAAGGAATCAAAGATGACTCCAGGAGTTTGGCCTAGTGTATCGTTTAATGAAATTGGAGAGGCTTTATGGGGAAAGACTTGGAAGGGAAGTTGTGGCCATGTAAGCTTAAGATATATATTAGACATCTGAATGGAGAGATTAGGAGACATTTGAATATGTGAGTCTAGACTTCAGGGAAGAGACTCCAGTTGGAAACAGACCCTTGAGAGTCATCAGCATTAAAAAGATATTCGAAGCCATGGAACAGTGTGAACTTGCTTGGCTGGAGAGCATAGAGAAGGAAGAGGACAGATCCGGGGGTGGGGGTGCGGGGAGGCAAACAGCCAGCATTTCAAGAAGGAACCAGCTGCTTTTGAGAAGTCAAGTAAAATGAGGATAAGGAACTGATCACTGGTTCTCTCAGATAGAGATCTGTGATGACCTTGATAAGAACTACTTCAGTGCAATGATGAGGACAAAGTCATTGGAGTGGGCTGAAGAGAGAGCCATGGGGAGATGGGAAAGTGGACTCTTGTTGGCATGGGAGATAGAGAAATAGGGTAGTGTCTGTAAGAGAGTGAAAAATCAAGGGAAGAGGCTGTTTTGTTTCATCATGTGTTGTCTTTTAAGTTTTTTTTTGTAAGATCAGATTTTAACTTGTTTGTATGCTAATGAGAAAAGTCCAAAACACAGGGAGAATTTAATGATGTAGAAAAGAAGATAATTTAAGGCCCTTGAGAAAACAAGTTCTAGATAGAACAGGGATGCTGTCGCAGACGGGAAGGCAGGGTATGTAGGCAGAGAGGCAGCTGGGTTTGATGTGGAAGGGAAAGATGGGTCTAACTGGGCTTTAAACATTTTCTCCGTTACATATGTGATCCAGTCATCAGCTCAAGAGAGATGTTGAAGATTTCAGGAAAGAGGACAAGGCATAAAATAGACCTCTCAGAGAGTGGGAAAGTAAGTTTACTGTGGAAGCATAATTGCATCATTTGGCAGTATCGAGTGCCAGTTTGACATCTGTGGTTGTAATTTTGAAGTCCCTCAGTCCGCACAACAGTGTGAATTTCTCTCTTCAGCATTCTTGGTGGGAAGAGAACAGTTGCGTTGAACCAGGATTGGAGTTTTACCAAGCAAGATCAGTGGAAGAGAATGAAGGGTCCTTCCAAGGCATGGTTAGAGCTATAGACCGTAAAATCTAGGTTGGGTACTGACGGGAGTGAGAACAAGAAGGGCGTGATGGATGAGAACAGTGTGGTGGGTCACTGGAAGAATGACCGCTGGTGCTGGATTGTTGGCGTTGGAGCACCGTGTGGATGCTGTTTCTAAGAGAGGTGGCGGGGTAGTGAGACTGGGAGTCGGTGGCTGAGGGAGCATGAATAGGAAGTACCGAGCCCTGCAACAGGCTTCAAAGTAGCTGGGGCTTTGAAGAATGGAAGAAAAACCGGCTGGAGTGAGTTGGAGGACGTGAGGAAGATCAGCTTTCACACCAACAGCTGAAAGGGAGGCAGTGACCTCAAAGGAAAGCCAAGTCTTGGTCTAAACAAAAAGGCAAAGAGACATTCAGAAAAAGTGAAGGGACTGAAGATATCAGGGAGTTTATGAATTTCAGACTGGAGTTTCTAGAGATCAGAGTAGAAGAGTTTGGATTGGGTGGAGATAGTGTATAAAAACCACAGCTAACACTTCTAAAAGCACTGACCATCACTGTCACAGATTTGCTCATTTAGTACAATAGGAGTTGGATAGAAAATTGAGGGACGTACACCCAGAGGCTTGATCTTGTCAAGGGGATAGTAGAAAACGGGTTGTGAGGCATGAGAAGATTGGTTGGACAAATAAGCATGAGGCAATGGGGTAGCTTAGGTGCCTCTTCTCAGTAATGACATTTTGAGGCAACAGAATGTCATGTAAAGATTGTTTAAAATATTGCATCTGAAGTCAAAAGATCTAAAAACTGAGTTCCAGCTCTGCCAGTCACTCACTATTTGAACTCAGGCAAGATTCTGTCTGGGAGTCCTGATCTCAGTTTTTACGTCTATCAAGACAAAGAGTACAAGCATGGATGCTCAGCTGTTCAGTTGTGTCTGACCCTTTGCGACCCTATGGACTGAAACCCACCAGGCTCCTCTGTCCATGGAATTCTCCAGGCAAGAATACTGGAGTAGGTTGCCATGCCCTCCTCCAGAGGATCTTCCCAACCCAGGGATCAAACCAGAGTCTCTTACATCTCCTGCATTGACAGGCGGGTTCTTTACCACCAGCCATTGGGAAGCCCCAAACAGCACACCCTGCCCTCCAATAAAAGTGAAGATAAAATGACCTGGTGACTAGGACATCACTTGTGTGTGTTAGTTGCTTCAGTCACGTCCAACTCTTTGCGACCCCATGGACTGGAGCCCACCAGGCTTCCCTGTCCATGGAATTCTCCAGGCAAGAATACTGAAGTGGATTGCCATTCTCTTCCCCAGAAGATCTTCCCGACCCAGGGATAAAATCCTGGTCTCCTGCATCGCAGGCAGATTCTATACTGTTTGAGCTACAGGGAAATCCTTAACAAATCACTTAACAAATTGTAAAGCACCTAAATGCCGAGCGTGACTGTATGGTCAAGAATAGAGAAGTGCCTAAGGAAGAAGATTGTTTTGGCCACAGTGTGCATACTGTGTTATAATGAGCAAGACAAAGAGCATACAAGTGTTTGCTGCTGCTGTTAAGTTGGTTCAGTCGTGTCCGACTCTGTGCGACCCCATAGATGGCAGCCCACCAGGCTCCCCTGTCCCTGGGATTCTCCAGGAAAGAACACTGGAGTGGGTTGCCATTTCCTTCTCCAATGCATGAAAGTGAAAAGTGAAAGTGAAGTCACTCAGTTGTGTCCAACTCTTAGTGACCCCATGGACTGCAGCCTACCAGGCTCCTCCGTCCATGGGATTTTCCAGGCAAGAGTGCTGGAGTAGGGTGCCATTTGAAAGGTGTTAAAACAGCCCAGACATGTGCGTGAGGACCTGAGCTAGGGTGGTGGCTGCAGCCATGGAAGAAGTCCAGGAGAAACTATGAAGAAGTGTCAGGATTTGGTCCTGGCACGATCTTGCAAATGCTTTTCTGGGCATGACTGGGCTGGCGCTCTGTTCTTTGGGTGGAGTTTGTTCCAGGGTAGATGACAGAAAGAGCAACACGTGGTGGTCACCCAGGAGCAAGGACTTACCAACTGAGCTTCTGTGAGCTCAGCCCCGTTGCCCGAGGCCAACGTGAGGCCAGTGGCTACCAAGGCCTAGCTTTGGGGGCAGGGTAGAGTGGGAGTTAAGGGTTCACTAGGGTCAAATACCAGCTCTATCAGCTCTGTGACCTTAAGCATATTATTTAACCCTTTGTTTGCCTATCTGTAAAAACAGGGACCTGGCCTGTGGAACATGTTGTGAAGATTAAATAAATGTGTATATATATATCAAGAGTGTAGCCCAGAGTGCAGTGGGTAGTAGATCACTATACCAATAGCTATTATTGTTATTCCTAAATCTTGAAACAATTCCGGCACCAATGAGGCACATCCCACCTGGTGGTAGTACGCTGAGGACGCGTATAGGGAGGGATTCAATGAGGGACTGAGTTAACTATGGTTGATGGAGTCAGAAATGACCCAGAACAGAAGCTGGCATGTCTGATGACAGCAAAGAGCATCCCTTCTCCCCACATAGTCACCTTTTAGGTCTAATTAATATCATCTGTTTTTCCCTGTAGCTTAACTTGACCTTCAGCTACAAAACCCAGGCCTGTGTCTCATATTTCTGCTCAGTGGTGGCTTTCAGGACCAGCCACTTGTGGCTTTTGGGGGGATACTTGTCCTGTGCACACAATGACTACCCATGTTTGATGGAAGTAAAGTGGCCAAAAGCAGACTCTTCAGCTGAAACGTTAAAGCCAGGCAACCCAAATGGAGACCAACAGAGACCAACAGGGAGACCAAAATTTACCCTCCTCTGAAGTCTAAGGCCCAGGGAGGGAGGGCTAGACAGCTCCTCAAACAACATGAATGGGAAGGAGTTGGTATGTTAAGGTTTTTTGCTTGTAAAACCTAACCCTGTACATGGTGACCCTGCAATCAACATTTGTTGATTTTAAAAGAAATTAATGGAGTTGGGTGGAGCAGGAAGAACCAAAATGTTCTGGGCTGCTAATGGAAACAGATACACACTCACTGTGTACTCACAGAAATGTGATGGTAAGGGTCAGGTTTGAAATAATAAGATCATCTCTTGTGTTTGGCTTAGGAAATCTGTTTCACTAGTTTCTACAGTTAACCGTGACTTGATCATAAGAGAAACTGGATGTTGTGGTTTCTCTTTAATATCCCAATAAAGGGTGAGTGAAACAAAAAATATTCTTTGGACAGTATCTCAATCAGGACAGCTGAAGTTATGCTGGGATATCTCATAGAGAATGCTGAAATCTCATTTCCACGTGTTGGCGCCTCATTCTGCTGCTGCTGCTAAGTCGCTTCAGTCGTGTCCGACTCTGTGCGACCCCATAGATGGCAGCCCACCAGGCTCCCCAGTCCCTGGGATTCTCCAGGCAAGAACACTAGAGTGGGTTGCCATTGCCTTCTCTGGCACCTCATTCTGCTGCTGCTGCTGCTGCTAAGTCACTTCAGTCATGTCCGACTCTGTGCGACCCCATTCTAGGCTGCTTCAAATTTTTGCCTTCTCCATATCAACACTGGCTACTAAGATCATTGTGGTGGGGCTGAGTAGGGAGCATGGGAGGAGAGTTTGTAGATCTGAATAGCAGCAACTCATATGGCCATGACTAACTTCAAGATGAAGAAGCCCCTTTCATATACCTGAAATAGAGGGGCATGGATATTGCTAGACAGCAGCAATGGCCATCAACAATAGTTGCTCAAACAACCCATTTACCTGCTCTCATGTAGCATTTCCCTTGTATTGCATCTTCAAGGAAAACCAAGTGAGGACTTCGACTTTGTGCATACAAAAATCTTCAAGATCTTCTTGGGCTCTTTAACCAATATTATTTCTAATCTTTAAAACATATACATAAGCTTTTCTAAATAAAGCTTTTTTGAAATATGAAATAAAGAAAACTTTTATCACTTGAGATGTGACACCCCTCCCATCTGGAAACTTCCTTGTAAGCCCTGTACCAAGTTCTGGGATGTGGCCTGACCCTTGGAGGTGTGTGTTAGTCAGGGGCTTCCCTGGTGGCTCAGATGGCAAAGAATCCATCTGCAGTGCAGCAGACGTGAGTTCGATCCCTGGGTCCGGAAGAAGATCCCCTGGGGAAGGAAATGGCAACCCACTAGAATTCCATAGACAGAGGAGCCTGTTCATGTTAAAATGAAAGGTCTTTTGAGTACCTATAGCTAAACCTGCCTGGATGGAAGAAAAAAAAAAAGTAGTCCCAGAGTTTTAAAACTTTAAATGTATAGGAAAAAAAGCATTCTTTAGAAAAAGTCTAGCCTATTTCTGAGTTCTTTCATTACGGGCCACTGTGAGTAGTAACTGGGAGTTACTGAGCATTTACTGTGTTGATTTACTGTGGTTAGTGCTTTGCATGTAGGTATCATTTAAATTTTATAACACTCCAAGATATGCACTTTTATTATCCTGATTTTACACACAAAGAAAGAAACAAACGTAGAGAGGTCATCTATCTGCTCCAGACCTTCACAGACCAAAGTTTAGACCCAGATCATCTGACTCCAAGAGGCTTCACCCTTAATCATTACACTGACAGTCCTTCCAAGTTTGGAATGCACATGTATGCTGTATTTAAAATGGATAACCAACAAGGACCTACCGTATGGCACATGGTACTCTGCTTAATGTTATATGGCAGGCTATATGGGAGGGGATTTGAGGGAAGAATGGATACATGTATATGTATGGCTGAGTCTCTTTGCTGTCCACCTGAAACTATTACAACGTTGTTAATCGGCTATACCCCAATAAAAATCATTAAAACTATCCTCCATATAGTCTTAAAAATAGGTCTTAAGGGAAATGGAGCAAATGTTGCAATCTGCATAAAAATAAGTGCTCTCAAAACCAGCACAGAGACCGTTGGGGTTCTTGTGTAGCCACTTAACTCTGGAAAACTACTGAGCAGTTATTCCTTCCCCTGACCATGCAGGTTGTGTTTCCAGAGGTCAGGCTGTGAATAGGATGCTGTTCTCTGAAACTCTCACTAACAAAGCACTCTGTATGTTTCTTGTGTCTTCCAGTTGACGGTCCTCCAATGGAACCTTCCCAGTTTGTCTCAGTTGTCCCTAAATATCCAGACAAGATGGGATTTGATGAGGTAGGCAAGGTGTCTGTGTTGGTGAGCACCTGTATGTGTGAGCATGTGTACATCATGTTTATATGTTTATATCAGAACAACAAGCCTGGGCACATGTCTAAGAGTCAGCTGGGCTGCTGAAAAGAAACTTGGAAAAGGTTCTCGGTTTTTGTTGTGCGTTATTATTCACTTATCTTTAAAAAGGAGCATCATGGTAAAAGTGAATTAATCATTGAGTCAGAAAGATGTTACTAATTAGGCATGAAAGTAATATTTTCTAAGAGCAGATATTGCCATGTTTTATCAAGACTCAAGGGTAGGGTAAAGAAGATATATGTTTTAGGTATTAGAGGACTTTAACTTTATTCTGAGTAAGTGGAACCCATTCTGAAACGTTTTTTGGTTTATTTTCTCTTTGCTGTTCTTTCATGGGAAAAATCACAGGGCAGGGTTTAGAGGACAAAGGAAAAGAGAAAAAAGAAGCCCATTCTAAAATTTGTTTTTGTAGCAGGCTCCAAGGGCTATATTTATTATTACACTTTAGTTGTATAACGATTGAGCAGAAATGTAACGAGATGCCTGTCTTAGTGATGTGCTCAGCAGAACCAGAATTGTGACTCCAAAATTACTGAATCCTTCATGGGTCCCTCATGTCACATAACTGCTGATCCATGTTCAGGAACTGGATGATCTGGAGGCTGGGACAGTGCCTTGGGAATCCACAAACTACGATGGAGCTTTTCCATGAATCTGTGATATGTTATAAGCCAAACTTTGTGCTCTATGCTCATTGCCACTGATTCACTGAATGAAAATGCCTTGTTTATCTCCCTGGACTATGTCATATGGGTCTCCAAAGTACAGCCATCTTAAATTCCTGCTGGAACTGGAAGTTGGGGTTTATTCTATAAAGTTTATTTGTTGTCAGATTTCAGAAATGGAAAGGAGTATTTCATGAATATTAATTGGAAAGGAGTTAGAAACTATCATGCTATTTCTGCAGAGGGCAAGATGAGATTAGATGGTTTTAAGTGTAATAGAGATGAATTAGACTAAATAGAGAACAATTAAAGTGTAGATAGTTTTATAAACAGTCAGGGCTTCTGAAAGGTTGGCCTACCTCAGATACTGAACTGGCTTCCACATATTACTTACAGCTCTCACTAACTCTCATGTCTCCAGGTAAAAGAACCCAAGGGTCTTTATGTATATTCATTTTTCCCTTTATAAACACATCCCAATGAGGATCAAATCAGAGCAAATACCATGGGACAAAAGCAGGATCTTCTAGCTCTGGTCTTCCATTTGCAAGGACTGGGTCACTTTTAGAAGCCTTCTGAAAAAGGCCGACTCTACGGAGATACAGACATGGGGACTCTGCTCTCCTGAGCCCTGGTAGTCATCTCTCTGTTTGGAACAGAGATAGGATAGTAGAAAAAGGGATTTCAGGGCTTTTTCAACCTTCCCTGTACTCTGTGGCCTTGTTGGGGTGTCTGGGTGCACTTGGCTGGGTGGCTTTTTGTCTGTTTACTGTTCACTAAGTATGAGCAAGCTGTCTGTGTTTTCCCTTCATAGCTGCAGTTTTTATTGCACTTGTCCTGGCAGGACCCTGGACAGGATTATTATTTACCAAAGTCTTCCCAGACTAGAGGTCTTGGGTCTGAGGGGACTTTTTGTTGTATTTCTGTTCGTTTTTTGTTTCATTTTGCTCTCCTGGCGTGACCTCAGGTAGCTCCATGTGTACACATGAGGAAATGCCCATTCCTTCCCATAGCCTTAAAATCAGGAGATGGAGTGTGTTCCCATCACAGTAGGATTCTAAACAGGAAGAAAAGGACATATAAATGAACACAACTCATTGTTATAAAATCCCAAGTATCCCAAGTAAATAGAGTTACCACAGAAATTGATTTTTTTTAAAGAATTGCACAGTTAGATAAACAGTGGAGATAATAAAATCATGATATATACCTAATCCACTTCGTTCTGATTCAGATGGATGATTTTTTCAAAGAAGACATCTTGCTCCCCCATCTGTTCTTTTCCGTGAGCTGTATAAGTGGATGGAAGTGAGAATATTTTATAAGGAAGAGTTGAAATTTTACTTAATTCAGCTTTTGATCTGGTAAAACATATAACATCTTGATACTCCATTCAGAATGATTGTGTGAACCATGGCTTAACCCTCAGTAAAGTCTAAACTCCAGCCTGCTTATATGACATGACTTCTTCTTTATCCTAGACATAATGCAAGCTTTATAATAAACCACATATTATAGAAAATTTAATCTGTGTTGGCCTTGAAAGATAAGATTGCTCAACTCCCTCTTTTTACAAACAAGGGAACTGGACCCCGTAGCATTAGATGTCTTCCTCAGAGTCATTATGATGGGTCTTTAGGATGAAGCCAGTGTTGTCCAGCTTATTCCTGCAGGCTTCTGCTTTCCCATGCTATTCAGAATTTCTCACTGGCAACTGAAGCCTCCCTCTCTTTCAGGACTAGTTTAATGTACAAAGTGAGTTTATTACTGCTGGTAGAAAAGGACCTTATTAAAGCACTTCATTACCTGTAACAACTTTCATGAGGCTTTGGGTTCTTCTGTGGCTCCTTAAATCTGGGAATAATCAGACCGGCCTCCTTATCTGTGCAACTCCCAGTAGCAGCCTCATGATAGGTGTGTGTTACTGCGGTCATCGGGAGTTTCAGGGCCACTGCGAGGAGCTGCAGGAAGGCCCAGCCCTCACGGGGGACCATCTGAACGCACATTTTGGGGACTTCATGGACCAGTACATGTCTTCTCTCTAAGACTTCCCTCAGATCCATGTAACATGGAAATTATGACCCTCCCTAAAGGGCTGTTCCCAAGGGCAGAGTTCTTTTTCTTTACTTGTTTCAGGAAAAGTCTAAGAGAGTTGAAGAGGTCTGGTAAAGAAGCTATGAAAATTAAGACCTTAATAATTCAGTTTGGAACTGTTGGTAATAAAAGGAATTTGGTAAGACTAGATTTTTCTTACTCTTGGAATGACTTCAAATTTTTCTACAGAGGATATAAATTACAAGAATAGCTAATATTTTGTACCCAGGTGATAGGACCAGTATTATTTCCATTTTACAGATGAGGAAACTGAGGTGTAGGAACTGGCCCAACGCAAACACTTAGCAGACTTAGGTCTTGATAAATCTAGCTACTTGCCAAACTTCTTCCTTCCCCTTGGTCTCATATGTTTTGGGTTTAATTCACCTTTGGCCTCCTGAAGAACAGCTTTTTGACCCGATATGAAATATAAATACATCTTCACCATTTCCCCTAACCTTTCCACTCCTTATTCTAACTAAAGCTTTGTTCCTTATACTTCCTTTGCTTTTCAACAGTCTAAAATAAAAACTGAGTAATCTGTATTTCTTTTCCTTTTTTCTTCTTGTATTAGATTTTCATGATAAACCTCAAGCGCAGAAAGGACAGGCGAGACCGGATGTTACGCACCCTGTATGAACAGGAGATTGAGGTCAAGATTGTGGAGGCTGTGGATGGAAAGTGAGTTGAGTTTTCTCCTCAAACCCTTGCCGCTGTGGCTGGAGTGGAGATGCACCCTCTCCGGCTGAGGTTTAGTCCCAGTGGGCGGAATCTGCAGTCATTGCGGGATAGACATGCTTTCACAGTGCAGCCTATTTTGGGAAAACTTTATGACTCATAGCAGCTTATATATGTTAATTTCACTGAGTAGAGCAGAAATCCACTCATCATCCTATGCTCTCTGGTCTTCACTATGCTGAAGGCTTGTCCTTGGTGTGATTTTCCACTGTCTCTGGGGTTCTTGCAATGGTCGTGGTGGTTTCCAGCCCTGTAGTGCCTTGGAAGGAATGCATTCAGAGGTGCATTCAGAGCCTGATTTAGAGCAAAGCGTCTTACCTTGTGTGACTTGACCTGAAGAAAATAAGTGGAAAAAAATGCATAACAGTCTGTGTGTCCTGTTGCACGAGGTGCTTGCCACAGTCTGCTGGGGCTGATCACTTTTTCCAGGAACAAGGCAGGAAACTTACATACAGTACCTGGTTGGATTCCTTCAAGAGTTTTTGTTATTGATGTTGTTATTTTGTTTTGTTTTGCTTTGCTTTGCTTTGCCCTTTAACACTCTATTATTTCAAGGAGTATGTTAGTCACTCAGTCATGTCCGACTCTTTGAGACCCATGAACTGTAGCCCGCCAGGCTCCTCTGTCCACGGAATTCTCCAGGCAAGAATACTGGAGTAGGTAGCCATTCCCTTTTCCAGGGGATCTTCCGTACCCAGAGAGTGAACCCTGCTCTCCCACATTGCAGGCAAATTCTTTACTGTCTGAGCCACTAGGGATATTTGCAAAACCTCCTATTCCATGTTATATATGAATTTGGAATATGAATGACTCTAAGGAGCATGGCTAGAAGCTCTTGTGGAAGTTTTTATGACTCTTTTAGAGAATCTCATCAGTGTTTCTCAAAGTATGGCCTGGACACCCATGTCACAGTCCCCGGGGGCTAGTTAGGAGGGCAGCTTCCTAAGTCCCAGAGCTGCTAAATGATGATCTGTAGGGCTGGGCTGGGAATTGGCACTTAAGAAGCCTCAAAGTGATTCTTGGGTAAGGTTGCCACTTAGAACAGAGGACACCTAGTTAAATTTGTCCTGGACATTACATGGGTCTTATACTAAAAAATTACTGTTTATCTAAAATATAAATTTGACTGGATATTTTTGTGTTTTACTTGCTAAATCTGGCAACCCTGTTCTTGGATGCACTAGAGTTTGGGAACCACAGTCTCAAATACCTCTAATAACCCCAATCTCCTTCATAGACCACATGGACCAAGGAAAACGAGTTGAGCTGTGAGAGTTCTTTATATACTCTGCATACAAGTCTTTTATCAGATGTATAATCTGCAAATATTTTTTCCCATTTTATGAGCTCTCTTTTCACTTTCATGACGGTGTCCATTGAAACACAGAAGTTAATTTGATGACGTCCAGTTTATGTTTTTGTTGTTGATTGGGCTTTTGGTGTCATATCTAAGAATCCATTACCAAATCCAAGGCCATAAAGACTTGGTTCTGTCTTTTCGTCTAAGAGTTTCATAGTTTTATGTTTTATATGTATCTCTTACACATTAGATCTTTGATTTATCTTGAGCTAGTTTTTATATGATGTGAGGTAAGGATCCAATTCATTCTTAGTTTCCAATTCATTCTTTTGTAGAAAGTTATCTAGTTGTCTCTGCACCATTTGCTAAAAGATTATTCTTTCCTTTACTGAATTGTCTTAGCAACCTTGTCAAAAATTAATTAAATAGAAGGGTTTATTGCTGGATTCTCAATTCTGTTCCATTGATGTGTATGCCAATCCTTATTCCTTACAGTAGCTTCTTATGTGTAAGGAAGTCCTTCAACTTAGTTATTCTTTTTCAAGATTGTTTAGGCTATTCTAGGTCTCTTGGATTTCTGTGTAAATTATAGCATTAGCATACCATTTTCCACAAAAAAAAGTTTGGATTTTGATAGAAATTGCATTGCGGAGAAGGCAATGGCACCCCACTCCAGCACTCTTGCCTGGAAAATCCCATGGACGGAGGAGCCTGGTGGGCCGCAGTCCATGGGGTCGCTAAGAGTCGGACACGACTGAGCGACTTCACTTTCACTTTTCACTTTCATGCATTGGAGAAGGAAATGGCAGCCCACTCCAGTGTTCTTGCCTGGAGAATCCCAGGGACGGGGGAGCCTCATGGGCTGCCGTCTATGGGGTCGTACAAAGTCGGACATGACTAAGCGACTTAGCAGCAGCAGCAGCAGAAATTGCATTGACTCTGTAGGTCAATTGAGAGAAGTACTTCTCTCTTTGTAATATGAAGTCTTCTGATTCATGATCGTGAATATCTTTCCATTTATTTAGATCTTTAATTCTTGGATTGATGTTTTGTAATTTTTACTTGCACATCTTGCATTAATTTTGTTAAATTTATTCTCAAGTATTTTACTCTTTTTGATGTTATGATAAGTGGAATTGTTTCCTTCATTTCATTTTTATATTGCAGATTGCTAAGTACATAGAAACAGTTGATTTTTGTATACTGATCTTGTTCCTACAACCTTGCTGAACTCACGTATTAGTTCTAATAATGTATTGTGTGTAAGTATGATCAGCCCATTCAAGATGACCCCTCTCTTGTTCCCTGTACATCTCTTGCTTGACCAGTCCTTGCTTCACTCACATGACTATCCAATCCTCTTAATAATAGGGCTTGATCAGTAACTGCCTACAAGCTTGCCCCTGCCCCAGTCATTGGTTTCCTTGGTAACTGATGAGCCAATATGATGTTAATGCCCCCTATAAATGGCAGCCTCCTTCTCACCCAAGTAGTGAAGACTGCTACAGTGTCTGGCCTCTTGTCTGCTGTACACAAGAGAGTGACCTGCTCCAGGATCTTTGGCTTTAGACTGGTAAGATCCCACTATCCAATAAATCATTAATGTATCTGTCACTGTCTCTGGGTTCTTACTTTGGTCTCAAGGTTAGCTAAATTACAAGGTTTGCAGTCCTGGGAGGTGCAATCCAACAGTTTTTGAGCCAGCCAGAGGCTGAGGAAACTCCCACGAGCACCAAGATGTTGTTGAATAAGGATGAGGAACAAAAAGTCATGGGGGTAATCCTTGGCTAAATCCTCAAGTGCAATGGTGGATAGAAATGGTAAGAGTGGGCAGGCTTGGCTTGTTCCTGTTATTAAGGAGAAACATTTAGTCCTTCACCATTAAATAGGATAATTGGCTCTGGAGTTTTCACAGATGGCCTTGATTGGGTTGAGTGTTTCTATCTTAAAAGGGTGATGGTGTCTTAGTTCGTTTGCTGCTATAACAAATTACCACAGACCAAGTGGCTCAAACAACAAACATCTGTCATAGTTCCAGAGGCGGGGGAGTTCCAGAGAAGGGTGCCAGCATGGCTAGGTTATGGTGAGAGACCTCGTCCGGCCTTGTAGATGGCGATCCTCTTCCTGTGGGCTTCCCTGGTGGCCCAGTGGGAAAAGAATCCACCTGCTAATGCAGGAGCTGCAAGTTCGTACCCTAGGTCAGGAGGATCCCGTGGAGAAGGACATGGCAACCCACTCCAGTATTCTTGCCTGGGAAATCCCATGGACTGAGGAGCCTGGTGGGCTACAGTCCATGGGGTCACAGAGTCAGACCCAGCTTAGCAACTCAGCATGATCTCTGTCCTCTTCCTGTACTCTCCTATGGCAGAAAGCAAAGAGAGGGGAGAAAGCAAGCTTTTGCTTTCTTATGAGGGCACTAATCTCATTTACAAAAGTTCTACCTTAGGATCGACAGCTCCACCTCCTTATCAACATGTGAACTTGGGGGAATATAAATAGTTAATCCATATACAGTCGGATTTTTGTCAAGTTTTATGTCTATTTAGATGATCGTGGAATTTTTGTCTGTTAATGATGTCTCACTTTTTTTCCCCACCTGTTAAATGAACCTACAATCCTGGGATAAATCTCATCTGGTCATGATGTATCACCCCTCTTCTGTGATGCTGGATTCTGTTTCCTAGTGTTTTCTTGGGGATTTTTCTATTTATCTTAAGGGATATTGGTCTCTCATCTTCTTGTGATGTTTTTCTAGTTGTGTATCAGGATGATACTTTATAGAATAAGTTGGGTGCACCCTCTTCAATTTTTGCTAAGGGTTTGAAAGATTTGTGTTAATTCTTTAAATGTTTGGCAGAATTCTGAATTCTTTACTGAAGCTATCTGGTCCTGGACCATGTTTTGGAACTTTTTTTAAACTTTACAAATTCAGCCTTTTTAACTGTTGTAGGTATTCAGAATTTCTATTTCTTGAGTTGGGTTTTTTTTTTTTTTTTTTTTTTTGAGCAATGTGCCCTTTTTACCTAGGTTATCTACTTTGTTGATGTATAATTGTTCACAGTATTTTCTTGTAGTCCTCTTTATTTCCACAAGACCAGTAAGGATTGCTCCCTCTTTCATTCTTAATTTTTAATAATTTGAGTCTACTCTTTTTATGTGGCTAAAAGTGTTATCAGTTTTGTTCTTTTCCAAAGAACCAGCTTTGGTCTTGTTTTTGTCTGTTTTTCTATTCTCTGTTTCATTTATTTCCTTCTTCCTGCTTGCTTTGCATGTAGTTTGCTTTTTCCAGTTTCTCAAAATGGAAAAGCAGATTATTTAAGATTCTTTTTTTGAAACATAGACATTTGTACCTGTAACTAGCCCTCTGAGTACTGCATTAGGTGCATCTTGTAAGGCTTGGTATGCTGTTTTCATTTTCATTTGTCTCAAAATATTTTCTCATTTCCTCTGTGGTTTCTTTGACTCATTGGCTATCAAGGAGTATATTGTTTAATTTCACATATTTGTAAATTTTCCAAGTTTCCTATCAATTTTTAATTTCATTGTGGTTATTGAACATACTTGGTATGAATTCAACCATTTAAAATGTACTGAGGCTTTATTTATGGTCTATATAGTCTAACATATGGTCTTTCTTAGAGAATGCTGCACAGACAGTTGAAGAATGTGTATTTTGCTGTTGTTGCCTTTAATTTCAGTGTCAAATCCAAAAAATCATCACCAAAGCAGTGTCAAGGAGTCTTATCCCCTTGTTTTCTTCTAGGACCCTACTATTAATATGAACTTGATGGCTATAAATTAAGATGTTAATTATAATCCCTAGGGCAATCACTAATAACTAAAAATATGCAGAAATATAAACAAAGGAAGTAAGATGTGAAAGTACAAAATATTGAATCCTTATATTCAATATGTAATATTGAATATAATTATATTCAGTGTTTCAATGAACATTATATTATATTCAATAGTTTCAATGAAACTAATGTTATGTCAATTATATCTCAGTAAAAAAATACCAACTTCAATACTAAGGAAAAACTTAACAGCTGTATAGCTGTATTCCTTCCCCTTCCTTTGTTCTATTGTCACACTAATTATTTCTTTATATGCTCTTTATACATTATTTGCTCTCACTGCTTTATGCAGCTATAATATAAATCAGATAAGGGAAAAAATTATGAACAAAAGGATACTTATACTGTTTATGTTTACCTATCCCAGGTGGCGCTAGTGGTAAAGAACATGCCTGATAATGCAAGAGGCATAAGAGACACGGGTTCAGTCCCTGGGTTAGGAAGATCCCCTGGAGAAGGGCATGGCATCCCACTCCAGTATATTTGCCTGGAGAATCTCGTGGACAGAAGAGCCTAGCGGGCTGCAGTCTACTGGGTCACGAAGAGCCAAACACAACTGATGTGACTTAGCATGAATGCAAACACCTGCACTTCCATGTACCGATGCTTTCATTTCTTTATGTGGATCTGAGTTATTCTCTACGTTCCTTTCATGTTAGCCTGAGGGATTCCCTTTAGCATTTCTCATAGAGCAGATCTACTAGTGACACTGTTTTTGTTTATCTGGGACATCCTGGTTTTTCCATTTTTGAGGTCTAGCTGGACTGGATACAGCATTCTTGGTTGAGTCTCTCTGAGTCGGCACTTTGAATTAGCCAACCTTCTGGCCTCCGTGGTTTCAGATGAGAATCAGCTATTAATCTTACTGAGAATACTTTGTTGGTAGTGAGTCACTTCTCTTGCTTACCTGACTCTCTCTGCATTTTAATTTTTAGCTCCAAAGGAAAGATGTACACATGTGTACAATTCCTCTTATGATTCTTTCCCGTCCTCATTCCTTCCAGTGTTTAATAATATTGAATGGTCCTATTAGCCACTCTCCTTCATTAGGAAAATACTTTTTCAATGGTGCCAAAAAACTGATGATACTTAGAACTGCATTGGGTGTTGTGAGGGATACATAAAATATAAGACCTCGTCTTGTCTTCACACAGCTCATAATGCTACAACACACTAACCCTGAGGAGCTTCTAAGGAGCCCTGCTCAGTGGGCATAAAGGCCCTGGGGAATACACAGACCTCTCCCTCCTGGCTTCTACGGTGGGGACATCTCAATGTGTTAATTTAGGGGCATGTTCTATCTTACAGGGCGCTGAACACAAGCCAGCTGAAGGCCCTGAATATTGAAATGCTGCCTGGATATCGAGATCCCTACTCCTCCAGGCCCCTAACCAGGGGTGAAATTGGCTGCTTCCTTAGCCACTACTCTGTCTGGAAAGAGGTGAATAACGCTTCATTCAGGTGTGCAGTTCTGTAATGAGAAGAGAGGAGAGTGGGACCATTTTACTGTTGATGAACCTTCACCAAGATTCCAGTTATGAGCTATTATGTGTTGTGCTACTATACTTTTGACTTTCTAATACCTATTTTGATTAGATAAATAAGTATCAACTTTTCATAGGGTATCTTCCCCCTGATCTTTACAGGTAATTGACCGGGAGCTGGAGAAGACTCTTGTTATTGAGGACGACGTACGTTTTGAACATCAGTTTAAAAAGAAGCTGATGAAACTGATGGATGACATTGATCGAGTTCAGCTGGACTGGGAGCTGATGTGAGTGACAAGATGGCAAGCTTTTCTAAGAGTACTGAGAACTCTTTCAGTTCTTTCAGCACTGAGAGCCCCAACTCATATGAGGTGGGCTCAAGCTTCCACTTACCTGGCTTTCTCTCCATATATGTTCCCAGCAACCAGAAGTAGGTAGGGGATACCCACTGGTTCGGGGGCTTCCCAGGTGTCTCAGATGGTAAAGATCCCACCTGCAATGCAGGAGATATGGGTTTGACCCCTGGATTGGGAAGATCCCTTGGGGAAGGGAATGGCTACCCACTCCAGTATTCTTGCCTGGAGAATCCCATGGACAGGGGAGGCTGGCAGGGTTGCAAAGAGTCAGACGTGAATGAGTGACTAACACTTTCACTTTTGCATCTATATGTTCTTCAAGGTGAGAAAGTATGGGAAATTCTTTGAGACTTAGAATGTGCCTGCAGATCTGGGGTTTTCAGAATGAGCATGTACCTGAGAATGCAGCAGAAACCCACCCATGAAGCAGCATGGTGCATTGAGCGTGTCCAGGGAGGAACCGTGCCAGGGCAAGGGTCCTGTGTCACACTTGAGCATCAGCTCCCTGGAGGATGGGTTTCCTCTGCAGTCTCTGATTGTGTGTGGGGGGGAGGGAGGGGAGAGGGGGTTGGAAGGTCAGTGGGAGAGCACCTGTTGGGGAGGGGAGCTGTACAAATAGGGAGAACACTGACAGCTGGGTTTGGAGAGTCAGAGGCTGTCTTAGGAAAACCAGATTCATCAAGGGAGTCCTGGCTCTGAACTGACATTTAGTTAATGCTCGTTGCCTGCTACCTCTGGGAACTGAACGCTCGCGCGTGCTCTCTCTCTCTCTCTGGGAACTGAGCGCTCTCTCGCTCTCTCTCTCATTTTGTTTTTACAATGAGATGACACTTTTTACTTCTCTCCAATGAGGCAGAAAGTTCCCAAGCATCATATTCACTTCCCAGCTGTGTGTCAAAGGCAATTTCATCAGATCAGAGGCTGTTCCTTAAGCAGCTGCAGCCCACAAGCTGTCCCCATTCCTCCCATCCTCGGAGGGAAACTTAACTATGCACTCGGGTGGAATACTTGTTCTCTTAGAAAATGTACTGTTCTGAGCTCAGAGGAAACCTCGTAATGGCCCAAGTAACCGTGGGAATTAGCCCCAGGACTATGTAATAAAGGGATTGGCTCCCTGTCGGGTATCAGTCATGTGATGAGATTCTGCACTGTCTCTTCTGATCGTTGTCCCCAGAATCCTCTAGGAGTTCTCGCACCTCAGGCTTGCTGAGTCTGTGGCCCTGCAGCCTGCGGTTAAGGCCCCACAGGCATAGAGCTTGAAAGCTATTTCATGCTTACCTGACATGTACAAAGGCAACTTTCACTTAAGCCTTGGAGTCAGAAGACTGGACTTGGGGAGTCTAAGGCTTAGAATTGACATATGTCCTTGTTCACTTGTAGTTTGGTTGATGCATTTCTCAGGAAAGCATACCAATGAATCCAAGAAAGAAGAGTTATTGTTCTAAGGATATGGGGATGGAGCGGGGGAGATGTTTTCTAAATTTCCATGACTGATCAAGTGCAAGTGTTCCATTGAAATCTATTATCTAATCACAGAGAATTATAGCTGTTTCCAATTTTTCACATCTCACTTTATAAAATGAATAAAGCAACTGTACTTAAACTCAAAATATGAACGCATATAGGCTGTCTGTGACAGCAATATTAAATTTCTCCAGAAAAAGGAAATAGTAAGCAGGGAAAAATAGAACAAGCCATTGAAATCATCTAGGGCAGTGTGTCCAATAGAAATATGTGAGACATATTTAAAATTTTCTGTGTGTGCTCAGTCATATCTGATTCTTTGCTACCCCATGGACTGTAGCCCACCAGGCTCCTCTGTCCATGGGATTTTCCACGCAAGAACACTGGAGTGGGTTGCCATTTCCTCCTCCAGAGGATCTTCCCGACCCAGGGATCAAGTCTGTATCTCTCGTGCCTCCTGAATTGGCAGGTGACTTTTTACCACTGCACCATGTGGGAAGGCACATCATTTAAAATTTTCTAGTAATCATATTAAAAAGATAAAAATAGGTGAAGTTAACTTTAATAATACATTTTATTTAATCTAACATATCCAAATATAACATATAACATATAATCAGTATTTTTAAACTATTAACGAATTAGTCTATATTCTTTTTTCATTCAGTCTTCAAAATCCAATATGTATTTAATGCATACAACACACCTCAGTCCATATGCTAAATTTTCAACTGTTGAAGTAAACTGTAGCCCTACCAAAATAATACATTTCGAATAAGAGAAAAAATATTTTACACATCTTCAATTTTAAAATTACAGTTTAAATTTAGTATAACAAATTGAGTATAAGCTTAGTTCCTCAGTCACTCTGGTCACAATTCAGGTGTTCAATAGGATTTTCTCTTTCACTTGATACATGAGAGAAATTCAGGCTCTTTGCTTTTAAGAGGCTGTGGTTGAGAGGTGGCTATATTTATCTCCAGAAGAACTGAAGGTGAACATAGACTTATTCTATATATCCTGGGATGTTTCAACAAAGGGGATAGCTTAAATATTGAAAGAGATGGTTTTTAGAGCAAAATAGAGGAATTCAGCTTTCTCTGACTGGCAGAAAACCAGATCCCCTCAACTTGGCCCAGGCAAGCAGAAGCAACTAGGCGCCAGACAAAAGTAATGGATCACAGATCCATGGGTAGACTAGGGATGGTGAGAATAGTTGAGGGTACATCCTGTGTTGCAGAAGTAGTTCATGGAGGGCAGAACTCCAGAGGAAGCATGGGCAGAGATGGGTGAGGGAAAGCAAGGCACGCAAGTGGTGACATCCATTCTTTCCCAGAGGAAACACTCTGGAGCTACTCTTGGGTTCCTAGGTATTTCGCTTTGCACTGTATCTTTTCCAAAGCGTTTTCTTTCTTGTGTTTACCACCAGCATTTGGAGAGCTGCGCAGAAAATATCAAGTCCCCAGACTGAAACTCTAGGGACTTGAAAGCAAACTTGGGATTCTCACATCTGGTCTTTGTTGTCCCCTTCCAACCTCTATAAACACAGCTGAAAATCCTACACTACCTTTGGGAAATGATCTGAAAAAAAATTTGCTTTTTGTCATGAAATTTTTTTAAGATGTTTTTTAAAAATATTGGAGTATAGTTGATTTACAGTGTTTTGTTAGTTTCAGGTATATAGCAAATTGATTCATTTATATTTGAGATTCTTTCCCCATAGGGGTTATTACAAAACATCTTGAGTATAGTTCTCTGTGCTATTTAGTAGGTCTATGTTGATTATCTGTTATATACATAATAGTGTGTATGTGCTAATCCCAACCTCCTAATTTATCCCCCCTACACACACCTTATCCATTTGGTAACTATAAGTTTGTTATCTAAGTCTGTGACATATTTTCTAAATAAGTTTGTGTGCCCCATTTTTTCAGATTCCATATGTTAGTGATATCATATGATATTTGTCTCTCTGTTTGGAGAAGGAAATGGCAATCCACTCCAGCACTCTTGCCTGGAAAATCCCATGGACAGAGGAGCCTGATAGGCTACAGCCTATGGGGTCGCAAAGAGTCGGACACGACTGAGCGACTTCACTTCACTTTGGCTTACTTCGCTTAGTATGGTAATCTTTAAGCTCATCCATGATTCTACGAATAGTATTATTTCATTCTTTTTAATGGCTGAGTAGTGTTCCGTTGTGTATATGTATCACATCTTCTTTATCCATTTCTCTGTTGATGGAAATTTCGGTTACTTCCATGTCCTGGCTATTATACATAGTGCTGCTATGAACCCTGGATGTGTGTATCTTTTCAAATTATGGTTTTCTTGGGGTATATGCTCAGGAGTGGGGTTGCAAGATCATATGGCAATTCTAGTTTTAGTTTTTTAAGTAAAAAGACTTGAAAATTTTTGTATCCTATAACTTTACCAAATTCATTGATGAGTTGTAGTAGTTTTTGATCGGAGAAGGCAATGGCACCCCACTCCAGTACTCTTGCCTGGAAAAGCCCATGGACAGAGGAGCCTGGTGGGCTGCCGTCCATGGGGTTGCTAAAGAGTCAGACACAACTGAGCAACTTCACTTTGACTTTTCACTTTCGTGCATTGGAGAAGGAAATGGCAACCCACTCCAGCGTTCTTGCCTGGAGAATCCCGGGACAGGGGAGCCTGGTGGGCTGCCGTCTCTGGGGTCGCACAGAGTCGGACACAACTGAAGTGACTTAGCAGCAGCAGCAGCAGTAGTTTTTGGTAGTGTTTTTAGGATTTCTTATGTATAGTATCATACCATTTGCAACAGTGCACAGTTTAACTTATTTTCTAATTTGAATTCCCTTTATTTCTCTTTCTTCTCTAATCGCTATGGAGGACTTCTAAAACTATGTTGAATGGAAGTGGTGAGAGTGAACATTTTTGTCTTGTTCCCTAATCTTAGAGGAAGTGCTCTCAGGTTTTCACCTTTGAGGATGCTGCTGCTGCTGCTGCTGCTAAGTCACTTCAGTCGTGTCTGACTCTGTGCAACCCCATAGACGGCAGCCCACCAGGCTCCCCCGTCCCTGGGATTCTCCAGGCAAGAACACTGGAGTGGGTTGCCATTTCCTTCTCCAATGCATGAAAGTGAGAAGTGAAAGGGAAGTTGCTCAGTCGTGTCCAACTCTTAGTGACCCCATGGACCGCAGCCCACCAGGCTGCTAGCTGTAGGTTTGTCATATTTGGCCTTTAGTATGTTGAGGTAGGTTTCCTCTGTGCCTGCTTTCTGGAGAGTTTTGTTTAAAAAAAAAAACAAAAACGGGTGTTGAATTCTGTCAAAAGTTTTTTTCTGAATATATTGAGATGATCATGTTTTTATTCCTTTAAATATTATTCTTTAGTAATATTTATACTCACTCACTCACACTAGTGAGTATTCCCTGGTATGCCTGCCCCCAGTGTCCTGGCCCCCACAGTGAGTCATAGCCACTCCCCCACCCACCCAGGAGACACTCTGAGACCATCAGGTAGCTCTGTCCCGCACTCCTCTGAAGTCGCTGCGTTTGCCCAGGTCCTGCTGTGCACGAGACGTTGTGTGTACCCTCCAGGAGTGGAGTTTCTGTTTCCCCCATTCCTGCGGAGCTCCTGCAATCAAGCCCCCTGGCCTTGAAAGCTGAGTGCTCTGAGGGACTCCTTCTCTTGATGGCAGACCCCCACACTGGGGAGCCTGACATGAGGTTCAGAACTCTCACCCCGGTGGGAGAACTTATGAGAAATAATTATTTGTCCCCTTTGTGAATCATGTACCTGGTGGGTACAGGATTTGATGCTATCACGAATGTGCGCCTCCTTCCATCTCACTGTGACTTCCTTCTATTTGGGTTAGAATGTCTTTGTTGGCGGGTTCTGGTCTTTTTTTAGTTATTCAGCAGTTAGTTGTGATATTGGTGTTTCTGTGAGAGGAGGTGAGCTCAAGTCCTTCTACTCTGCCATCTTGTCTCCAACTTCTGAAAGATCTTTCAATCCCCACATTTCAACTTTCAGGGCTTAACAGCCTGCTAGGCAAGGATTTGCAGCTCAGTCGGTAAAGAATCTGCCTGCAGTGCAGGAGACCTGGGTTCGATCCCCGGGTGGGGAAGATCCCCTGGAGAAGGAAATGGCAACCCACTCCAGTATCCTTGCCTGGAAAATGTCATGGACAGAGGAACCTGGTGGATTGCAGTCCATGGGGTCGCAAAGAGTCGGGCACGACTGAGCGACTAGCACACAGGCAAGGATGAAAGTGCAAGTGCAAGTGAAGTCACTCAGTCGTGTCCGACTCTGTGCGACCCCGTGGACTGTAGCCCACCAGGCTCCTCTGTCCATGGGATTCCCCAGGCAAGAATACTGGAGTGGGTTTCCATTTCCTTCTCCAGGGGATCTTCCCCACCCGGGGATCGAACCTAGGTCTCCTGCATTGCAGGCAGATGCTTTAACCTCTGAGCCACCAGAGAAGCGCTAGGCAAGGATAGTTGGGCTATTGATAAGTGGAACCACAGAAATGGCCTGAAATTAATGGAAGATGATGACAACGATGATTGATGTGTTGTGCCCTGTTGTGTGATACATTTGAATAAGACACAGTTGGTCCAAGCTTTCAAATGTGTCTGCAAAGCTGTGCTCCATTCTTATGGATGTCTAATACTCAAATTGGAATTTTCTCCTCCACCCATTTCCTTTTAGTTATATTGGTAGGAAGAGGATGCAAGTAAAAGAACCAGAGAAAGCTGTGCCCAATGTGGTAAATCTGGTTGAAGCTGACTATTCCTACTGGACGCTCGGCTATGTCATCTCTCTGGAAGGAGCACAGAAGCTGGTTGGAGCAGATCCTTTTGGGAAGATGCTACCAGTGGATGAGTTTCTGCCCATCATGTACAACAAGCATCCTGTGTGAGTTGCCCTGAACTGTCTGCCTGTCCCTTGAGCATAATTCATTCGTGGGGTAATACTTAATATTTTTAAAAGGGGTACTCCTTTCCTAAATGATCTTTCCATAATCATGACAAGAGAGGCCAACTCGAGTGATTACCCCCTTTTACAAGCAGGAGATATAAGGCAGAAATGGTGAGTCTTGCATAGGAATCCTCCTTAATACCCAGTGAGTAGCTTAACTGCACATAATATGCTCGAGCCTCTCATCTTTGCTTTTCTTACTTCCATAAACCCACACACCTCAAGGTGAAGGTCATCTTCCTAAGCACCTCAAATTTTTCAGTTCGTTTCTTAGTCCATTGTGTATACTGTTGGCCAGGCAGTGACTCACAAGCTAGTCAGGAACCCAGACTCATGAACGGTCATTGTGATATATTGTGAAACCTACGATCACAGAGATGTGTTAGAGGCTCGGGGAGAGTGGAGATGGCCTCTGAGCTGGGCGTCCACAGAAGAAAGTGTGATGCTCAGAGTTCCCATAGCCCGGGAGTTCAGTGTGACCTAGTGTTTGTATCAAGAACATGGTAAATGATGGGTCTATGTGTCAGTCTCCCCAGTAACCTGGGAGCCTCTGAGGCAGGGACCATCTTTTATCTCTGTGTCCTTAGAGTCTAGTCCACATTCTACCCGTGCTAGCTGCTGGGTCGATGCTTCCTAAGTTCACTGACGGAGCAGGAGACCAGGGTCTAACCTCGGCTCCTTCTCTCGCTGCGGGTGGTCTCCTCCCTAGATGGGCTTCTTTGTAGCAGCTCAGTGTTCTTGTCCTGCATCTTGCCCATTTTGTCTCCTGTCCTCAGTAAAAATGGACAACGTGTCAGAGACTAATTTTTATTTCTGCTACCTGACAGAAACATGGAGGTCAACCATCATCCTCTTAACAGAAAGGAAATTGAAACCTAGCTGCTGAGCAGGTGTCACCTCGTGTGCTCGGCAGAGGAGCCCTGGGAGGGAGGGCTCTTCATTTACGCTCACAGGTTGCTGGACTGCAAAGCCAAGCTGGTGTGCCTCCAAGCCTACACCACATTACTCACACCTTCACTCCAGCTCCCAGCCATCTCATTCACTGATCCAGGATCAAAGCGTTTTCTACAAAGTGGTCACTTAATTATTGTGGTCCAACAGAGCTTAAACCTTAATTTTTAGAATAAGACCTGAAATTCATTTTTAAGCTACTCTGTCTAAATTTGGATCTTCCCATGTAGCTTAGTCGGTAAAGAATCTGCCTGCAATGCAGGAGACCCGGGTTCAATTCCTGAGTCAAGAAGATCCCCTGGAGGAGGAAATGGCAACCCATTCCAGTATTCTTGTCTGGGAAATCCCATGGACAGAGGAGCCTGGCAGGCTTTAGTCCATGGGGTCGCAAGTTTTGGACATGACTTAGTGACTAAACTGCCATTTAAATTTAACAGAAATACCCTGACCTTTTTCTTTGTGTATTTGTTTAAATCATCTGAAAGCCTTAAAAATAAAAAACCTGTTGTGTTTGTAGGCTAAAGTTTTCCACAAAGACGCAATTTAAAAAATAATCAAATCCATGAGAATTTAGGAGGTAACAAGCAAGACCCTTTTCCCCTGTTCTGTAAGTGTCCTGCCCCCTCACCCACTGGTCCACCTCTTGTTTTCAGGGCTGAGTACATGGAGCATTACGAATCCAGGGACTTGAAAGCCTTCTCTGCAGAACCCTTGCTCATCTACCCAACGCACTACACAGGCCAGCCGGGGTATCTGAGTGACACGGAGACATCGACCATCTGGGACAATGAGACGGTGGCCACTGACTGGGACAGGACACATGCCTGGAAGTCCCGGAAGCAAAGTCGCATCCATCGCAACGCAAAGAACACAGAGGCCCTGCCACCACCAGCCTCCCTGGACACTGCACCTTCAAGAGATGAGCTATGAAGGCTCCATGGAGGGGTTACTACACTTTGGTTTTCCTAATGGGCCAATCATCTGTTTGCTCCAGTCTCTTTTAATGGTTACAGTGACCTAACCAAAGTGGTCTAATCTGATTGATCAAAGTTGATATATTTTTTGACAGGGGAAGTGAATAGGGAAACTAAACCCAAATCTCCTAGGATGGCTAGAAGATAGGCTTTCTGGCCACCATTAGGATAAACTTCAACCCAGACACCTTGTCCTTCAGTTCATTACCATTGTGATACTGGTACCTACATTAAGGTTGAATGGCATAGCTCAGAGATGCTCACTCAAGGGAAAGGTGATCACCATGTCCCTGGCACATCAATAAATGGGTAGGTCCGGCAGCCTACCCAACTGGACCATATCTAGTGGTCTGGTGGGCCGGTTTTATGTCATAGATGTGACCTTGAAAATTTAAGTATGTTCCAAGTTTGGTGGTGGTGGGGTGGGAAGGCAGGAATCAAATAATTTAAAAATCAAATTAATCAGGCTTTTTCTTTAAAGGTATTTGTCATGAGCCTTATTGCAAAGTGAGCTTTGCATCTTAGTCTCCGTTATCCAACAGGGATGGGTATTTGGGTCTGTCTGAGACTTGGCCTTTGACTATCATGACAACTGAAGCTCTCATAAAGAGCTGTCCAGTTTGCCATGTGGATATATTGAATATAGTTTCATAGATATTTGAGGGGGTGTGTAGCTATTTGAAGAAAACACTCAAGCTTTGGCTTTCTTTATCGTGGTCACTTGAGTTGGGATGCTCTATTTATGAAGATAAATTTAATATATAAGGGGTCGGGGCTGGTCTGTAATTGCTGTCCCCGGGGTTCATGTGCTGCCCCAGCAGGTCAGACTCTCCCATCCACCCTGAGCCTGGGAGTGAATTGCAGGCATGAGTTTCATGAGTCTGTTAAGAGACAGAGCACATGTTCAGGCCAGCAACTGTCCTTGCCTGGGATTTTCATTCTATTTTGAATTATTTATTTTTACAAAATGTTGGGGGTTGGGGGAGAGTCTGCAGGATAAGGCAGAGAAACAGATGCATCCGGCTTTCATCACTCCTGGGAAGTGGTCAGTGTAGACTTGTTGGTTCCAGAACCTGATTTTTCTGCATTTCCCAGGCCTGTTGAATGGGAGAGTCTAACCTTCTGGAAACAAATGATTCTCTACTTCAGGTGAGAGACCTTGGCCAGAAACAGTGAACTGATCAACTGACGTAGGCCGACACCCAGGGAAGCTCTTAGGGTCACAATCCTGGGCAGACCACCTCTCTGCTTTCTCCATAAATGGATTGTATGTAAAATGCAGAGTTGGACTACATCATCTCTTCCGGTGCTGCCATCTGTGATATCTCATGATGGTTTGCTTTAGGTATCTGTTCTCATGCCCACAAGCAATAAAACTGGGTCTCCAGAAATCCCCGCCCCAAGCATCCTGTCCACACTGGCTCCTCTCCCCTTGTCTGGGTGTTGGACTCTGAGCTTCATGCTTGGGAACAGAGCCTCAGGGCGGCCTTGCTGAGTGTACCCGTGAGGGTACTGCTGACTGCTCTGCATAAAGCCCCCCAGCTGCAGGACAACCAGGCAGCTTCCCCCCCACAGAACGCCAGCCTTGGCCTTCCCTCTTGACATATGGTTGGTTCTTCTGCATTGACCAGTGAGCCAGGAGACGGAGGAGGGGGATCTCAGCCGACTCTGATTTTTACTGCTTGGACATGGCAGTCAGAACTTGATTCTTTGTCTAGAAAAACAGAGCATCTGGGGAGCTAATGAAAAACCCTTAGGTGATTCCTAAGGTTTCCTTGGGTATTTTGTATTTCGCTTGAATATTTGAGTGCGTGCAAGTGTGCATGAATTTTATGTGTTTTGTTTTTTTTTATAAAGAGGGTGGGAGGTGGCTGAGGTATTAGGAGTAGAAATGAAGGCAGATTGAATTAAATTTTGTGTGGTTTTGTTTAATAGAGAACATTGGTGTATTTTCTTTTTCCCTGTCAGCTGGTCTGGTGGGGTTATGAATTCTCATTCTTAAAAGACATTGTTGATAAATTCTAGAATTTTAGCTTAAGACTGTTCTACTGTGAATAAAGTTCTGGCTTTGTCAGCCCAGCCTTCGTTTGTCTTCACTCAGGTCTAGAATCCCAAGCAACGTTCCTTTGTTGTGAACATTGTGAACTGCAGATCCAGCATTTCTTTAAAAAAAAACAAAAAAAAATCGCCAGTTCAGCAGTCCGGGGATTCCTTGACCTCATTACTCTTCCTCCCTCCCATCTAGCCTTAAGTCAAGACATTTGACCTTGGCAGTGTCAGAGGACTTTGCCTCCAGCCATGGCACCTGCTGTCTGCCTCTGAAAGTTAAACCTCTCTGGATTTTGCGATGCAAGGTGGAATCTTCTGGATGGACAACCTTGACTTCAGCGGTGCTGGTGCTGCTGAGCATGGACTGAGTGTCCACCATCCGCAGAGGACACACTGCCCGGGCCTTGCTTTTTTCACCGGGGCCAGCTGCAGGAAGTCTGGGAAGCAAAAGCTGGCATCCCAGCCTCCTCTACTGTCTGTCACGCTCTGTTGTTTCAGGGTGGGGAAGTGATAAATGACCTGCCTTCTAGAGCTTGCTGTGAAACAAATCAAAAAATAATGTGCCACCCTGTGACTGTTCATTGGTTCCTCCAGTGCTGGTCAACAGCCCCCACTGCTGGAATTTCCAGGTTTGCACTGGCCCAAGGATGTCAGAGGCCAGAGATAATCATCACTTTGTTGTGGCAAAGAAGAGAGACTAGTCACCAGCCTTCCTGGCCAGTTGGGGGATGTTTTAGACTGCTGAAGAGGTGGGTAAGCCAGAGAGCATTCAAAGGTACAGAGAAACAGGAGTCCCCAGTGGGAGGATGATGAGAGAGAATTCATCTCTCATTTCTGTGCTGTTGATCAGCCTATTCATCAAAAGATATTGAGACGTATGTCCCAGGCCAAAGAGCTTTATCTTGGGGCAAAAACGGGAGAACCCATGTTGGCCTCAGTGACCCCTTTGAATTTCAGGTCAAGCTCCCCCCTCCCCCGGCCCCCAGACCTCAGAATCCAGGTGTGAGCACGACCTTGTTTCAGGCCCTGGGCTGGGCGCTGAGATGCTCAGAGATCTAGGAAAGCTGCCCACTGCTGCAGGGTCCGTGGTCCAGGAGAGCTGCTGTGTAGAGCGGGATGGTTGTCTTTCAGAAGCTGAAACAAAAGTGACTGTAGAACCCACGGAACCTGGTTGTGCTGAGGAGGGGGACAGTCAAGGGGGCCCGTCGAGGGACCAGTTTTGCTGGGAATGTGACCATTGTGTTGGGTTTGGGAGCATGGATGAGAGTTTAGGAGAGGGAGGAGAGTTGGGCACAGAGGGTGGGGATGCGCTCAGGCACCGTGATGGTGTGGGGCTATGAAAGGGCCTCCTGGGGAGTGATGGGGAGCGGGGCAGGATGGAAGAGTCAGCTATGTGTCGGAGTTGTGGACAGGTAACAGTCTTGGGACCCACTGATGATGGCAAGGCATGGCAGCTACCCCTCCACACTGGGCTGTCCTCATGAACGCAGAGGCCATTGTTTCTGGAGGAATTCTACATTTGGTTTTTCTCCTGACAGACAATGCCAAGACTTCCAGTCAAAGGTTGGTGTCTGAAACAAAATTTCCATTCAGCTACATGCTTGGGAATCTTTTCACTTCTAGTTGGAACAAATCCATCTAATTAGTAGCTGTAAAATAAAGATGAGTCTTCCCAAGAGCCTTCTACATTGTGCTTTTGAGACATTCTTTCCAAGTAAGTGATCTCTATGACTGACAAGTTAATTCACCAACGATTTAACTAATGACAAAGTGGGAGTGAAAGTGAGGCTGGTCATTTGATAAGATGGCATGTTATGGGTGATACAGTCAGAAAGCACAGCACAGGCAGCCTTAGAAATAACCGATTCCCCTCGAGTTTTTTTTTTTTCCCCCCTCGAGTTTTATGTTTGGTGGTGGTGTTTGTTATTTCAGAGAGAACCTCCCTCCCCTGGAGATGTTCTGATTAAATGTGTCAGAGGGCGGGGAGACGCGAGGAGTGAGCAGTGGACAGGGGAGGCACTCCCTGTGAGCTGGCTGATGGTGGCCCTGGGTCAAGGTGGCGCTGCTGAAACATGGCTGAAGAGTCTGGTCAGTGGTGACCAATATATTGCTTTTGGCTTTGTTTTCGCTTGCTTGGAAAAGAAATAATGATGGTGGGTTTTAGTACAATGTGTTAACAACAGATTACCTAGAAATTGTGCCTTCTCTTTTTTTAATTTTTAAGAGTTTTTTTTATTGAAATGTAGTTGATTTACAATGCTGTGATAGTTTCAAGTGTACAGCAAAGTGATTCAGTCATACATATGTGTGGTTTTTCTTTCTCTTTCATTCTTTTCATTATAAAATATTGGATATAGTTCCCTGTTCTACACAGTAGGTCCCTTTTCTGGTTATCTATTTTATATAGTGTGTATATATTAATCCCAAAATTTATCCCTCCCACCTACCAAGATTTGGCATTTTCTAAATGAATGGCCTCATTTTTAGCCACTTCTTTCTGAGAGGTAGGCAGGGCAACATAGCCATTAATTGTTCCCCATGCATAGGGCTTGTTTAAATAGCAAGTTAAAAGCGTCCCTTGACATACACACAGTATATTTTCCTCTAGCTTTCAAGAATGCCCCACAGTGTTACAAAATGAACTTTACCAGAATAGGTGATGTGAAGATCTGTAGATGAAAGGGAAGTTCCATGATGTTCTGGGATAAAGGTTTCAAGTTGTAGTAAAGAGAACCCTTGATTGCTCAGTACTGCTAGTGAATGTCTGAAGTTGACGGGGCAGAGTGTCTTTTATGATATTTTGCTGAAGGAATCACTGTCCCCTGAAGATACTTCTGTTCTTCCCTATGACCTCTGGTTCCCACATAGCATGGTATCTTTTCCATGTCAGGGAGGTTTTTAGCTATTATCTCTTCAAATATCTTCCCAGGCCCTTTCTCTCGCTTCCTCTTCTGGAACCCGTATAATGTGAACGTCGGTGTGCTTGATGTTGTCCCAGAGGTCTCTCAGACTGTCCTTCTTTCTTTTCATTCTTTTTCCTTTGTTCCATGGCGGTGATTTCCACCACTCTGTCTTTGTGCATTTATCTGTTCTTCTACTTCATTTATTCTGCTATCGATTGCTTCTCGTGTATTTTTCGCTTCAGTTATTGTATCTTCAACTCTGGTTATTCTTTATTTTTTCTAATTCTTTGTTAAAAATGTAAAACTTGTTGCTCCATGCGTCCATTCTTTTCCTGACTTCTTGGATCGTCTTTACAATCATTGCTCTGAACTCCTTCTCAGGGAGGCTGCAGTCCATGGGGCCGCAAAGTGTCGGACACAACTGAGTGACTGGGCTGAGCGGACATCCCTCAGTTCTTCTGGGGTTTAATCTTGTTCCTCTGTCTGGAACACATTCCTCTTTTGTCTCATTTTGGCTAAACTTCTATTTGTATTTTTATGTATGTGGAAGGTCAGTCACGCTTCTCAACCTTGGGGAAGGGGCCCTCTGTATGGGATATCCTATGTGTCCCAGCAGTACACTCCTCTCTTGTCACTCAAGAGCCAGGGGCCTGCGGGTCTCAGGATAGGTTCTGACTTGTGTTTTTTAGACTCACTTTCACATGCTGTAGGACTGTATCTTTCTCGCTTCTGGTGTCTGCCCCCTTGTGGGTAAGGCTGGGCTAGAGGCTTGTGCAGGCTTCCTGGCAGGGGGAGAAAATGGTACCTTGTCTCATCATGTGCCTGGAACGAGGAAATGGCTCGAATTGCAGCAAGAATAGGTGTGCTTTCAGGAATATTTGACAGTATTACTAAATACTGAATGAGATTCCAAGGCAAGTGGTGGAATGGCTCCATTAAAATTTGTTGTTGGGCCAGAAACTGGCTTTCCTTTCCGGTCTGGGACTTTGCCTAGAATGGCCTGTCTTCTACCCACAGGTGTATAGACATAGAGATGATCTTAGTTTAAGATTATTCTGCTACACTAGGCAGGCAGCTCACAGCCCAAAGCCACCTTCTTGCATGTCCTCAAAGAGGATGGAAAGAATGAAGAATCATCTCTGAGAACTGGTTTTCTCTCTATTTTTAATTCACTGTGTTTATTTTTCTGCCCCTCCCTGGTGTTTCTTCAGCTTGGTTTCTCTGCAATGGGCACTTTGACCAAATCTCCATGTCTGAACACCAGCTTTGTGGCCCTGCTGGTCCAGACGAGGCTCCTCTGGGTTCTTCCTCTTCTAGGGGATGAGTCTGGGTTCTTGCTCATGGGGGAACGTGATTTTCAGTGCCTTGGACAGCCCTCTCTCCTCATTCTTCAGAGAGCTTAGAAAATAACTCATAACAAAGTGTCCTCTCCCAAAGGGAACCGACAGTTTGGGGAAGCCCTTCACATAGGAGTTGAGATGTGTGTGTTGATGGTGTGGTCTGAAGGGTTTTAACTACTTTGTAAAATGCCAGCATGAATTGTGAAGACTTGAAGGGGATATTACTGTTCAGAACGGACATTAGGAGGAAACCATGCCCACAGCATGAGCAGGCAGGGGACAGAAGAGGAATGCAGGCCTTAGGATATGAGAAGAGGAAAGAGGCAGGGCACAGCACAGGGGTTTGAGTCCAGGAGAAAGGCAAGGCCCAGGGGGATAAGAAAACAGACTCACGCCCATTGTTGGTGGAGAAGTAAGGCCAGCGCACAGGCCAGGAAGGTGGGGGTGAGGCGGGGGAGGGGTGCGTGGTAAGGGCAGGGAACCAGAGGGGCAAAATAGTAGAAAAGAAGCTTGGAATGGAAGCGGCAGCCCTGGCCCTTGAAATGACTCTTTAATCCTTGCGATCCAGCCACAGTGCAGAGGCGAGGTGGCGGTGAGCTGCAAAGGAACAGGTGGGATGCCCGGGATCCCTGATGCCTATGGAACAGCAACAACTCACTGTCCTGCATGTGAGTCATCCCTGGACAGAGGGAGGGTCACAGCAGACAGCCCCATCCTGCAGGGAAAGATCCAGGTCCAGGTGGAGACAGGAGGGAGAAAGGAATTGGGGGCAGGGCTCAGCTTCCGGTGAGAGAATGGTCCCTCCCTGACCGCAGAGGGAAGCCAAGAATGGGGGCGGGGCGGGGCGGGGCGGGGCGGGGGCGGGGGGAGTCACTGTAGGCTCAGGAGGGGAATGCTCCAGCTCCCAGCTGCTTCCCCGGGCCAGCGGCTCCCTTTCCAGCCTGTCCAGCAAGGGTCCCTGTGCCGCTGCAGCCCCACCAGGAGGCGCTGTGGGCAAGGCTGGGCCCACACTCCCTTCTCCCGCCTCTTTGGAGCAGGGCTGTGGAACAGGCTGCAGGAGCCCCCTGGCTCCAACTCCACGAGTCAGTCTTTCCCCCAAAGCAGCCGCAGGCTCAGTTTTCCTAGGGTGCCGCTCAGGCATCTGCGGGCCCACCTCTGAATGTCACGCGTGCCCCACGTGGCTGCTCACTGGGCAAGGCAGGTTCCCAGGAATACCAGCAGTGAACTCTGGTGGTCAGCGCCAGAGAGAAGTGCTTTATGTGCACTGTGTAATTTAATAGTACGTGAACCTCAAGAGGTAGAAACTATCTTCCATCCCCACTTTGTAGATGAGGCAATAGCTAACAGACTTGCTGAAGATAAAATATTAAGAGGCCTGGGAGTCAGAGCCAGGCAGTGAGAGCCCACCCACACCAAACTGCATGCCTGCAAAGCTTCTGGAGAGTCTGCCTCATTTCTTGTTTTCTCATTAATATCTAATGTTTCGATCTCTTGCTTGCTTTCTTGCTCTCTCTCTCCCCAACTCTTTCTCTCTCTCTCCCCAACTCTTTCTCTCACACACATAGAAGCTTGCAACGCCAGTGTTTACCTCCCACCTAGTAAATCTCAATACTGAATTTTTTTCAGCTGATCAGGCCAATTCTCTGAGGCTTGGATGTCAGATGTTGTATAAATGAGGATCAGAAATAGACATCTGGGGGCAAGGCAGCAGTCTCATTTAGAATGCTTCTCCTCTTTTGAACTGATGCCTTGGTATTATTTTTAACAGCTGGAGCAATCTAGAAACAATTTCAATTATTCTTTTTTCTTTCTTCAACTTGACGGATACCATTGTGAGAGATTGTGACTACAGTGCAAAATGTTAGTCTGAACAAATTTTGTTGTTGGGAGGAAACAATGGTAGGATTAAACGTGATTTCTCCTGAGAAGCCTGTGATATAGAGTACTCGGTCCCGATCACTGGTGTCCACTCCTTTAACGCCTCATTCAGTTGGTGCTTTTCACCCCCTCTGTGGGTGCATCATGGATCCCAGGTGGGAGCTAACTTGCAATGTAATCTTACAGCCCTGTTTCCCCTTCTGTGAGATGGAGCTGACCAGCTGCAGGTCTCTCCTTGGAGACCTGAAAGAACCAACCAGATGCCCATCTAACCAAGGCAGCTTGTGGAACTTCACATGGTTGGAAGGCTGGGTATGGAGCCAGCAGACCCCAGGCATTCTCTCCAGCTCCAGGAGGCTCTGGGGAATATGTCAGGCCCTGCCCCATGTGACACACACAGTGGAGTCTGGTCACTCAGAGCCCTGCCCCTAACCTCTGGCATGTGACTTAACTGCTCTGAGCCTCAGCCCCGGGGAGCTGTAGTATGAGGGCGTTGACTGTATGATTTGTACCATGCCTTCCAAGTCTTAAGAAAATGTTAAATACCTCAGACTGTTAAATAAGTGAATTACTTCCACACAGTTTTCTAGGCAGAGATACTGAGAAACCACACCAAATGGTGGTTTTCTAATTCAGAGTCTAATTAAATTTGCCTGGCTTCTATTTGATTTCACAGTTTATATGTCAACATTTTAAATTTCCTAGATTAAAAAAAAAAAAGATTTGACATACAACTACATCTGTAAAGGAGCTCCTAGTTTAGTCAGAGTAGGGACCACATTAGAAGCATGAAAATTGGTGGTGACCACATGTTAAAAAAAAAAAATTCTGTAAGGCTAATTCTAAACAAAAGTAAATTACTCTTAATATTTTTTCTTCCTCTGAGCACCTCTCTTTCTTCAACACTTCTTGGCTCTGTGCAGCCCCTGTCTCAAGTCCTTGCTGCCATCTCCTCCAAACACTTTTTGGTGACTGTGGATAATGAACCAAGCCGTGTACCCTCGTGAAAAGACCGCACTCCTTTGGGCAGAGACGGAAATGCTCATCTACTGCAGGTGTCCTCCTCCGTCTTTCTGCCTCCCCTGCACTTAGACTGGGGCCACTGACTGGCCAATGGACTGTGAATGGAAGTGACATGGTCCCTTTGAACTAAGGCAGTCAGGAACGGTTGTGAGTTCTCTCCACCATCGCTGTGATTTTGAAGGAAAAAAATCTGACACCATGGCACTAGGTTGCAAGATGGAAGCTGCCTGGATCCTTGAGCCACTAAGGAGAGTTGCCCGATTTGCAATACCTATGACATGCTGAAAACTAAACTACCCTAAGTTACCGAGATTTCATACTTTGTTACTTTAGCCTAGCCTAGCCATCCCTTCCAGAAGTTATTTCATTTTCATAGAGATCCTAGGGGAAACAGCCATGCACAACACAATGGAAATAACTTCTCAGAGTGGAACTGTGGATACAGGTGGTAATTGGCGCCATTGCAACAGCTCTATAGAAAAAAAGGGTTGGCATTGGCGAAACTTCTCCAGACCACTGAAATCAGGACATGGAGTAAGACTGTATACTTCCTAATGATCCTGTGCTGCACAGCAAATTTGAAAAGACTCCAAAGAAGAAAAATTTAAGACATTATTCCTTCAGGCAAAATGTCGCCAAGCTGCTTCTGGAGGGAGACAAAACAAGGGAACCCATTTTCTCAGATAATCTTGACAATATAGTCACCTAGTGCCAGAAACAGAAAGCCCCCTTTTCTTGCCCATATTATCAATTATTATAACTCCTACTTGACTCTCTCCTATATCCCACAGGGACCCAGAAAACTTGCTAATCTGGATCTCTTTAGGAATCCGTTTCTTAGGGAATGATATGATGGAATGCCAATGGGCATTTGTTGAATGAAGCTCACCCAGATCTGACTGAATTTTGGGAAGACCTTCCTCCTTCCCTCCAGAGAGGCCCTCCCGGCTTCTGGAGCACCAAGGATGGTTTCAAGAACTGTGCCGATGGTAGCAACTGGAGACTCAGGAAAGGCTGCTGGAAAGAAGGCAAAGTCCTACCTTGGATCCTAAGTTTGATTTTATACAGTGTCCCCAGCCAAACTACCCCTAAGGATGCCCTCCAGCAAGCCGTCGCATCTGACAGCGATTTCCTACGATGTCATTCTTGCCTCGGAACGCAAATGATGCTTGACGATGGCGAGGACCCTTCCTAACTGGCCCTCTGGCTCTCCCTCTGCTCCCTCGAGCCGGACCAGCGTGGGCTCCCAAAATGCTTACTGACACATCTGAAACCCAGATCCACCAGGTTAACACTCCAGATACAATCCCTTTGAGTCCGGCAGCATGTGCCAACCAAGTCCCAAATCAGTTTATTAACTTAACCAAAAGGTAAACAGATGATAGAGAGGCAGAAAGACAAGCATGTCAGCAGCTAAAAGCATTACCCGGCAGTCCACCAGGAAACAAAGTTAAGACATTTAAAGTGGCATTAAATAAATGAAGCTATGTTTTATCTACTTGTAACTTCCATTGTCTTTTTATAAAAGGAATATATATATATATATATATTACATTGCAGTATATAAATCTAGACTCTACATATACAGTATAAATACACAAGGCGAGCACATGGGCATAACTTGGAAGTCTTGGGAGCTGCACTCTAAACCAGGCTGACAATTCTACATTTTTTTTTTTACCTTCAAGCCAAGAAATTCAGGCTGAGGATACATTTCCCTCAATCTCCATGATGTCTAGCACCCTGGCCATCCCTCCTCTATGCACAGAAGCACAAATCAGACCGGCGTCGCAAATAGAAAAAAAAAAAAAAAAAATGCCTTTCAACTAGCTGAAACCAGTCCGTCTTTACAATGTACAGTCTGACCTAGAAAGACCTACAGGAAATCTGAGGCCTTCCTGGCTCATTCTCATTCTTTGGTCCAAGGGCACAAATCTCTAGACTTTCCCTGGTGTTTCTTGAAGATTTCAAATGACTATTTACAGAACATGAGTCACACATAACCTTTGGGAGCTGTCTTTACAGGACAGGGGGGTGGGGAGTTGTGGGGGGGGTTGGGACGTGTGTGTGTGGGGGTGGGATGGTGAAGAAAAAAAAGAAAAAGCTCTGCATTACAATCTGCACTTCTTATTTGGGTCTGTTCTTTATTTTTGGAATAAAAACTGGTATTGAGGATTTTTTTTTTTTTCTTAAAAAGGACAACATTCTGAAAGTGCTGCTTCTTACACATGTCAACATCCCACATAGTATGGCTTTATAGCTCAAACCCCAGCACAGCTCAGATTTGGAACGGAGAGGAGCACGGTGCTACTGGAGACAGAAGTGTCACTAACAGTGACACTGGTATAGAGGGTGGGAACCTGAAAGGAAAAGCTAATGATTCCATCTGGAAGAATGTGTGTACCCTGCTAGAAATGGTCTGGATAGTATGCAAAGCCCCATTTCTGTCCCCACGACTAGGCAGAGGAAGGTTGCAAACGTCAGGAAAAATAGGACACTGCTCTCAGTTGGGAACATCTCCAGGGGGCTATTCACAGAGCGACGGCTGTTCAGAAATCTTTCACAGGTCTCAAAATGATCAGACGTAGTCAACCGCAGTAGGAATTTCTACACCTGAGGAACAAATTGCACGTTAATATATAGAGGTGCTACGATCCAGACGGCGAAAGCCTGCAGACATATGGTTTCACATGCAGAAGGCAATCAGAAAAAAACAGTGAAGCAGTGGCATTCTGAGACGGATCAGAGTCCAAGTGAGTCATCATCCTGCTGAGCTTTCTTTTCTGGCTGATAAGTTACCAAAGAACATGGCTACGTGTGCAAGAAATGCTTGTGATATGTTCTTTAGGGGAGGGGAGACACACGATGCAGTTACCAGAAATCAAAATGGGCTTGCGTTGCCTCCAGAGGCGTCATGACGGCGGGTTCAGTGGCTCAGAGGGGCCTCCGAAGCTGCTCCTCGCCCTCCCTGGGGTAGCCGATGCATTGGCCGATGCAAGCAAAGGTCAAAGCCACTGGCTCATCCAAACCCTGTCTGACGTGGCCTTTCATTCAGCCTGTGGCAGTTCCCACCTCTACAGTGGTTCTTTTCTGGTGGCACTTGATTGAGAAAGTAATCCTCTCCCTTTATAAAAATAGTTTGGACTTCTTATAATACTGGCACAAAGGACACTCTGTAATCCTCGGGTTGATTCCATCTACTTGGGAGGTGTGAGACGAGGCGCTCAGTTCCTTGTTTCCCTGTAAAGTGACCTCGACTTCCCAGGCCATTGTGCAAATTTGTTTTCCCGTAGTCCAGAATATCCCATAAGTCCCTCATATTTATATATATACACACACACATACCACATATGTGTACATACATATAGACTTATAAATGCAGATAATTTTGCATTTCAATCTCGGGTCAAAGAGAATCAGTGAGTCCGTCATCCTTCCTGTGTCAAGCTCATCTCCGATTTCCCCACGATGCCCACCGTAGTGCCCTGCACACCAGAGTTGCTCAACAAACCTCAGTCCACTTCACCAACGACCCTCTAACACTGAGTGGTAGCTGCGATCACGATGGCCTATTCTCAGCCCCACCCTGCCTTTGGCGAGCGAGGGGCCCCGGGTCTCTGCCTTCAGAGGGTGATTTTGCTGTGTCTGTTGCTCCAGCAGCCCCGTTTAGCTGTCCTGGGCAACGTCAGGCTGGTCCGGCTACGCATTTTTACTTGCTCTTCCACAGAGTTCTTTTTGCGTAAGATGAAGTCAAAGTTCACTTGGCTGTTCATGGCATAGAAGACGTTTGCCGAGTCTGGGATCACGAGTTCTAAAAAAAAAAAAGAGAGAGAGGAGGGAAGAGAAGGTGGTCAGCTTGTGCAGGTCAGCCCAGTGCTGACCGTGGCAGATGGAAATTTTGCCCAGACTCATGGCTGGAATTATAGCCGTTTGTTCCTGGAATGTGAACGGAGCTGGAAACGACCACCACTCAGTCACACCAAATTGGTTCCAACCGTTTCCCAATCCCAATTTAAAAAACTTAAGTGTGAATCCAATCTTGGAAATTCAAGCCATGAACAAAATGCTCAAATGCAGGATGTTTTAGCTGGAAGGACATAGAGTAGGAAACGGAAGCCTGGAGGAGTTAAGAGACATTGCTGGGTGCACAGCTAGTCAACGGCAGGACTGGGAGCAGAGCCCGGGGTTTCCAGCCTTCTGTGGTTCACTTTCTACCCAATATGAAATTTTTCTCAGAGACTAAGTGAATCCAATGACATGGAGAAAAAGGCAGAAAATCTAAAGCACTTTCCAGAAATCTTGACTTGGAACATCAAAACATTTTTAAATTAATCCCAAACCAAGTCAGTATTTTATACCACTTGAGAGCTTGCTTCATTAAGGGCTTGCATTTTAATGTTAAAGGGAAACCAGACAAGATAGGCCATATCTGTTAAAACTTAAACAACTCTCTGTTTCAATGAGTCCCAACTAGATAACTGTAATTTCTGAACAAGGACTGCTCCAAGGATAATATGAAGTTATCGAGCAAAGTGATTTAAATTCATTTTTAATTTAAAAAGAAGGTATACACTCTTTAGCACTCAGGGGTAAGGGATATCTTTAAAAATCAAGAGGGAATTAAAGAGGTAAAATGTGCGAAACTAGCTTTGTGGAGTAAGGGAGGCAGCTAGGCGAGGTATGTGATTGCAGAACTGGAGTAAGTCAAACTAACATTAACTCAAACACTGAGATTCTACTGCCAAGACTGATGCAATCAGGTTCTGAGGGACTCTGCTACATTGTGCACAAGTGTCCCCAGTCTCTTGCCCACATATTCCTGAGGTCAGTAACAACTTACCTCACAGCTATATATATACACACACTGTATTTCGAATACTGTCCACTTTCGGGTACATTATTTCCTGCCACCATCTCCCCATGATGCATGAGGGGCCAGTAGGGTACTGTCTCTGTTTAATTACAGACCAAGGTCCAGAGAGGTCAAGCCACCCACCCGCCACCACCCAGTGGTGAATGAAGCTGGGCCCCAGCTGTGCTTCGGGACTCCTGGATCTTCAGACCCACTGGGTCTCGCCTTGCATTGGCTTGGGGGTAATGTGGGTGGTAAAACCCAAGAGACTGCTTTGTAGGCTTAGGTTTTAACAGTAACTACACTAAAAGATATAACTGAGAAAGGTTTTCCCCACAACCTCGGGCTCAGCTGGATAAATGAGAAAACTTCCAAGAGACAGTGGGAAAACAGTTTTCTCTGAGGCTGTGGCTTTTCATTGCTTGGAAAAGGTTATTTTTCTGATTTGGCCCACTCTCGTCTGGGCCCGAGATGACAGCCCTGGGTGATTTTTTTGGGTGAGTGGGGTACGAGTAGCTGCTCCCTTTGCAAATCCCCATCTTGCAGAGTTTCTTTCTTTTCCTTTATAGGGGGAATGCTTGCTGGGGAACAGTCCCACAACAAGACACCTGCATTGGTCAGTGTGTTGGGTCAGTCAGCAAACAGGGTTGGCCTTAATCAACAGTACTGGCTGTTCCTTCTGCATTTGGAAAGCAGACTTATTCTGCTCGAGTCACTTTCTCGGATGTGCCGTGGCATAGAGAAGTCACCTACCAGTTTGCCTCCTCTTCTCAACAAAGAAAGAAAGAAAGAAAGTGAAGTCGCTCAGTAGTGTCTGACTCTTTGCGACCCCATGGCCTGTAGCCTACCAGGCTCCTCTGTCCATGGAATTCTCCAGGCAAGATACTGGAGTGGGTTGCCAATGCCTTCTCCAGGGGATCTTCCCGACCCAGGGATAGAACCCAGGTCTCCCACATTATAGACAGACGCTTTACCATCTGAGCTACCAGGGAAGCCCTCTCAACAAAGACAACCCCAATTCAGATTAACAAACTGATACATTCAGGGGGATTATCTACCCAGAGTTTCCATGAAGGAGATTTCTTTAATTAATGGATTCCTCGGCAAACTGCTGCATTTCATATTCACTGGTTCTTTGCTTCAATAAGCATGAGGTCAAGAACCTTCCACACTCCTGGCATCGGAAGCTTTTGCTACTTGAAGATCAAGTGAGTCAAGAGCAACTGAAGGCTGAATTCTCATAAATGGTTAACTGAAACAATGAGAAGTCATTGCAGGAACTGGACACGCATTATTGGGTAACGGAGGTAGACGGCCACTGGCAAAGACCAGACAGGCTCCACCTACTCCCACCCCACACAGGGAGGGACGTCTTCCTACAAGAATGCTTGACGAGAAATTTACAGAGAATGGGCAGGAGGCATGCTCAGCAAAACTGCAGAAAAAAACAAGGTTTGTGGAGGGGGGGTGGCCTGAGAGAATTAATAACAAGTGAGGTGATGGCATGGTTCCCCACACAACGCCACTCCAGGGCAATTCAAAACCCCCACTTGGAAAAGAGAGGATATAGGTATACATATAGCTGATTCACTTTGTTGTAGAGCAGAAACTAATAAAACATTGTAAAGCAACTCTACTCCAATGACAATTAACAAACAATTAATTATATAAGTAAGTAAATAAAAATACCCATCCGCCCCAACTTGGTTCCATTTAAAATAGACACTGTATCCACTAGGGTCTTCTTACACGGGGGAGACCTGGTTTGAAGCGGAACACGTGCCTACCTTTGTCCTCCGAGATGACCTGCACCAGCTCGTACTCCTCGGCCGGGTCTGAGTCCAGATTGTGCTTCAGCATCGCCCTCTGGATCACGGCGGGAGTTTTATCCTGGCTCGTCAACTGGAAAGCCAATGAAAGGGTGTATAAAGCATTTAACTTTGTGTTTCCTGGAAGGGTTTTCCTGACCTTCTTCTTCTTGCTGTCTTGTGCCTTCCCAGGAGAAATGGCCCAGCGAAATGAGCGAGGACCAGGAGCCAGCCCTCCTGGATTTCAGTCCCGGCTCTACCCTCAGAGGACGGGCCACCAACTCTCCCCATTAGCTCCTCTCGCAGAGCCACCATGTCTTCCCCCATTCAAACAGGAGAGGCAGCCCAGGGTGCCTTGCCACTTCCAGCGGAGGCTCCAATGGAAGAATGTGTACGAGGGAATTGTGGGGAACACACAGTGTTTTCAGTCCTGGGCCAAGGTTACCCTCACCTGTTGAGCACCGGTGACAACCTGTGGGTTAGAAATGGCCACGGTTCCATACACTGACCATTGCAAAAAGCACAAGTGACTCCACAACCCAGGAAGCCCACCTCTAGATATTTACCAAGAGGAATGGAAGAGTGTGTCCACAAAAGGACTTCTGTACAAACTTTCACAGCAGATTTAGTCATAACAGCCCCAAACTGAAAACATCCTGAATCTCCATTGACAAGAGAACAGGGGAACATAAAGATAGTGCTGTGTGTTCACGACAGAGCATGATGTAACGCATGACGTAACAGCTAAAGGGAACTGAAACACACAACAGTGGGATGAATCCCACACCCGTCTTGGACAGCCAGAGGAAGGAGACACAGAAGACAACGCCGCAGGAGTCTGCTCTCACCAAACAGGCCAAGTTAACCTGTGGGGTTAGAAAGCTAACTTTAGCTCAACTCAT
Source organism: Capra hircus (assembly GCF_001704415.2). Lineage (NCBI taxonomy): Eukaryota > Metazoa > Chordata > Mammalia > Artiodactyla > Bovidae > Capra > Capra hircus. The sequence goes on along the minus strand of NC_030823.1, from coordinate 63,581,432 downwards.
ATTCAACTAAGCTTAAAGCAGGATTGGAGGGGAATTCGGGAATGAAGAAGGGATGAGTAGATGAAAAATGTTATTTATCTAGACTTGCAGTGGTGGTTACATATACATATATATAACCATATACATACATTATATAGTGGTTACATAAATAAATACATATATATGACAGCTACATATATATAGATAGATAGATGGTGGTTACATACATATATAAACATATATATACACACACATATGGTAGTTAAATAAATATATATATATTATACTTATAAAAATCCAAAGACTAGAACACTTCAGATCTATGTAATTGTATGTAAACTTTGCTTCAATTAAAAATTAGCTTCTGAGTGTTTACAAACAATAAATCTAACATTTTTCAAAGTACAAGTAAAAGCTTCTCTCAGCCCAAGTCTCCCCTTCATCTCTGCCCATCAGTCAGCTGTTTCCAGGGTGCTCAGAGAAACAGGAGAAGGGAGTGCTGACTTTCGTATTATCCCTTGGCTGATTTCTTTGCATTTGAAAGAAAGCAAGAGAAAACACAGATTTTTCTTACTTAGAAATAAAAGCTGCTCTCCCCAGGAGGCATGAGGAGAGAGAGCCAAAAAGAGAAGAAGTCTGATTTCCTCCAAAAAACTGTCATTGTGAGCCCAAGGATGTTGGGCCCATGGGCCCCTCTCTGGTCTGGAGAAGGAGCTGTATTAGTGATACAATAAATAACAGGCATTACAATGGGGTCCCTGTAAGTGACAAAGACCCTGCTCAAGTGTGTATCACAGAACATCTGGCACATCCTTATTAAAGAATCTGCCCGCAATGCAGGAGCCCCTGGTTCAATCCCTGAGCCGGGATGAAGCCCCGGAGAAGAGGAATGGCGACCCGCTCCAGTATTCTTGCCTAGAGAATTCCATGGACAGAGGAGCCTGGTGGGCTACAGTCCATGTGGTCACAAAGCATCAGACATGACTGAGCAACTAACACTTTTATTTTTCACTTTCATGGTTAATGTTAGGTTCAGCAGTCAACTTTGAACCTACTTAGGGAGAAAGCCAGGCTACCCTTATTTTCTTTATCTTAAACCTCCTCAGGTGTGTCCATACGGATGGGATGGCCAAAGGCTTTCCTTGAGGGTTTGTTACTTTGTACCATAAAAGCTACAGGAGAACTGATCATCACGGATAGCACTGGGTTCAGCCACAAGGCCCTACACCGATATACTAAACCAGCACCACCCCATAGATACATACTATACGAGCCTCATTTGCAATTTTAAATATCTAGTGGCTACATTTGAATTATTTTCAAAAAGGGAATTAATTTTAATATTTTATTTAATCCAACATATCCCAAATATTATATCAGCATATAATCAAAATGAAATTGCTAGTAAGATATTTTACATCCTCATTCTTTTTTTTTGTACCAAGTCTTCAAAATCTGGGTGCATTTCACACTCATAGCATATCTCAATTTGGACTCTGCCCTTTTCAAACCTTCACCCGCCAAACATGGCTGGTGGTTACAATACTGAACGGTGCCTGGATGTCACCTTCACACACCTTATACAGGAACCCAAAACATTCCCTGCGCCCTTCCCTGAGGTTAGTTTTCTAATGCTCCAAGCCAGGCCTGTTTTTGAAAGATCAGACCCCTTGCAGGATGCAGTATATCTGATTTCTCTGGCTCAACAGGGTGTTTTAGAGACTCATCCACGTTAACTGTGTCTGTGTGTTCAGTTCTCGGCTCCTTTCAGTGCAGAGACACTGTGGTTACGCAGCTGGCACTTACTTCCCTGGATGGCATGTGAGAGAAGCCATGTGAATAAACTACCCTGAAAATACAACAGTAACTGATGCCCTTGGCTGCCTGGTGGCGCCCCTTCCGCCCCGACACTCCCTTATCAGCCCCTCTGTCACCACCATGCACGTTCCGTCTCAGCCTTCCCTCCTCCCCTGCAAGACCACGGCCACCCCGTGGGGCTGGACGACCCCTAGTGCTGGACCCCAGCACCGGCCTTGCACCAGCCTGTGTTTCTGACCATCTACCAGGAAGGCCACGCCATCTGGATGTCCTGCAGTGACCTCCAATGTAAGTGCACCCAAATCTCCTCCTCCAGCAGTTATATCACACTTGACGGGACCACCACCATCCAGCTACCTTAATCTCCCTCTTCCACTGCCCCACAAAAGGAACCAAAAAGTTGATAACTAAATGAATAGATCCTACAATTCTAACTTACAAAAGCTTTCAAAAATCTGTATCATCTCCAGCCACATGACCATCTCTCAAACCCTTATCACCTTCTACATGGAATATGATAGCAGCTTCTAATCTGCTCCCTCATCTCTAATCTGCCTGCCTGTGTTCCAGCATGAGGTCTCTGCAATGCCAGTTACTTCTCTAACGAGCAAATCTGACTGCTACATTAAAAGCCTTCGATAAGACTCGACTGCCTGCAGGATCAACGCAAATGCCTTCGTGTGGCCCCATAGGCCCTGTGAAAATCTGATTGGACCTCTATTAGAATATTTAATATGTTTTGAAAAATGCTTTACAATCTCCTTTTTGATTATAAATTCCTCAAAGACAGAAATGTATCATTGGTCTCCCTACTTCCAAAGCCTGGTCCAGTGACTAGTACACAACTAATGGTCATGACTGAGAAACGCTGGACTGGAAGAAGCACAAGCTGGAATCAAGATTGCCAGGAGAAATATCAATAACCTCAGATATGCAGATGACACCACGGCAGAAAGTGAAGAGGAACTAAAAAGCCCCTTGATGAAAGTGAAAGAGGAGAGTGAAAAAGCTGGCTTAAAGCTCAACATTCAGAAAACGAAGATCATGGCATCCGGTCCCATCGCTTCATGGGAAATAAATGGGGAAACAGTGGAAACAGTGTCAGACTTTATTTTTTGAGCTCCAAAATCACTGCAGATGGTGATCGCAGCCATGAGATTAAAAGACTCTTACTCCTTGGAAGAAAAGTTATGACCAACCTAGATAGTATATTCAAAAGCAGAGATATTACTTTGCCGACTAAGGTCTGTCTAGTCAAGGCTATGGTTTTTCCTGTGGTCATATATGGATGTGAGAGTTGGACTGTGAAGGCTGAGCACCGAAGAATTGATTCTTTTGAACTGTGGTGTTGGAGAAGACTCTTGAGAGTCCCTCGGACTGCAAGGAGATCCAACCAGTCCATTCTGAAGAAGATCAGCCCTGGGATTTCTTTGGAAGGAATGATGATAAAGCTGAAACTCCAGTACTTTGGCCACCTCATGCGAAGCGTTGACTCATTGGAAAAGACTTTGATGCTGGGAGGGATTGGGGGCAGAAGGAAAAGGGGATGACAGAGGATGAGATGGATGGATAGCATCACTGACTTGATGGACGTGAATCTGAGTGAACTCCAGGAGTTGGTGATGGACAGGGAGGCCTGGCGTGCTGCGATTCATGGGGTTGCAAAGAGTCGGACACGACTGAGCAACTGAACTGAACTGAATGGTTGTGAAACATTTTATTGATTCAGTGATTGCTTTAGTAAAGCTTTTCTTTAGATGTTCAAAGACAGTGCCTCCAGATCATTTATGTCATATTCAGAGCTGAGCTCAGTGTGCCCTCAAAGAAGGCAAGTGATGAAGCTGGGGAGAGATACAGGAGTCGCTGTGTGATTTTACTACAGGGAGTCTGCTTTTCTTTCATTTGAATGACACTACTGTATCAGTTTCAGGTGGAGAAAGTCTGCTCTTTAATACATTATGTCCTTTAAGATAAGGAGTCTGCTCTTGTAATAAACACACCAGACCTTACATACCCAAGGGTACTACCAGGAGAGGCATGGTTCGTAATCCAAAAAGACTGCCACTATTTAAAACACATTTTAGGGACTATGCTCAGAAACACACCATTTTTACAAGAGGCTCAAAAAGGCCAGTCTCACTTATTTGTAAGTATAGTTCCTTGTGTACACAAACTATACATCCAGCTTGATCATCCACTTCTACTGTATGTGACTCCAAGTGACTAGAGGAGAAAACTGCTACCACCAAGGATGTTGCTAAGGATGCATGGCAATTCAATTGGACATGTGGACACGTAAGTCCCTGGGAAGACGTCCAAGGAGGTGTGCAGCAGTTGCGTCCTCCCTGGGATACATTTATATAGTCACCCCAACTGAGAATTTTGAAGAAGGTGACAATGACTTGGATGAATAAGGCTTAGCAACTTTTAAGACATAAAAAAACTGTATCTTATATACACTTTTCATATAAACATGTTATTAGTCTAAGCCAAGATGTGGAAGCAACCTGTCCATCGACAGAGGAATGGATAAGGAAGATGTGGTCCATATATACAATGGAATATTGCTCAGCCATTAAAAAAGAATGAGATAATGCCATTTGTAGCAACATCAATGGGCCTAGAGATTGTCATGCTGAGTGAAGCAAGTCAAACAGAGAAAGAAGCATATCATATGATATCCCTTATAGGCAGAGTCTAAAAAGAAATGATGCAAATGATCTTATTTACAAAACAGAAACAGACTCACAGACTTAGAGAAGGAACTTATGGTTACCAGTGGGGAAGGGTGGGGGAAAGGGATAGTTAGGGAGTTTGGGAGGAACATGTACACACTGCTATATGTCAAATGGATAACCAAAAAGGACCTACTTTACAGCACATGGAACTCCGCTCAATATTCTGTAACAACCTAAATGGGAAAGGAATTTGAAAAAGAACAGATACATGTGTATGCATAACTGAATCGCTTTGCTGTGCACCTGAAACTATTACAACATTGTTAACTGGCTATATACTTCGATATAAAATACAAAGTTTAAAGAACATACTATTAGCCTATATCCGGGGAGACTCTGGCATTGATTCATGTGGCACATATTCGTTTGGCACGAATGCACATGCGTATGCTGACATGGCAGGTGAGTACTCAGCGCTGGTGGTCTGCAAGCCTTACCATGATGCTCTTGTACATGTTGCCATTGTTGTCCTCTATGCTGATGCGGATTATGCAGGTGTCTTCGTTCTGCTGGTTGTAAACGGGGGGCAGCACTGTCGAGGTAATGGATGTCACAGAGACAGAGCGCTTGTGGATTTTCGGGTTGTTGTTGCAGGACGGAGGGGAGGAGAGGGGGTTCATCAAGGACGACATCCCTGAGGAAGCTGTGTCCATGGAGTGGATGGAGGAACAAGAGGAGGAGGACTCGGAGAGCTGGAAGAGTAAACACCCCAGAAGGAAACTGAACTGTTAGAACCTTGGCCAACAGTGCGCTAAGTTGCAAAGCAGAGTTCAATGTCGAGACTAATAAACTTCAGTTATTTGCTCTACAACAGCCCACAGCACACATGCAACTCATCTCTGATGAAAGCACTCCCATGGCAGAGGCCTGTCAATGATTCAGAACCCAGGGCAGAATCACTCTGCATCCTGGGAGGCAAGGCGGTCCTTTCATTCCCTGAGGAGCTTTTAGCTGCTCTGAAGGAGGTTAACCAGCAGATGGCAGCAGATACCAGAAACTAGAAGCAACATTGACTCCCCAAAGAAGCCGGAAGATTACAGAGCAGGAGGAAAGCCCAATCCTCCTGCCTTGAGCAAGAAGAATGTTTGACCTGCCCACAGATATCATTCCTACTGTGATTCTACTTCACCATTGGCTTTCAGAGCAGGAGAGAAATGGCTTGTGTTTTTAGACATTTCTAAGATAAGGACCACAGATTATCCAGCTCTGCATGGAACATTAGCCCTGGAAAGGGCCCTGGAGACTGCCTGGCCCCACTCTCTTTCTGCTGCTGAGGAACCTGAGGCCACAGGTGTTGACAGCACCATCAGGACGTGGCTCAAGACTCCTGGCTCCCACGGCCAGGCTCACCCAGCAAGGGCGGAACCAAGGCCCCGGCTACAGTCCATGATAAGATGAAAGAACACAGTAGGCCAGGCTCAGGGATGCTCAGCACTGGGAGATCTGTGATGAGCTTCCGGATGTCTTATCTCAAGAACAAAATTCAGAGCATTATAAATATGAGAGAAATTGACTCAGAGAAACAGAGTGACTTGCCCAAGGGAACACAGCCTACCCTTAACCACATTTGTTTCTAGAACCAACTGTACACATTTTCATGTTGCATATTAAGACTAATTAAGGAATGATATACTAGAGTTAAAGGTCCCTAACTCATTAGGTGGTATTCCCCCTCCAAATTAAAAAAAAAAAATCACTAATTGAATCATTTAAAATATCAATTCTTATTATAGAAAATTACAAATAATTTCTCAGTGAGCTAAGCGAAATTATACCACATTAATCCAGTAAGAATCTGGAGGTCATTTAAAAAGTAGAACACTTACTAATTTCTTTTATACCCACCTACCCTCCCATGGAAACAAAGTACAGAAATGTAGTTTTCTGATTATCTGGCCTCCAAGTAAACTGAAGTCTACTCTATTTTATTTCCTATGAGCTTTTTCCTATTGCATAACCGTATATTAAATTCAACTGCATCACCAGTTTAATTAGAGCCAGTCAGCTGATGTGACAACTCTGGTATGCAGAAGTCTAACTGAAGCGCTATCATAATATGGCTTCTTATTTTTTTCCCGTAGCTTCCCAAGTGAATTACCTTAGTGGCTCAATTCAAGGACTAACTGGTGGTGAATAATTTAACAGCCTGACTTTGCTTGTAGGTGTACCACACAGTAGCGAAGAGGGTCCATTTTCCAATTACTGGTTCAGTTTTTCCCCCTTCCCTTTCCTCCACATAAATTTTTTTTCCTTTGTTAGATTTTTTTCATGATTTTAAAGATATTTATATTCAAGATACAGCCTTGAAGATGCCTGGGTTATAGCACCATGAAACAGACCAGCTCATGAGCCCAAATTCTTCCTGGGAATCTAACTCATGTGGAGCAAATGTGAAGTGAATGTTTAGAAATCATAATCAGGGGAACCAAGATGAAGGAATGTAAATTACACTTTACTCAAAAGAGTGACCTCACAGTGTAGCCAACGGGAAAGGCAGGGTGTGGAGGGCTGCCGGACCTCAGGGTCGGGAGGAGCCACGGAGGCCTCCCGGGCCAGCCAAGCCCTGAGCAGAACTGAGGCCTTTCCGGTTAACATCCTAGGCTTCTGCAGCCCAGCAATTACTTGGCATCCCATTCAATTACTCATTTTTAAACCTAGAGAAATCTGTGACTCTGAGAAAGGTTCAGCCAAAGAATTAAAATTCATGACTTGTACAAGAAATTATAAAGAGCCAGCGTGTACGGGAGCAGACAAAAAGAACACGGCAAGGGGGGTGCACAGGACGCACGCTGGGCTTCTGCACAGTTTTAAAGGGATGACCAGGACCTGCGGGTACGTCCACGGCACCAACAGATACAAGTGTGATTCCGTGTCCTTCCTGCACAGGGAAAAACCCCACAGCAATGGGGGCAATAGCTGTCACTGCTGCACAACGTCCATCATCGAAGTCCATCGGAAACAGGGCCTACAAAGTCCAAGAACCTGTCACAAGGTGAGTGATGACACTTCACCCCAGATTTCCGACAGATTCAGTGCTGAATGTCAAGTCGTGAAGGATGACTCCAGCCCTGGTTAGGGAGACATGCCTGAGAGAACAGCCAGTCCGTGGGTGTTTGCAGAGCTTTCCTTCAATATTTGGAGCATTAAAGATGTGTCTCCAGATTTCAGAACAGGAAGGTGAGAAATCCCACTGGGGCAGCATCTGAGTCATCTCAGGCCTAATGAGCCCTTCCTGGATTGACTACTTTAGTGACAAGGTCATCCGAGGGTTTCCAATTTGCAGCTGGTGCTTATAACACAATGTGAAGCGGCACACACGCCCCCTTACAGAACGGCAAATCTAACCAAAACGAAGAGACTGCGACCAACACTCTACCTCACTGGTCTCAGCATAAGCTAAGGGGCCAGTAGTCACTTACATGGCAAGTCTAGCCAGGCAAGATCCTCCCCCAAATGGTGCAAGTTCTAGTCACGTCAAAGTTGACATCTCTCATCCTAGCTCCTTGATCAACAGACTGAAGCAGGTGTGTATAGGAGATGCATGTGGACTTTTTGTTTTCTTTTCACTTATTTCTAAGCCACGGACATGAAGACTCTCCCTGAGAACTCCTTTATCACCTCTCATCACTCTCCCTTTTGGGGGACACGGCAGATTGTATCCTTGTTACCCATTCCTCACCCTCCCCTGCTCCCATGTCCTGTGACTCCACACTTCCTCCCACTGGAAGTGGAGTACAGTTCCCCACCTCATTTATTTACGTGGGATTGGGCCACACAACTTTGCTTTGGAAAATAAATATTGGTAGACAGAGCCCATGCGGAGGCTTGTTCGGCACGTGCAATGCCCCGTTGGCTCATCCAATTTAGCACGCTAAGAGCAGGCCCGGGGTGACTCCAAAAACCACAAGAGGCAGGCAGAGAAGACCTGGGCCAAATCATGACCAAGCCCAAGCCAAACCAAGCAGCCTGCAAACGCAGGACAGAGAACAGCTGCTGCTTGAGGGCACCGAGTCTGGACTGGTTTTCTCTGCAGCACTACTAAGGGACAAGCCTGCCTGAGACGAGGTATGACACCAAGAAACTGACAATCTCTGGCTCTTGACTTTTCACTCCTTTGAAGACAATTCTCCATCTCCCAAATAAAGGGTAGTTCACGTTACAAGTCACAGTCCTTCAGCTGCCTCTGGATGTGAGTGTGGAATGATGTTTCAAAGGCTCAGTGAAGGAACCAACAGCCTTATCACTTCTGGACACTTTTTATAATAAGGAATGAGTCCCTGGACTGAACTCTGCTTATAACACCTAGTTCAAAACATGACTTGCAAAATCCTCTAGCGAGATCAACCAGAAAACAGACATTCCTCATGTGGCAAACGCTAGGTCAGGAATTATGGAAAAGGGTTAAGGATATACCTTTTTTTGAGGCTCATCGGGTGTGTCCATGGGAGTGATGGAGCCTTCCTCCACTTCTGAGTGGTTTGACTCGCAGGATGACACGCTGACGGAGTCCATGCTCTCACCAGAGCTCCCACTGGTGGTGGACTTGGGCTGCTCTTTGGTGGGAGTGCTACTGGTGATAATGTCTGACCCCAGAAACAGTCTGCAGAAAACATAACGCCAGGCGTTCGGGCTTGTAAAAATCTGGAATCCATGATTAAGCAAGTATTTTTGTGTTAATAAGTCCTTGATGTCTTCTCAGTTTTGTGTGCCCTGTCATTATTATCTTAGGAAAAGATTTGCTGCCCAGTTTCTAATAGATTGCCGTAAACATCTTGTCCCAACAGGTTATTTCTAACCTCAAAGGACACACATTGCTTAGCTGGAGGAAGGACCTTATTAATCTGAGGTCTTCCTGGGCCAATCGTTCTCCATTCTTTGAGAGTTCCTGGACCACTTTGGCAGGATCAAAGTACTGTGGCCATACTCCTATCACTTCCCACCATAAAATGAACTCCAAGAGGCTAAAAAAGAAGGCTGGCCCTGTGCTGGACAAGAAACCAAGCAGGAGGACTTCTTCTCCAACAATCCCGTGAACTAAAATAACCTAAACCCCTTCATCATTAAACAACTAGATGAGAAGCATTACAAATTCTTTTCAAAGTTGGGCTTACAAGACAGTAAGGAAAATCCCTGCAGGCTAGAAACGAAAAGGGAACTGAAAACCAGAACGTGCAAGCTAACTCTGCAGCTGCTCTGGATGGGGAGTGGGAGGTGCCAATCGTGGCAAACTCAGCACATGGCTTCTAACACGTACACAAGGTCCAAAGATGAGGGCTTCTGTTTATGTGAGGTAGAGAGTTAGTACTGACATCCTTTATACAGAGCCAGGATCCTCAATGGGCCATCTATACCCTTAGTAATAAGATGGGCTAAAAAAAAAAAACATCTTCCTACTGACATAGGAAGACAGCAGGAAAATTTATCTGTTGGCCTGAGCTTAGGTAGGAGAAAAATCTCTCCCCTAAATCATATGTGATTTTAGCCAGCACCTCATTCAGATTTGCTACTTAGCTAATCTAAGAACTAGGAACTCTCTGGCCAGTGATCCTTCTGAAGAAACTAGTATTAAAAAAAAAAAACCTTTCTGAAGGAATATATCTTCAACTTAGGTTGCAGAGAATTCCCTGATAAAGATGAACTCACAATATACACACAAGAAAATAAACTATCCAAAGAGAGAAGCAATACAAACAGAAGGTCTAGATGATCTTTTTTTTTTGGCCTCGAGGCATGCGGGATCCTAGCTCTTTGACCAGGGATCAAACTCACACCCCATGCAGTGGAAGGTGAAATCTTAACCACTGGACCACAGTCCCAAAACAGCAAGTCTAGACTCCTGAGAACTTTAGAAAAACTGTCAGAAACAAACTGATCATTCATTCATTCACTCATTCAATAATTGGAGTGTCTACCACGAGTCAAGCTATAAAACAAATACGTTGAAAAACATTACAAACATATGAGAAAAACTGCAACAGTGGTTAAGAGCAAGGCACTCTGACAAAAAGGTAGTGATTTAAATTTAAAAACTCAGTGGAAGGATTAAACAGACACTGAAAAGAAAAACTGTCAACTAGATGACAAGTCTGAAGAAAATCCTCAGAGATCAGCATCAAAATATAAAGGCATGAATAACAAAAGAGGTTAAAAGACACAGAGAATGGAAGAAATGCCTGCAATGTTTGTAAGGAGAGTCCCAGAAGAAGACAAATGATAGAATGGGAAAAACACCATATCTGAAGAGTCTGAAGAGATTCCGCAACTAATGGACCACATGAATCCTCAGATCCAGGAAAAACACCCTGAATAGGATAAATGAGACGAAATCCCCACTTAACCTGCACAGCAGTGTGTTAAAGACAAAAGAAATTCTTAAAAGCAACAGGGCAGGGGGCATGAGACACAAAAACAAAAATTAAACACACACCAGACATCTCAAAGGCAACAACAGAGGTCAGAAGATATGGAATAACAGCTTTGAAGTGCTGCATGAAAATAACCGTCATCCTTGAAACTCTATACCGTATGACTCCAAGGTAGAGTGAGGGCAAAACAAAGACTTTTTCAGACAATGACTATTTACCATTAATAAACAACAGGAAGGAAGGCATGAGATGCAAGAAGGAATGGCATGTAAAGAAACTAGCAGATGGGTCCAAACCCAAATAAGCACTGACTGTATCAGGAAGGTCTCCTGGAGAAGAGAATGGCTACCCTCTCCAGTATTCTTGCCTGGGAAATCCCATGGGCAGAGGAGCCTGGGGCTACAGTCCATGCGGTCACAAAGAGTTGGACACTACTGAGTGACGAACATATTCTATGGAAAATAACAAGAGTAGAAACAATGAGAATAGGCTTGATTTTTTTATTAAATAATTTAAGGAATTAGAAGCTTAAATTCCAAGACCTAAAAAGCATATCTTTGCTCTGTCTCAACTCCATCCCACCACCTCTTGACCCATTTTTCACGTCGCTTCCTTTCTTGGACCTCCAAGCACTACTGAGGCTTTGTCGGGGGAAGAGCCAAACTCCTGGCCAACGCAGACTGTGTCAGTGAAAGGATCAGACACAGGTATACATCTTCAGAAGGGAAGAACAACTTTGTTAATCAAATGATAATCCTTGCTTCCTTGAACTAGTCTCTGTAGCCATCATTAGATTCATTAGTCTAATGTCTATCAGAGTTTAATGTCTATGAGATCAACTTCAAGACAGGGACTAGGTTCTCTTAAGACTCTTGCATAAAATTTGCCACATTCAAAGCACGGGGTCTAATTATACTGACGTCTCTCTTCCTTCCCTTCCTTCCCCCTCACTCTTTCCTCCTTTTCTTCCTTCCTTACCTCATCCCCTCCTCCTCCACTTCTTACTTCCTATTTCCTATGTCCTTCTCCTCTTCCTCCAGAAAGTATTTCTCCACTAGACAGATAGTTAAAGGGTCCTAACCCTGGCTAAGGCCAAATCTTGGATTTGAGCCCACATCCGACAATAACTAGCATTCTATTCACCCTGTCTGTGCCTTATTTTCCCAGTTTATAAAACTGGTTATCAGGACTTCCCTGGCAGTCCAGTGGTTAAGATGCCATGCTTCTAATGCAGCGGGTGCAGGTTCAATCCCTGGTTAGGAAACTAAAATTCTACATGCCTCGTGGTGCAGCCAAAAAAAAAAAAAAAAATTGGTATGATAGTAGAACCTAGTAGGTTATTTTATGTATCAGATGAGAAATACATGTATTGTTCTCATAATAGTGTTAGCACATGACTCAATCTGTTCATTCAATAAACATGTATTGTTCACCTACTATGTATGGGACACCAATTTCCAGGGTTAACAATGAACCAAAAACAGACATAAATATCTGCCGTCATAGAGTTTGCCTTCCATTTAATAAATAGATACATCCAAATACAGCATGTCAACTGGAGGTAAATGCAGTGGAGAAATTCATAGTGGGTGAGGATGAGAGAGGGTGCCAAGGGCAGGTAACAGTTTTATATAAGGTGGTCAGGGAAGGCTCATTTCAACAAAGATTTGGAGTAAGTGAGGGACTGAGCCATTTGCTATCTGGGGAACAGTGTTCTAGGCAGAAGAAACAGCAAATGAAAATGGGTGTGCTTAGTGAGCTCAGGGCGGCCTGGGCAGGGGGTACTGCAATGCACAGAGAGGGGAAAGGTGAGGATAGGCGGGGTGAGACACGTGGACAGGGTTGGGATGACACTTCAGGCCCTGAAGGGGCTTGAGAGCCACTGTGAAGACTTTGGATTGTACTGAGAGGGAGCGAGGTGTTGTTAAGTTAGCTACGCCTGGCCCTGAGCTGGACAAACAGCCATGAACATGATGGATAAGGTTCCTGCTCTCAGGCGGCTTACGTTCCACTGGAGGAGATGACGGGCATGGCTGGGAGTGACGGCAACATTAGACAAGATGCTCTTTAAGGAGGTAATGCTTGTGCCAACATCTGAAGGAGCGAGTCCGGAGAGAACATGTGCCAGGTCACGGGGACATCTAGTGCAAACACCTGGTGCATCTAGTGTGCACGGAGCCTGGGGAGGTTAAAGGAGGGCTGGGGGGTGGGTGGGGCTGGATCGTGGTGAACAAGGGGGATTCCAGACAGAGAAAGGTGGCAAGAAGACTGGGGAAGATCACGCTGGGCCTAGTGAAACAGGATAAGGAATTCGGGTGCCACCTTAAAACAAGACCAGTAGACTTTTAAAGCAAGGAAGTGATACAATCTGGGGTACATTTGAACACACTACCAGACTACTGGGTGGAAAATAGAACTGTTGGAGCAAGGGTGGGGTCAGAAGTCAGTAAGGGTCTTGCTGGAGTGTGGTCCAGGCAGGGGATGATGGTGGTTCAGGCCAGAGAGAACAGTGGGGAAGAATGGATCTAGGAAATGTACTGAAGTCGTGATGGACAGATTAATGATTTAACAAGTGAGTGAACGGGCGTAGGGGAACTTTGTTGGATATCCTCCCCCTCTCCCACTCTGATGGGACCCCCTTGGGCCCCAGGACCCCAGGATGGTACTCACAGGCTGAGCCTCTTCACCATGCTCTTCCGAGGCTTGGGCGATGTGGCGCTGGCATCGGCAGCCGCTTCGATCTCACACGAGAGGGCGTAGCTGGGGAGAGAGGGGAGCCTGTGAGGATGGAGCCTGGGAAGTGAACAGATTTAAACCCACACGATTCACTGGCTTCCTTTGAGAGGAAGGCTCTGACTGTTCAAAGTCAAGATATGGACTATGTTGTTCTATGACAAAGGTCAGAGGGTATTGACTTAACAACCAGATTTTACAAATCGACATATATGCCTCCTCCCATCAAACCCCCACTGGTATATAGGTTGAGACTGTTTAGTTCTGCATGACTTAAAACACATGGATTTGCTGGTTCTGGCTGTATCCAAAGCTGACTCCTTTTGTTTTCCTGATTGTTTTCAGCCTGTGGTTGGGCCAGGGAAAGAATCATCTCTTCTCCCATTACTTCTCCCATTACCAGCTACCTCCCATTACTTTGTGTGTCTGTGTGTGTGTGCCCACGTGTGTGTGTGTGTGTGTGTGTGTGTGTACTCAACTTACTGTTTATCTACAGGAAATGAAAGAGACATTTGTAAATGATCTAATCTTCAATAAATAGACATAAGTAGTTATTTTATTGATTAAAATATACAAATATCATTTCTAGTTGCCAAAACATCCCAAATTAAAAATACTCCAGATTCAGACATCTATATGCCAGGCAGATATAACTTCCATAAGCACCAGAAGAATGTATGTCTGCCTTGAAATGTCTCTTATGAAAGCTTGTAGCTCTAGTTAGGAGATGTACTTGGTTCTGGGTAGGTGAAGAAGCGTGCATGCGTGCTAAATTGCTTCAGTCATGTCCAGCTCTTGCAACTCTATGGACCATAGTCTGCCAGGGTCCTCTGTCCATGGAATTCTCCATGGAAGAATACTGGAGAGGGTTGCTGTGCCCTCCTCCAGGGGATCTTCCCAACCCAGGGGTCAAACCTGCATCCTTTTATGTCTCCTGCATTGACAGGTGGGTTTTTTTTTTTTTTTCACCACTAGTGCCTCCTGGGAAGTTCAGGTGAAGAAGCTAAATGGTAAATATTAGCTTGATAAGTTGCTAATACTGTGTACTTTTTTAAACCTAAAGGTGTATCCAGGTAGTTGGTCCAGCAGAAGTATTCATTGATATAGGCATTATTCAAATACTAAGTTTAGATACAGGGCTTTTATAAATCGCAAGGACAAAAAAATAAGATATGTTTAACAAGATTCCTTTAATCATTAAAAAGTCAGTTTCACAGCTGATATTCTGACCCTGAACTTTCTGATTCAAATCATTGACCATGGTGTGCATGTTCCACAGGTGAATATGATGCACAGAGAGGAAGTTCTTATATACTGATCATCTGACCAGAAAATGAAGAGGTAGTCACTTTTTTGTTTTCTGTTCAATACATAGCAAAAACAAAACCTTCATTAACTGATGAGTACTCTGAATCAAAGAGCTTTTTTTTTTTTCTTTTAATCAAAGGTTTTAACATAACAGGACCTCAGAAAACACCTGCATTTCGAATGAGGAAGCAGGCCTATGGAGTTCACAGGATCCACATAACATTGTGCAACCACCTTCAGAGCTTAGGTTGTAGAGTCAAGAAGACCTGACTTTGAATCTGAAGTCTATCACTGGCAAATTACAGCCCTTCTCTAAACCTCAATTTCCTCATTGGCCAAATACTTGTTTTTCAGTCAACTTCACCTTCCCTGATGAGAAACTTTCAAGGAAATCCCCTGTTCTACAGCAGGGGTCAGAAAATGTTTTCTGTACAGGACTAGATATTAAGTATTTTAGGCTTTGCAGGCCATGTGGTAACTGTTGCAACTGCTCGACTCTGCCTTGAAAGCATGAAAGCAAACATAAATAAGAGGGAAATGAATGGGCTGTGTTCCAATACAACTTCATTGTGTGCCTGCTCACTCACTCAGTCGTGTCCGACTCTTTTGTGACCCCATGGATTGTAGCCCGCCAGGCCCCTCTGTCCATGGGATTTCCCTGGCAAGAATATGAGCGTGGGTTGCCTTTTCCTCCTCCAGGAGATCTTCACAACCCAGGGATCGAACCCACATCTCCTATGTCTCCTGCATTGGCAGGAGGACTCTTTACCACTTAGCCACCCGGGAAGCCCTTATAACTTTATCAATGGATTCTAAAATTTCAATTTCAAATAATTATCCCATGACACAGTGGTCCTCTTCTGATGTTTCTTTTTCAACCATGTAAGTATGTGAAGACAGCTGACAGGCTGGATAAGGCCTGTGAACTCTAACCCTCTGACCTATAGGGTAAAGCTACACACCTCTGATGGGCCAACATTCAAGGCACTGCAGTTAGTGTACTCTCCAAGCTTATCAACCTCTGTTTTGAAACCCGTCCACTCATGAATCAGACACGCCAGTGTTCTAACCATACTTCCAAATGTCAAGCTTGTCAGGGCACCCGACCTTTGCTCACATTCTTCTGTCTGGAATGTTCTCCTCCAGTTCTCCTGGCGAAATCTTTTCTTTCCTCCACAACCTAGCCCAGATGTTAATGCCTTTATGAGCTCTTCCCCATTTCCCCCATGCTTGGCCAAGTGAACTATTCCTGCCTGTGGGTCCTGCAGCACTTTGATTACCTATTATTATTTCAACTCTTCATGAGTCTGTTTCTTCTGCCCCCTTGAACACTCCCTCAAAGCTAGTGCCAATTACCAATAATGGCCAACAGTGATGGCAATGATGCTGTCTCAAAGATTACATTTAATCCTCTCAAACAGACATCTTACAGAAGAGCATCCTCAAGATCAGGAATAAGTGACCTGTTCAAGGTGACAAAAATAAACGAATGGTACAGCACAAGAATCTGAAAGCACATTTTCTGATGCTGGCAGTTCAGTTTTTTCTGCTACACCATTATCCTTTGAAAACCTAGTTGCTGCTCGCTAAAGAGCTGTTGAATAAATGGCCAAGTGAGATGCCGTATTCCTCTGACCAACACTGCAGCTCCACCCAGAAGGACAGTGAGTCTGCCTACCTCTCCTCCTCTGTTAGGAGCTGCTGCCTCCGGAACCACTGGATAAACTTTGGATCTGGACTCATGCAGTAGCTGTTGCAGGCAGACTGTAAGAGCTTGATCTGTGCAATCACTTCAAATTCCTAAAGCAGAAAGTAAACATGAAGTCACTCAGTCGTGTCGGACTCTTTGTGATCCTATGGACTGCCCGCCATTCTTCTCTGTCCATGGGATTTTCCAGGCAAGAATACTGGAGTGGGTTGCTATTTCCTTCTCCAGGGGATCTTCCCGACCCAATGATCAAACCCAGGTCTCCCACACTGCAGGCAGACTCTTTACCATCTGAGCCACCCTCAGAGCACCAAAGAGTGAACTAAAAAGCCAACGAAATATACATCTTCTCTACATGAAAACATACCGCAGTAGGATAAACAACGGACAAAATCATCAAGGAAGCTTATAAAGTAACTGCCTGCCTTAGAAATATAACAGCTGAATAACTCACACATTTGAATTCTGACTCACTGGCTTTTGTCTATGCTTTGTACCCTTTCTATTTGAAAAAGCCTTTTACATGAATAAAACAAGTTCCCAAGGCGACCCATACTAGGTATGACCTGAAATCATAGTGACTTCCTATTTCTCTTTTCCATTTCCATTCTTGGGACAGAAAACTTTTTTTTTTTTTAAGGATGAATCCTTCTAAAATGTATTTTAAAATTCTACTTTCTAAAATATAAAAGAAAAAAAAATTACTCTGAGTCAGGAAGCTCCCAAGTTCTCCATTCCCATCTTCTTCAACCCTTATGCCCTCGATAAGTAAGTTTTGGTAGGGCTGAATATCTAAACAGTCCAGAGCCTCATAAACTTGAATGTTTGGATTTCCTGAATCCTTGGGGTTTTACTACTCTAGTAAATCATTTAACTCAGTCTTTTAAAGCTCATAAGAGAAGCAAGTGTACAGTTATGTCCAAAATTATTTATCCTTCTTTAGATGTTTCAATAAAGACTTTTTTAAAGTCAGCAATGAGTATAAGCTTTAGCTTTAGGTTTTATACTCCAACTTTTCAAAAGTTTAGCATGCTAGTCTTAAAATGAAAGAGATTCCCTTCTAGGGTTATTCTAAAGGGAAAGGACAAAGACGGGTAACTGTGGAGGCAGTAACTGAATTGGTTTTGACGGTTACAAGACAGAGCAGTTCAACAACCGGCAGATTCCATAGGTGTCAACTTCCCACGCAGTGACCTCCCACCGTGGCCTCAGCATCCGCAAGAAGCATTCATCATCACATGCTACCAGGGACAGAAGACTTACATTTGTCTCAGGTGGTGTTTGTCTCCTGTTACCTATGAGTTCAGCCTGCTTAGCTCCTGAAACTTTGGTTTTAACTGCAATGTCATTTACTCCTGGAAGCTTCTCGGACCCCACAAGTTGGGGATAAATGCCCCTCCTATATGCTCCTCTAATACCCACTACTTTTGCTCGTACGCCCTTACCAGGTTGCATGGTAACTGCCTGTTTGCCTACCCACCTCCTTCACTGTGACTTCATGAGGGCAGGGAGCTGTGCGCTTTTTCTGATGCAACCCCTGAACCTATCCCACTTTCCCATCCAGTGTCAGGTCTGCAAGAAACGCTTGCGGGATGAAAGAATGAATGAATAACTAAAGAACAACGAGAGTTCCGTGGGGTAATATTATTATTTTGCTCACTCATTTTCCTTGGGATTCTTTAAATATACCATTTTAACACTAAAACCATAGCAAATTTTCAAAGCTCTGTTTTATCTCTCTGTACAGAACTATTCTACTTTCCACAGAAAAATTCAAATTGATGTTGAACGCCCCTTCCTATGCTGATAGGAAAGGAAAAGAATAATTATCCACATGTAACAATGAAGACCATTTCCTTTCCTCTAATAGGCCTACCAGAGGTAACCATCCTTAGTAACCCTTCTATATCATATACTCTTATGAAACACTTTCTTCTTAATGGGATAAACCTGTTATTGCTGCGGCTGATTATAAAGAAGATGATGATGAGGGGGTAAAGGAAGAGATGTGGGCTCAGGAGAAACAGGACAGGATTTGAACCCTGACTGTGCCACTGGGTAACTCTGGCCGAGTTACTTCATCGGAGTCCTGGTTTCTTCACCCCTGAACTGATAATGATAAAACTTGCCTCACCAGGGCTCTGGGGGCAATAACACAAAAGAGCATGCCAAGTACAATGCTATATGATACATTTTCAATATGTGTTATTTTTTTTTCTGCCTCAACAAAAAACTTAAGTCTCCACTTCTCTTTTTTTTTTTTTCATGTCCAAATGAAGTAAAATGGAAAACCACAGCCAAGACTCCTACTTACCCTTCTCCTCTTCTCAAAGTTTATCAGTCCACCCTGAAAGAAATTTTTTTGAAAAGAATGACAAACCAAGCTACTTTGAAACATAGCCCTCTTTGTTCCAGGTTTTTGTTAAAATAGATCACAGGGACAATAAAGTCACGATTATTCATGACAGTAATTACGGCTACTTTGGAAGAAGAGAAGCACCATTTGCTTAAAGAAAAATATTCTTTATCACAGGACAAGATATAGGTGGACAGCCTTCTCTTACAATGCCTGAAATGAACTGAAACAGTAATGACAAAGGACTTACAACACGGAAACCAAATATACTTGCAGAGCCAGTAAAGGCAAAAGCTTGGGTAAATGTTCCATTACACTTCATTTTTTTCTTGACCAAGCAACAAAAACAGATGGTCATTGACTCATACTGGAAACCAAAGTGTCAATGTTTTATCAAAAGGGAAGTCACTTCTACATAACCTCATCACCAAAGTTAAGTTTCAATTCTCCAGCCCCCCAGCTCCTAATCTCATATGCTGCATTTAACTTTTAAAGCATTGGTCACTCCCCCCAAATTCCCCAACCCTGACAGTGTTTCCTGAGGTAGAGGATGTGAATAGATACGGAACACTGCTGAGTGAGCATGTCCACAACATTTATAATGAACTTGGAGGTGGGAATTTGCAAGATAGCTGCTACTCCTAACTATGATAGAGTAAAATGCTTGCTGACTGCACGTGATAACCAGAAATGTGAGATAAAGAAATACACGAGAAATCCTTAAGTTTCATTTCAAATATCAAATCTCTTCTCCATGTGATATTCTACTACTGTTACTAACAAACAGCTGGTTTTTCTAGGCTTCACTTCATTTCCCATTTTGAGAAAAAGAGAGACAGGGAAGGTAATAATATGAAACAAAAAAGGATACCTGAAAGCCCATGAATTTGACTGACTTTCTATCCAGCAGGTAGAACGTGGGGGCATATTATTCCCTCAGCTCCACCTGCCAAAGTCCTACCCAACACTGGGCAGGATTTGACCTTTAACTTTTTAAAATCATCACAGTGACCAATGACCAAAAAGTTAAATTCAGCCCACTGAGACTAGAAGCTGGAGAACTGAAACTTAACTTTGATAATGATGTTACATAGAAGTGACTTCCCTTTTGATAAAACACTGACAATGCTCCAGCCCACTCCTTCATAATGCCATGCCATGACCTCTGTGCCTAAGGAATCAATCGAGGCTTCCCCTCTCCTCCCACTTCATTTCTGTTCAAGTTGTTACTATTTCCATCCATCACTGCCTGCTCTGAAATACACCTTCCATGAGACTGTGAGGCTGGAGTCACTCATCTCTGTATAACTCATGGCGTCTAGCACAATGCCATGTTCATGAAGAGCCCTCAGTAGATGTGTGTGTCTGTGTGCACATGCACGTGCACTCAGTCGCTCAGTCATGTCTGACTCTTTGCTACCACATGGACCATAGCCTGCCAGGCTCCTCTGTCATGGGGTTTTCCCAGCAAGAATATTGGATTGGGTTGCCATTCTCTTCTCCAGGGCATCTTTCCGACCCAGGGACCCACACTGCCTGGACTGCAGGTGGATTTTTTACCCTCTGCACCAGCTGGGAAGCCCCACTTGATGTGAACAAAAGTGTTATCTCTCTTGGGCAACCAATGAGAAGGCTACAGACCCACCTGCACCACCGGCCCGGAACTCACCTCGATGTAGTCTTGGAGGGCGGTGTCTAGCATGGTGAGGTCGGTCAGGAAGGTGCCCAGGTAGGGCACAGTCCCCTGCATCACACCCTGAAGATCAAGCACAACAAAACCGTCTCTGCATTACTGAAAGTCTGGTCCACAGCAGACCAAAAGGCCCTGTGTCTGCTGCAGTCTGCAGAGTGCCCATTTGCAGATGGAGGCAGCAATCTCTGAATGGCCAGGTGAGCCTCAACAGCATTTGGAGAGTAATTAAGAACCATTCAAGGCCTCTCTTAAGGCCACTAGTGCTAACCCCTATGAATGAAAAATTTTAAATTCCTTTATGAATTGACTGGGAACTCCATCACCAAGGTAATTTTTGCAGTCATAAAAACCAAGCCTCGAAGGCAGGAGATGGTTCAGGTGGATTGAGGTTCGCACATCGCCGACACAAGGTCAGAGGGACCTCTGTTCTCTCTCACAGTGTGTGGATACCCCCGGCGGTTCAGAACAGCCCTGGGAAGGACGGCCTCACCAGGCAGAGGAGTGGCTGCAGCCCACTGGGGAAGTGTGCCCACAGGAGGCTGGGGCATCACTATAAAGTGGCTTGGTGACTCGGTTCTGAAGAAAACAGGAGGGAAAGGGGAAAACAGTACCTTTAAACTAGAAAACTTGCCAAACTCTACCTTATCCAGGTGATGAAGGCTAAAATCACCAGTGACATCAGTGTCACACTGATGCCATTTATTCCTTAATAGGATGAGAAGACACTTCACAGCTGTGATACTCCTCTCCAGACCCTTAACCTCAGTCTAATCACTAGGAAAACAAGAGACACCCCTGGTTGCAAGACATTCTCGGGACACTAGAACAGTCCTAAAGAAAACACTCAGACACCGTCACAGAGCAGAGGGGACTGGGGTGACAACTAAATGCAGTGGGGCGCCCTGGATTAGATCCTGGAACAGAAAGATGATGCCGGTGGGAAACTGGTGAAATCCAAGTCAAGTCTGGCTTTCAGTGAGCGGCAGGATGCCCATGTCGACATCCTAGTATTGCCAGGTGTGCCACAGTTACAGATGTTAACGGGGGTGGTAGAGGAAGGGTGAGGGGTTCAGAGAAACTCTATGTATTATCTGGAACTTCTCTCTAAATTCTAAAAGTTTATTTAAATTTGTAGTGATGTGGATGAACCTAGAGTCTGTCATACGAGTGAAGTAAGTCAGAAGGAGAAAAACAAGTATCATATATTAACGCATACGTATGAAATCTAGAAAAATGGTACTGATGAACCTATTTGCAGGGCAGGAAGAGAGACTCAGACGTGGAGAACGGAGCTGTGGACACAGCAGGGAAGAAGAGGGTGGGACAGACAGAGAGTAGCATTGACATACATATGGTGCCACGTGCAGAACAGACGGCTACTGGGAAGCTGCTGCATAGCACAGGGAGCCCGGCTGGGAAGCTCTGGAGGGGTGGGACAGGGGCTGGGAGGGAGGCTCAAGAGGGAGGAGATGTGTGTGAACATAGCTGATTCATGGTGTTGCACAGCAGAAACTAACACAGTACTGTAAAACAATCATCCTCCAACTAAAAAAAAAAAAAAAAAAAAACCCTCGAAAATAAAGGTAGAAGCAATTCCACTGCAGGTATATGAAATTGTGAAAGTGTTAGTCACTCAGTTGTGTCCGACTCTTTGAGACCCCATGGACTGTGGCCCGTCAGGCTCCTCTGTCCATGGAATTCTCCAGGCAAGAATACTGGAGTGAGTAGCCATTCCCTTCTCCAGGTATATACGTACTGTATTAATTTCACCAAATTTCCTTGGAAATCATTCCTATCCTCCATAAGGCCACCAAGGCACTATTTTGAAGAGAAAATAAAAAGGGGCTTCCATGGACACACCTTGTCCTAAAGTCCATTAAGGCACTTACGCAAATTCTAGCAAGAACACAAAAGTCTCTGCCAGGGTGAAACCAGGCGGCCTGATGTGCACATGGCTGGCTGTTTCCTCGGTCAGAGCTGCTTCATGAGGTTCACACCAACGCAAGTTTTGCCCTTCAAGAACTCACTGTCAGCTGCAGTTTGTCCTTTCCTATTATGTGTACAAGGTCTCATCCTGAACCAAAATAATCTCTCTCTTAACAGCTATTTTTAACTTGTCTTTGAACCACCAAAAAAGTTTGAAGTGCTGTGAATGTTCTACAGGCTTTATGTTACAGAAGAGGCCCATCACTCAAAAAAACATTTCTGATTTATGACCAGCCTTCCAAAGAAGGAGAAAAGTCTTCTTCAAGCAGGGATGAAAATATTTAGATAGTCAGTCTCCAATCTGCTCTCTCTGGTTTTCCCCTTCTATGCTCAAAGTTAGGAGAGTTTTAAAAATAAAGCCAGTGATGTCAATAGTTATCTTTTAGTCTTAAGGAAGGAGGTATGATGTTCCTTTGAACACTGAAAAACTAGAAAGATTTGGTTAGTACTTGGTGTCAGTGAGGAGATCCAGAAAATGACTAGAGGGTTTGGAACAAATGAAAAGATCTCTGAGTACAAGGACCAAGTTCTAGGAGCTGACACTCTCTTTCCCCAACAACCAGGTCCTGGAGCTACTGTGTGTTCAAAGTTGGGACTTTGAAAACAGTTGAGACTTCCCTGGGGGTCCAGTGGTTAAGACTCTGTGCTTCCAATGCAGGGGCCACGGGTTCGATCCCTGATCAGGGAACTAAGATCCTGCATGCTGTGTAGCATGGCCAAAAAAAAAAAAAAAAAGCTGATTACAGGAGGCATTGCAGGAGGTCTCAGGTCTCAAGCTCCTTAGTACAGGTGTGGATAAAATAAGATAGCATCAGGGACAGAAGCCTACCTGCCACAGACTTGCCCTCACTTTCAGAAAGAAAATAAAATTTTTTTCCAGAAAACAAATGCGATCTGGGACTCTTGGTCCAAACTATTTCCTGCTGGGTCAAGTGGGAGTGAGAAGAGCTTGCCTTGAGACCTCCCAGGGCTGCTGAGAACAGATGAGGTAAAAACCATGAGAACTTTTTGGGGAGCAGGGGCGCCCTGCAGACGGAAGGTTCTGGTGCCAAGCGGGAGTCCTGCCACCCACATGGGGAGGCTCCCTGGCTGGCCCTTGGAGAGACCCAGGGCTTTCCATACCATGTCCTTCTGGAGCTGAAGCCGCCTCTGGGTCCGCTTCTGGTTCTCTTTCACGCTGCTGTCCAGGTTTGCAAATTTTGAGGTTCCTTCCTAAGAAACAGACACACACAACAGAGGAGAGAGATGGAGGAAGATGCTGCAAAGAAGGGAAGGGGTGCCTAGCTTCTGGGGCAGAGCCTCCACACAACTACGTGGACACCGTGGGAAATGAAGAGGCCTCCAGCACATGCTGGACTGCCTTACGCAAACACCTGGCTGACCTGTGGCAAGCGGTCTGTTCTTGAGAGGGCCTGGTGGCATGTCTTATCCTGTCTTATCCTAGTTTGCAAGAAGAGCCCCCAATCAATTTTATAAAATCAATCATGAATATAAGGCAGGGAATTCCTGGAAATGGAGACAATTTTTACACGTCCCGAATTTCACTGCAAGTAATCACATGTCTGGAAACAAACATCTCTTCCTCTGTACTTTTTGTGATTTCTTGATGTTGGTCTGAAAGGCATGTGCCAGCATCCTGTGAAAGAAAAGAGACTATTTCTGTGGTATTTCTTAGCTAAATGAAACTTTTGTACCGGAAGTTCTCTGAGGAAGTCCCACGCTGATCTATGAAAGCCAGACCCTCATACATTTTTTTCCCCCTTCTCTCCCTCAACCTTTCCTTCCAAGTTGCCTCTTAGGTTTGGAACTCCTACAAAATCAATTCCTTCCTCCCAGCGCCTGGGGACAGATGGCGACCCTTTCTTTCCTCCCATCTGTTGTAACAACAAACTCTTCCACATAATGACTAATCTCCAGTTTGCTGACTGAACATAAAGTGCTTTGGGTTTTGTGGGTTTTGGGGTCTTGTTAAGTTCTCATTTTCCAGGAACTGCATGAATGGGAGGCAGATTTCACAATTCAGGAGCGCCAGACTCCACACTGGTCTCCCTCAGTCAGTCAGCTTTCCCTGGGTTTACCATATAACCAGAGCATGCGACCTTTCACTGCTGTCCGACTATAAGGGGACCTTTTCCAGTGACCTGGCCTTTGCAGTTACAGTGAGGCATCAGTATCCTATATCATTCACCAGCCTTTACCTGGATCCAGGTACATCCCTAGGGACAGAACCCATAGTGACTCCTTAGTGACTGTCAGTCCCCGTATTACAAATGACAATAAGAAGAGGTATTGTTTAACAATCTCCTGTTTATAGCTTTTGCTGGGGGTGAATGAAAGTGTCCTAAAATGTGCCACTTCCTCTGCTGGGTGACTGTGAGTCCTCTCAAATTCTTGAGAATCTGCTTGGAGTGGGAAATCAATTCTTCCTGACTTTTGAATGCAAATATCCATCTCTTTCCAGGGAGTAGGCCCTCCTGGTTCCCTTCCAGTTTCTTAATCACTGACAGATGTGTAATGTATGGACATTACTGCAGGTGCATTAAAATTCTTGAGAAGGATTTCTGAAAAGCTAAGAGGCCACTGAGAATCACACAACTAGGAAGGAGCTTAAAAGAGCACTAAGGAAAAAAAAGAGCACTAAGGACGACCTCTTTGTGGGGAGGAGAAAGATCTGGGACCAGGAGCTGGAAGATCTGCTGATTGCACGACTTCAGGAGACTGAGGCTCCACTCCTGGCTAGGAAACTAAAAAGACTGATATTAGAGTGATGCCAGCTATTCCAGATGAGGTGTCAACAGAAATCCACTAGGCATCATATCCCACCGTGTCAGCGTTCTGCCTCGGCCCTACTCCTTTGTCCTGCAAGGCTCACGACACCGTCCCTTGAAACTCCTCAAGACTCTTCACGGGCATTGTGACTGCATCGCTCTGGATCTCTACTCTGCCTGCCTCTTTTTCCTACTCCTGCTTCTACTCTCTTGATGACGCTTCTTCTTTCCGACAAAGTCATCTTGTTTTTTGCTCTACTCAGGTATCTGGATATACCATCCTGTCCCACGATCTCCATTATCACCATGCTTGGAAGAATTCCACATCTTGCCCTCCATCAACCTTCCATTCTCCTCTTGTTTCATCCCCTCTCTGTCCTTCTCTCTCTCTAGTGAAAATTTCTCTCACTGCCTAACACCATCTTTGGCAGATGAGTCTCACTGCCTATCACCATCTTTGGCAGAAGACAGCTGCCCTCATCCATCCTGTTCCTGGGCCTCAAGGGGCCTCTTCTACTGGGTGCTACATAAGCAGTGGACTCCTCTCCATCAATTCAGTTCAGTAGCTCAGTTGTGTCTGACTCTTTGCAACCCCATGAATGCAGCACGCCAGGCCTTCCTGTCCATCACCACCTCCTAGAGTTTACCCAAACTCATATCCACTGGGTCAGTGATGCCATCCAACCATCTCATCCTCTGTCATCATCTTCTCCTTCTGCCTGCAATCTTTCCCAGCATCAGGGTCTTTTCAAAAGAGTCAGCTCTTTGCATCAGGTGGCCAAAGTATTGGAGTTTCAGCTTCAACATCAGTCCTTTCAATGAACACCCAGGACTGATCTCCTATAGGATGGACTGGTTGGATCTCCTTGCAGTCCAAGGGACTCTCAAGAGTCTTCTCCAACACCACAGTTCAAAAGCATCAATTCTTTGGCACCCAGCTTTCTTTATAGTCCAACTCTCACATCCATACATGACTACTAGAAAAACCATAGCCTTGACTAGACGGACCTTTGTTGGCAAAGTAACATCTCTGCTTTTTAATATGCTGTCTATGTTGGTCATAACTTTCCTTTTAAGTGTCTTTTAATCTCATGGCTGCAATCACCATCTGCAGTGATTTTGGAGCCCCCCCAAAAAATAAAGGCAGCCACTGTTTGCACTGTGTCCCCATTTATTTGCCATGAAGTGATTGGACCAGATGCCATGATCTTCGTTTTCTGAATGTTGAGCTTTAAGCCAACTTTTTCACTCTCTTCTTTCACTTTCATCAAGAGGCTCTTTAGTTCTTCTTCACTTTCTGCCATAAGGGTCGTGTCATCTGCATATCTGAGGTTATTGATATTTCTCCTGGCAATTTTGATTTCGGCTTGTGCTTCATCCAGTCCAGCGTTTCTCATGATGTACTCTGCAAAGAAGTTAAATAAGCAGGGTGACAATATACAGCCTTGACATACTCCTTTCCTGATTTGGAACCAGTCTGTTGTTTCACGTCCAGTTCTAACTGTTGCTTCCTGACCTGCATACAGATTTCTCAAGAGGCAGGTCAGATGGTCTGGTATTCCCATCTCTTTAAGAATTTTCCAGTTTATTGTGATCCATGTAGTCAAAGGCTTTGGTATAGTCAATAAAGCAGAAATAGATGTCTCTTGCTTTTTCAATGATCCAATGGATGTTGGCAATTTGATCTCTGGCTCCTCTGCCTTTTCTAAAATCAGTATGAACATCTGGAAGTTCATGGTTCACATATTGCTGAAGCCTGGCTTGGAGAATTTTGAGTATTACTTTACTAGTGCCTGAGATGAGTGCAATTGTGCAGTAGTTTGAGCATTCTTTGGCATTGCCTTTCTTTGGGATTAGAATGAAAACTGACCTTTTCCAGTCTTGTGGCCACTGCTGAGTGTTCCAAATTTGCTGGCATATTGAGTGCAACACTTTCACAGCATCATCTTTTAGGATTTGAAATAGCTCCACTGGAATTCCATCACCTCCACTAGCTTTGTTCATAGTGATGCTTCCTAAGGCCCACTTGACTTTTCATTGCAGGATGTCTGGCTCTAGGTGAGTGATCACATACCATGATTATCTGGGTCATGAAGATCTTTTTTGTACAGATCTTTGTAAAGATATTTTTTGAAGATCTTTATTCTTGCCACCTCTTCTTAATATCTTCTGCTTCTGTCAGTTCCATACCATTTCTGTCCTTTATTGAGCCCATCTTTGCATGAAATGCACCCTTGGTATCTCTAATCATCTTGAAGAGATCTCTAGTCTTTCCTATTCTATTATTTTCCTCTATTTCTTTGCACTGACCACTGAGGAAGGCTTTCTTATCTCTCCTTGCTATTCTTTGGAACCCTGCATTCAAATGCGTATATCTTTCCTTTTCTCCTTTGCTTTTCATTTCTCTTCTTTTCACAGCTATTTGTAGGGCCTCCTCAGACAGCCATTTTGCTTTTTTGCATTTTTTTTTCCCCTTGGGGATGGTCTTGATCCCTGTCTCCTGTACAATGTCACGAACCTCCGTCCATAGTTCATCAGGCACTCTGTCTATCAGATCTAGTCCCTTAAATCTATTTGTCACTTACACTGCTGGTTTAATGACAGTTCATCAGTTAATAGTAATTACGTGAAATAGGCCTTCCCAGCCCTATAGCCTTCTACCCAACCTCTGACCTCAGTCATTAAACAGACATCTCTACCAGAGCCAAATGCCTGCCTGGGCCTAGCATTTGTTTCAAGCAATTCAGCCCAGGAGAGTTCTTTGTAAGAGTCCCAGGAATGAAGAAGATTTGGTAATATTCTGCTTTCCTGTCATACAGAAACATGTGGACTCCACAGATAAGCTGCTTGGAACGATCCAAGGTTCAGAAATCATAAGAGTAACAGGTTTAAAACAATCTCAGAGTAAAATAAAAACATCTGTCTCCAACAATTAAAAGGAAAAGCATCGATTTTTGCTTATTATGATGTTGTCTCAGCCATAGTATTATAAAAGTAGCACCTTACATCTACCCAGAAGCAGAAGAAAGGTCATTCAAGACTAAGATTACCCTCCCACAAATCAGTTTAAGTCCAGCATATTAAAAACAGAGACCAGGCATGGTTCTTCTGAAAACCTAAGTACCTTGATTTCATTTTATTACAACTGTGCTGAGAATTAACATCCAGAATGCTATGCGTCATATGAATAATAATAAACAAAGATGACTGGAAAGGGACCCACACAGACATACGAATGACCTGCCCCCAAACATTCCACTATCATTAATGATAATGCACAGAGCACATGAATTCAGAGCCAAGTTTTTCATTTCTTTGGGATTCCAGCCATGTACAAGAAATTTAACTTAGAGCACCAAGGTAAACTTCGACATTTCAGAAAGGTTTATGGGACCTTTAATGTCTAGAAGTAGGTCTGCTTCTATGGTTTCAGCCAGAAGAGGGCCACCGGGCAATGAGCTGCACAGTATCCAATGTATCTACTTTGGAAAGATGACTCAGAGCTATTGGGATTTGACTGTGTGGCTCCACTAAGTCCAGCTTTGTATTACTGGCAGGGAGACGACTAAGCCATCTCCTTCCAGCCAGATGAGTTTCCATTTAAAGTCTGCAAACCCAGGGGGATGTGAAGCAGGGAGGAGCATGACCTCAGCAAGCCAGGCATGGTTTAGCGTGTGGTTCATCAGGTGGGCCAAATCCAGAGACACCAGCCACCCTGCCCTGCACACATTGTCTATGCCAAGCAGGGCTAACAGTGGGAAAGTGGTTAAACTCATGTGAATAAGAAGGCCCGTCAATGCGTGCAGTCCAGCATCGTTTCTGAATGCTTGTGACATGCCCAGTGTGTTAGGCATTAAAGAGATAACAGTGGAAAAGCCCCTGCCTGCAAGAGGCATAAAGGCCAGTGGGGAGACAGGTGACATTCACAGACAAGTTTATCGAGGCATGTGATGAGAGCTAGGACAAGAGGAATGATGGGCTTCCAGAGCACACGGGAAGGGGCCTAATCAGACCTCAGTGTGTCGAGGAAGGATTTGAGCAGAAATGTAGTCTGGCATTGGAGAAGACTCTTGAGAGTCCCTTGGACTGCAAGGAGATCC
The DNA here is from genome assembly GCF_001704415.2 of Capra hircus. Classification (NCBI taxonomy): domain Eukaryota; kingdom Metazoa; phylum Chordata; class Mammalia; order Artiodactyla; family Bovidae; genus Capra; species Capra hircus. Next base: position 63,551,880 of record NC_030823.1, on the reverse strand, counting down.
AACCAGTCCATTTTGAAGGAGATCAGCCCTGGGATTTCTTTGGAAGGAATGATGCTAAAGCTGAAGCTCCAGTACTTTGGCCACCTCATGCAAAGAGCTGACTCATTGGAAAAGACTCTGATGCTGGGAGGGATTGGGGGCAGGAGGAGAAGGGGATGACAGAGGATGAGATGGCTGGATGGCATCACTGACTCGATGGACATGAGTCTGAGTGAACTCTGGGAGTTGGTGATGGACAGGGAGGCCTGGAGTGCTGCGATTCATGGAGTCGCCAAGAGTTGTACACGACTGAGTGACTGAACTGAACTGAACTGTAGTCTTCACAGAGGCATGGAGGAAGAGTAGGACTTAGGACAAGAACAGACAGGAAGATCATAACAGATGCCTTTATAGGAACAACTAACCCGACAGTTATCACTGAGGCCTTTTCTAAGTAAACCTATCCCCACTAGACTCTCATTCCTACTACAAGTGTCTATGCAAAGCTTACATCTATAGCTTACACTTTTCATTTGTCATGCATACTATGGTTTCACATGTAGATAGCTTGCCAAATGCTAAAAATGATGGACAGCTGCAGTGCTTTCAAATATGTGATTTCAGTCAATCTTCAAAACAATTCTATGAGACCAGTATACTAAATAGTACTATGTAAGGATCCTCTAACTGCCCAGTTCAGGGCAAAAGGGTAATGTATTGCTTTGTTTTTTAATAACTGCCCACTTTACCACCCTCCCCCATGAGACTGTAGTCTCTTTAAGATCAGAGATTGCTTTGGGCACATGGTGAATGCCCAATCAATATTAAATGAAAGACTACTTCCCTTCTCTCTGAAGTTTCACCTGACCTCCCCTGCCTCCTACTCCCAAGTGGTCAAAAGCAACAGGTTTATGCCTAAGTGATGGAAGCAGCAGCTTTAGGGTCTCACCAGGCTGGATTCACATTCTAGCTCCACTACCTCCAGGTGTGGGACTTCAGGGGTATCCTTACCTCTCTGAGTCTTGACTAGCTGCAAAATGAGAAGGATGGAATCTACAGAAAGGCTGTGAAAATACTATCTGCTCCCCTCTCATGACTGCTCACAACCTATCATTCATACCTTTCTTTGACTACTCATTCTTATTTAGTGTCTACATCTACCCACTAGAAGGTAAGTTCCTGAAAACAGTCTGTGTTAGTCTTCTTCATACTCCCAGAGGCCAGTCAAATGCTTTACAAATATTAGGCACTCATCAAACATCTAGAGAAAGAAAATGAGCTGAGCTACAGCTTTACCTAGCCTGCTGTTCAGCAGCCAGCACTCATCTGGTGTTCAATAAATACTGCTGACGGACAGGTTGCGCAACTTAGTGCAAATAAAGGATGTGGAATTGCAGGCTTGGCCCCTGCCCTTTTAGAAGATGTTTTGCTGAGAAGGATATTCCAGGCCCTCTCCCCCACCTAACTGCCAGCACTCGGTGTTTGCAGGGCGGCTTGTTCAGGGGCTACAGGCAGGCAGCAATGCCAAGTTTCACAATCTGGTTGCATCCCAGTGAAGCCAAGGAGCAGGACTTTGAATTTTCTCAGCCCCAGGCTTCTTTGATTTGGCATAAAAACCCAAAGTCCTGCGTTTCAGTTCCTTTAGGCTCTCTCAAGGGACCGCAGGCAGCCAAAGAGCCCTCAAACTTCTCTTCTTCCCTGAGCAAAGTCCAGAGCACAGTGCAACCCCATTTCCTCACCTTCATCAGTAGCTCCCGGCTGGTCAGATGGTTATTATGGTCTGAGAAGATATCTGAAAGCTCTTCAAACATCAGCATTCGGTCCCTAGAAAAGGGGTGGAGAAAATATTAACAAATGAAGATTAGAAAAAGCTCAACACCTTTGGATCATCTTTCCTGAGGACCTCTGGCTACACAGGGGGTATGACATTGTATAATTGGGACAAGTTCTCTTCAGCAAGTTTAAAAAAAGTCCTCTTAGCAACACGCCCACAGCCCGCCAGGACCTGAGAACTCATCTTGGCCAGTCTCCTCATTTGAGAGATGAAGATGTCAGGGTCAGGGATTTGCCCAAGCTGCTGCTGCTAACTGCTGAGAGCTGCAGTACAGAACCCCGATTTCCTTACTCACAGGCCAGTGCCCTGACTCTCAGAGTCAGAGTGGATTGTGCAATCAGGAGGGGCTGGGTTCTGATCCCAACTCTGCCACTCACGCCCTAAGTGATCTTAGACAAGCTGCTCAACTTTCCTGAGCTTCAGGTTTCTTATCTGCACAGTGGAAACGCTGACAGCCCCCTCGCACCATCACACATGTAAAGCGCCTACTCCTTCCCAGCCCCTCCCTAATACAGCATGTCTCCACAGGCCTCAGGCTTTTCTCTCCACCCCTCCAGGCTTCCTGAGTGGATGATTCTGAAGGCAATAATTCTAAAGAATTAACAGAGGCAATGTCATAATACACTCAACACTTTCATTATCATGAGAAAGCCATTATTAAGAATTTATTTCAACAGACTAGTGGACACAGCTGGGGAAAGAGAGGGTAGAACAAACTGAGAATGTAGCACTGACATATATGCAGTACCATGTATAAAACATAACTAGCGGAAAGCTGCTGCATCACACGGGGAGCCCCTCCTGGTGCTCTGTGATGACCTAGAGGGGTAGGAAGGGACAGGGAGGTGCAAGGAGGGGAGATATATATATATGATTGATTCATGTTGCTCTACAGCAGAAACCAACACAACATTGTAAAGCAAGTATCCTCCAATTTAAAAAAAAAAGAATTTATGTGTTTTACAATGAGTGTAATATTACTCTTAGAATAAAGAAAACCATTAAAGCTATTAATATTTTGGAAAAAAAAATCATTAAGAACTTAATTACATGTGGGCTGAAATAAACAGAAGTAAATAGATGTCTTCTCTGTCCACTGAAAGCTATTAACATAAAGGGCTACTGGAAAAGTAATAACCGAATAAAACATCTTAACCCTGTTCCTTTCATTTCGCGATAAAAACTATATAAAGCTGATATGAAAGTGATTTCTCTTAGGAACTGTGATACTTCTGCAGCATTCCTGCTAAAACATGAATGAAGAAACAAACCAATGAAGAAACAAACCAGATGCCCGTACTGTACACAATGGGGCTTTGAGGTTTGTTCTGTGGTATTTCTTAAATACAGAAACCAGCTGGAAGGATGGGCCTTCTCTGATGATAACCAAGGAGATTAAGAAACAAGTCCAGTCATTTTTTATCTTGTGTTTTAGCCTCAAATGTGCTGTGGAAGAAACCTTTGGCTGGCTAAGTGACTTCCACAGTATTCTACTTATCAACCATCAAGGAAAGACAGATTACCTTTCACTGCCTAAAAGAGAAGGCTACAAGCAGGACAAGGCTGCATTTTAGCCCCAGACCACCCCTTTGTTTCTGATACCACAAGTGGGGAGCAGTGATGAGGGGAAGGGAGAGGTTGGGGTGCTAAGGATGGGGACTCTATATGCATCTGATTTCCCCATCATATTTCACCTGGGCCTACCATCTATTGATTTCATATGGTCCACATCTTTCATAAGACTCTTGTGCAAAGAATCCCAATAAACTAATCTATCACACACAGTGTCGCCTTGAGAAGAACCCAAGAGAAGAGTGGTAATCAAGAAAATTGCACTGGGCTTTGAAAAGTCCCATCTCCACTCTTTCTCCTGACAGATAACAGAGCATGTGAGTGCTGAAGACCAAGTGGCAGGGTGTCTGTAGCTCTGTAACACCAGGCTTTATGATCACCCGCTTCTAAGAGTTATGTAACAAATAATGTGACTTCCCCTAAGCTGCCTTTCCTCTGATGGAAAATGTGAGCTTATCAGTAGCTTGAATACTCTGGCACACCTTTTTCAGCATAAATCTATGAAACTCTGGTTTACCAATCTGGGTCTCTAGAGAGTTTGGGTAGGGTCAGTCCCTTAAGGCTTAGGGCTTCCCTGGTGGCTCAGATGATAAAGAATCTGCCTTCATTGCAGGAGACCTGGGTTCAATCCCTGGGTCAGGAAGACCTCTGGAGAAGGGAATGGCTTCCCACTCCAGTATTCCTGCCTGGGAAATCCCAAGGACAGAAGAGCCTGGTGGGCTACAGTCCATGGGGTCACACAGAGTCGGACATGACTGATAGACTAACACTTAAGGCTTAATCTACTCTGAGTGAGCTGATGAAACTGAGTACTGAGACCTTCTGCTCTAAGGACAGAACCTACTAAACCCACAAGGCAGGCCTGCCTGGGAGCCAGCTGGCCGCTCTCCCGACTGGAACTGACTCTGCTGCATACAGTATAGACTGTGCTGCGTACAGTACAGGCATTTTTGCAGTTTATAAACAGTTTAGGCATTTCTGCCTGTTACGGAATGACTTTGCAATTACTACAAATGGAGGGAGAAAAGTAACTGGCCTGGTCTGTAGTCATGACACATTCCCCAGCCTCTCAATCTGTACTCACGGGCGACCAGAACTGCCTCCTTTCCCCCCTTCCCACCTTTGCGAAAGGCAGAGTCCAGCGAAGCTCTGGACAGGGGGCAAGAGCGACAGTGAACGATGAAGACGTTCGATCGTTCGCCCTTCCAAAGGTTACGGCAAGAAATATGAAGAAAAATCCAATACAGAACGTGGGAGGTTAATCATTTTCAGTCAGGTTCCTAGGAAGGAATACTTGGGGGGTTTTTAACAACACTAAGACAGCTTGTCATGGGTGGAAGCAGAAACTAACTAAATGGATTCATGTTGAACAGCAAGAACTAATGTCCTCTGTGCACACATTATCCCTCACAGCTTGGAACGGCTTAGGGCTTTGAAGGAATGTGACTGAACAAATAAGCGGAAGTAAAGGCGAGTTGCTGTAACTTCACTTCTCCGCGAGCTGATCCTTCCAAGCCCAGATGACATGCACATCCTTAAAATCACCCCCAAAGCCGACCATCTTGGCTTTGGCACTCTTCGAGAGTGAGGTTGATTTCTGCAGCAGCCCTGCCTCAAAACTCATTAATGATGATGTGTAAAACGCACCCTGCCTGGAACACACAGAGGCTTTCAACGATGTTTCTCTTGTTATATAATATGCACTTTGAAGGTAGAGGGACCCACACCACTGATAAAGCAGCTACTCAGCCCGGCCAAAGAAAGTAGAGCAGACACTTGGGAACTTACTTTGGGACCGCAGCCCAAGTCTTTTTTAAACGATAGATGGAATTGGACTGCAGCGCCGAAACGATGGCCCTCAAGGAGGAGAAATTCTTCAGGATTCTACATTCCTGTACAGAGAGTGATTAAAACATACAAGGCATTTAAATATCAATAATACAGTGAGTTGGTGGTTTCCTGTTTCAGAAGTATCACAGCTGCTATGAATTCTTACCGCTAAATAGGCAGCTGTATAAATACTAAACATCAAAAAGTGGTTCCTTATACTCCCACCCCAGTCACCGAAACGCTTTATAGATTTTGGCACCGAATGCTTGTTTTTCTCTCTTTAATATATTTTTTTGCGTTGTTGTTACAGTTTTATAGCTTCCAGCTTTCCCAGTAAAAACACGAATGGCGGTGAGCCTACAGGGCTGTGCTAGAGAAAGCAAACTTTCTTCTGCTGAAAGCATACAGATGCCCTAAAAATACACATGAAAGATGACCATAACCTTTAGACCCACAAAGCGAACCAGGTCACAGCCGCTTCAAGGTCAGATGCTATCACACATCTCATGACCAACCCTTGTCTGGAAAGGGGTCTACAACTTGGCAGTAAAAACTCACCACAAGTTGAACTTTGGCTCTTATGTCCTTAGCCAAGAGGGAATATTTTTATACACATTCATTTGAGTTCCAGTTGGCTTGTGCCTCAATCATAAACATTCAGAAACACCTTGGTACTTACAATGTTTCCAAAATAACTTGGGCTTTTAAACGAAAATGCATTTTGGCAGCCTTTTAAAACAAAATAGAAAGGGAACAGGAAACATTCTGGATGTCATTTTCTAGAGAAGTAGAAAGCCTCCCAGAGCCTGAAACTTAAGCTACCATTCAGAGGCTGTAGCATCAGCAGGCAGCGACCTTGGAGTCAAAATCCTGCTGAATGAATGGCAGGCACAGCAAAACAGTCAGGGAGAGAGAGGGTCCCCTTCACAGCCAGGATGGGGAAGGAGGAAGCCCTGGCGGCGGGGGGCGGTGGGGGGAGCGAATGTGCCTTGTGTCCAAGGAGGTGCTTCATCTGCAGGCATGTGGGAGTGTAAAACTTCCACTGTGGACAACTGAGCATGGGCTTGGCTTCATGCGGAACATCTGAGGCAAGAGGTCCCAGAGCGGCTGGGCATAAATGCATACTGCTTAAAAGAACATTTCACGAAGTCACGCTAGTCTTGACTGTGAATGGAAAATGGCATTCTTTAACTTAGCACGCCCACATCTGGCTGCTTAAAATTACTATGCCAAGCCTGGATAGGAGGGGCGTTCGGGGGAGAACGGATACATGTATATGTATGGCTGAGTCCCTTTGCTGTCCACCTGAAACTATCACAACACTGTTAACTGGCTATACCCCAATACAAAATAAAACTTTTTTTGAGAAAAAAAGATAAGAACTAAAAAAAAATTACTATGCCAAACCAACAACCCACCCCTCCAAGATTTTCTTAAAAGTAAATGCCAAAGCTCTTTACAAAAGTCATGCCCACTCTTTTGAAATGCCTCAATGCCTTCTTTTTATTTAAAAAGAGAGCAAGTAAAAGAGAGAAAGCAAGAGTGCTGAATTACAGTCTGGAAACCAAGCCCAGGAGAGCATGGTTCAACAAAGGTTCAGAATCCAAAAGCTATGTTCTAAAAATCAGGAAACTTGCAATAAATAAAAGAACTCGGGCCCAGCTATTTCATGCAAATTATAATAAACATATGGAACACATTATTCAGAAAGAGGCTTAAGCTAAGGGTTTAAAGGAATACAAGAGGCATCTGGCCCCACTGCTAAAAAAGGAGTGATCTTTGAGGAGATTTGATGCAAAAATGTAGCAGTAAGGCCAGTCCAACAAAACAGTCATATTAGGTCAGAAATATCTTCTGCATGTAAAATGATCATTTTTCAAACATCCTCTCAATAGAAAATGCCTATGATTAACTCAGGAAAAGTAAAATAAATTTTGATTGGAAAACACCTGTGAGTCTTATTATTTTGTTAAGTTACCTACACAATTTCAAGGGACACAGTTTCGTGCATCACAAAGAGTTAAAGACCGTTGGCTTTTAAGCACGTGCTACGGCATTTGGAATATACCTGAAATTATACAACTTGTACTTCTTACTATCACATAAATGTACAATTGGTATTTAATTTGGACCAAGGTCACTGTTGAGCCACCCTGCCATGTATACAGATGCTATACGTTTACCACAGATTTTAGAAGCAGTTGAATACATTAAAAGTAGATAGACTATTTGCTTTTGGCATTTGCGACCAAAAAAAATTTTTTCCTATCAGTCTAAGAAGACAGAAATTTCATGTTCTATCATACTTTATCAGGACGTCCTTTGTGGCTCTTACTTGCTGATAAATAAGCTCAATTCAGAATAAAAGAAGTCTAAGTTGTGTAAAACATTTGTTTCTTCCATATAGCATTTTCCCATATACTAAAAAGTCTGTAGTATCGGACCACCTACAGACTCAAAATAAAGGAAACTCTCTGTCACAATTATGGCTCTGCTGTTTAACCAAAGACCACAAAAGGGAATGTGAAACAAAAGAGGCAGAGAGAGAATGTAAAAGTTTAAGTCTTATGCCCACAGATCGGGGCTCAATGAGAAAAATAAATAATGGGGTAGAGTTTTGGTTAGAGTTGACCCCATATAGCCCAGAACAGAGGATATCTGCATAACAATTATTTGTCAAAATTGTTGTTAATTACATAGCTCTTGCTGACGTAATTTCTTCTGCCTAGACAAAATAAATAAATAAATCTTCCCCAATCTTCAAATACCCCAAATACTATCAGTTATTCAAAGCTAAATTCAAATACCATCCTGTCCATGAAAACCTGCCTGGATCACCCAGCCAGGATGGATTTCTCCGCCCCCCCAACTTCTGCAGCACTTACGTTCTATGACCCCACTTCTAGGCTGAGATGACTCCAGTATCTCTTAGCTTCCTTGTTTGACTATAGGCTCCTGTAGGACCAAATTAACTGTGTTTAGCCTATCTATATCCTCAAAGTACATAAAACTGCAGGTCAGAAGCATCTACGGGCTCATGAAATACGTGGTGACTGACTGACTGACTGACTACTGTTCACCTTTTCTCAATCAGGAAATAAGATGCTGATAAATGAAGGTCAAGGTCATGTGACATGGATGCAGTTGATCCAGCACACTGGACTGACACCCAGCAGAATGTAATTCAGCCACAGGAATAGACTCTGTTCCTCCAACTTCAGATATAAGGCTCTCAGAAAAGCCCTTGATTAATATGGAATCTGTATATTTCAGTCCTTTAGAAAAGGGATGTGAGATCCTGAGAAGGTACTGGCTCTTCAAGTTTGCAGAAGACAGAATGCGTCCAGGTCCTGGAAGGGGGTGCGGTAATCTTTCTGCATTGAAGAGCAGTCTATCTGACACTGAGATCATCAGTTTGTATGGACTGAACACAGGGCAGAACCAATAGTCTGTGAAAAAGCAGACATTCTGTTTCATCCTGAAGCAGCAGCAGTATGGGGGCCTATAAGCAGCAGGAAGTGAGCAAGGGACCCATTGTTTTAAAGAGGAAAAATAAACTCCTCTTAAGTTAAGAAAGGCAACTTTTTTCCTTACATTGGAAGGACCACAATAAGAACAACAAAAACCCAGTGGGTCCTCACATATGCTTTTCTGACTGCCTTTCAGCCAGGTGGGAACATCAGCATGATGGCATGGCCTCCCATATCTGCTAAGCCCAAAGGATATTTTTAAAAAGACAATTACGTGAGCAATGTTAATCCACTTCTCGATGATCTTGGCTCTCTGCTGCGTCTTGAGTTCTTTGCCCCCCAGGATGGTGCTGACCACACATTTGGTGAGGGTATTAAACTGAGAGATGGTGGCACGGATCGTAGGAGCCAAGTGTTTGTTCTCCTTCTTATCCCTTCGAGACCAAATGCAGCCCAGGCAGTGGTGAGGCACAACTTTCTTAAATAGTTGCTAGAACAAGAGAGGAATTGACTTCAAGGACAATACACACATTTCATAGGGCAAAGCATGCCATCTACTGTAACTTGGTACTTTGTGAATGGACAAATTGCCCATTTCTACTTGATTTGCCTCATGGTGTCCATTTCAACAGACAAAAGTAATTAATTAATATATTAACTGATCAGAAAAAGCCCATATGTTCTTTCTAAATCTGTTCAACTGAACACGTGGAACACAATGACCAACAGAAAATTTAAATGACCAAAAACATTTGGACTTTTCTGTCTTGGAGGAAAATCCAGGTAAGAATCTACTTCTGACCAAGAAGTGGTTAAGATTACTTTGACTTCAAAACCATATCCATGGTACATTCTGGACACTCACAATCGTGAACTGTGTATAATGAATATGAATGGTCACCTGAAAAATGACTCAGGAGTGATACTCATCAAGTTCACTATTTCCCATTGTTTGAAGTGAAGACAGTGAGAAACAAACAAAAGGAAAAACTATTCAGTGTCACACAGGAAAAGGAGGAAAGAGGGATCTGAAGCCTGGTTTCCAGGTCTTTGGGTTGGGAAGATCCACTGGAGAAGGGATAGGCTACCCACTCCAATATTCTTGGGCTTTCCTTGTGGCTCAGCTGGTGAAGAATCCACCTGCAATGCGGGAGACCTGGATTCGATCCCTGGGTTGGGAAGATCCCCTGGAGAAAGGAAAGGCTACCCAGTCCAGTATTCTGGCCTGGAGAATTCATAGTCCACGGGGCTGCAAAGAGTCCAACACAACTGAGCAACTGTTACTTTCACTTTTTTCTTTTCCAGGTCTTTGCCTAAAAGTCGTAGCCAGTGAAGTTTTCCGTAGTTCTTTTACACTACTGGTTTTTGAAACAACAACAAATTTGCTGAACCAATCTGATTCTCATTTGTACAACAATTCAATACAAGATGTAAGAGGGTTTGTGTAAAAGCAAATGTGCCAGGATTTGCTTTATAAAGACCATCTGATTTACTTCTGAGAGTCTATTTGCATGCTAAGTAGATGGAAACTCACAGCCGCTTTCTATGCTGTTCCTCCCGAGTGGTAAGTGTGGAAGAGCTGAAACCACTGTGATCCTTGATAATGGCCCTCTTTTCTTTAACCAGCTAACACTGAGCTATGAAATGCGACTAATGAAACCAAATATGTACAGCTAACAAAAATACTCAGACTTCAAAAGACCAGGAAGCACATGTGGAAATGAGCTGCCAGATAGAGTCACATGTGGATTCAGTGAATTTATTTTGTCCTAACTTATACTCTGACCCCTTTACAATCCTCCAAATAAACAGTTCAGGTATTGAAATATGTATGAGTCTAAAGGGAGAGAAATACCCATGGAACAGGACAGATTTTGTTTCCCTAGGATTAGAATTCTTCTTTCCCTCTGGGTGTGGAGCGCCGAGTGAAAAGCACCTTCACTCAGAATTGTAAGAAGAGCTGAGGCCTAAATTATTCAGATGATGGATTCAAATCACATCTTCCCTCTGCATTTACTGGCACAGCCTCTCTTGGGGATTTGAAAAGACTTAACTCACATGACCCTACTGCTCTCCCAGGGGCCACCAGTCAGTCCTGTCACTGCCCACGTTTTAAGCAGAAGCACGTCAAAGGCACAGAGAGAGGACATACTGCGTCCATGTAGGTCAGCTGCTCAGCCACAAGATCTTCTGAGAAGCACGTGAACTCCGCAGAGCCGCTGCCCTCCAGTTCCTCTTCTTCTTCCAGGCTGAAGGAGACGCTGTTGGGAAACCCATCTGTTCACAGGTGGGGGAAAAAGATAGTAGTTTGGTGCCGCTGCATATGACCTTCTTTACAGAGTCAAAATGGACTTGTTTAATTTAGGAAGAAGAGGGCTGACCCTTAGAAAACTCACAGGGAGAGAACAGCAAGCATAATAAATGGAGTGAAATGAAGGTCTTCCCTCTCATGGCTTGTCCCTAGAGGCTTTACTGAGTCCAGAGGCCCCACGTTGTCACTTTGACAAACCACAGGATCTTTAGTCAAGCACAAAGTAGGACAAAGGCTAGAAAAAGCAAAGCGGGGCTACATTCAGGGGTCCCCCTCTCAATTTAGGCACCCTCAAATCCCTCTGATCAGCTCAAGCCTTAATCCAACTATTTCCTAAACCCCATCTATGCATTTCTTAATTACTGGGCCAGTAATTATCAGAAGCCTGGAAGGAAAGGACATGAAGGCAAGCCAGGCTTTGGGGAGTCGAATAAGCCATTCTGGTGTCAGAAATACTGATGAAGTCCTCAGAACTCTCAAGAAGTCCTCAGAATTCTCAGAACTTTAGGAGTGGCTTTCAACTTCTACCTAAAATTAAGTACGTATATCTGTTCTCTATGCTTGCATCTCTATTCCTGCCCTGCAAATAGGTTTATCAGTACCATTTTTTCTAGATTTCATGTATATGCATTAATACACGATATTTGCTTTTCTCTTTCTGACTTAATTCACTCTGTATGACAAGCTCTAGTTCATCCACCTCCCTACAACTGACTCAGTTTTGCTCCTTTTTATTGCTGAGTAATGGAACAGAGATGCAGACGGATGTGTGGACAGAGTTGGGTAAGGAGAGAGTGGGATAAGTTGAAAGAGCCATGTGTAAAACAGCTCGCGGGAAGCCGCGGTCTAACACAGGGAGCTCAGCTCGGGGCTCTGAGATGACCTAGAGAGGGGTGGGATGGTGGGGGTGGGGGTGGTAAGCAGGCTCCAAAGGGAGGTGTTACACGTATACATACAGCTGATTCATACTGACGTACAGCAGAAACGAACACAACATTGTAAAGCAATTATCCTCCAATAAAAATAAAGGATGCATGAAGCAGTAAAATAGCCTTAAACTAAATTCACCTGAGCCATATTAGACATAAGATCATCAATTATCAATTACAAATTAATAGGACACAGACTGAAGAAGTGAAAAAAAAAAAATCACTACCTAGGACTCCAAAAGCATAAGCACTCAGCACATGCAGCAGGACCGAGGGTCTCTACTGTGAAAGACTATGCAATTGGAAGAAGTTTACCTTGAGCCTCTAACCTCCCATTCTGGAAACTTTCCCCAATTCCTGGATTGTTTCCCAACCACATTCCCTGTTCTCCTGCCTGGCAGATCTGTTCTCATTAGAAAAAATCTAGTTACATACACATATCTTAGCAGACGTTTAAATCAGGGTGTTACTATTCCCCCAGGATGTTTATAATGTAAGCCTTTGCAGAATAAAAGACTTTAGACATCTTGGATCAAATTGGGGTGGTCTTTTCTTAGTTTCCTGTGCTTCCCTGGTGGCTCAGACGGTAAAGAATCTGCCTGCAGTAAGGGAGACCCGGGTTCAATTCCTGGGTCGGAAGATCCCCTGGAAGAGGGGGTGGCAACCCACTCCAGTATTCTTGCCTGGGAAATCCCATGGACAGAGAAGCCTGGAGGGCTACAGTCCACAGGGTCGCAAAGAGTCAGACACGACTGAGCGACTAACACTTTCACTTTCTTAGTTTCCTGGGGGTAAGGGGGTGCTCAGTGGACCCTGCATCACGGCCCCTCTCAGAGCACCACATGAGAAACTGCTAACTTTGATGACAGGTATGGTGAATCAAGTGGTAAAGAATCTGCCTGCAATGGAGGAGACATGGATCTGACACTGCAAGTTGAGAAGATCTCCTGAAGATCTCCAGGCACTTCAGCACTCTTGCCTGGGAAATCCCATGGACAGAGGAGCCTGGCAGGCTATACAGTCCATGGGGTTGCAAAAGAGTCAGACATGGCTGAGCAACTAAACAACAACAGGATTTAACGCTTGGCTGCCTCACCCTGGAGCTGAAGGTACCAATGTGAACAAGGCTGGTTGCAAGGAGGGTAGGTGGGGAAGCAGGAGGGGACCTCTGCCTGCCCCTGGAGGCTGGGATACAAACAGGCATGAGCTAAAGAGAGCTAACACCCCATGATTTCACCACTTTTCCTCCACACAACTCTGGCCCTCTCTCATTGGGTGGAGGAATAAGACATCTGAAATCCCAAAGGTTCAGAATGGGCCTCTCAACCCTCTTGCTAACCACTGGATACAAATCTGTTCTCGCTGCTCAGCAATGCAGAGGCTGGCAAGGAGTGTATGTGCTAAGGCGTGATCTTCTCATTCATCCAACACTCACAGTGGCCTGCTGCATGCCCTGGATCAACGCTGCTGTGCCTGAAGGTTACATGGTCCTTTCTCTCTGCGGTCTCCTCCATGCACTCACTGTTTCTGCTTCTAACTCTTTTCCAGGGGTAAGCAGGCAAAAACCTGAGGCAAAGTTTTCACTTTTAAAAAACATGGAGGAGAGCCTGTTTGCTTTTGCCGGCATGAAATTGGGTAAAATGAAGCATATGGGAACCAAGCTCCTAAAACTTTTTCGGTAATGATTCCTGTACTTAATAAAAGAGAGTTCTTGATTAAAAATTTACTCCTGGGATTGCCTAAGAGCCTTTCTGAAGTCAGGCAAACTCGCTCTCCCCTGCCTCGGCCTGCCAAAGGAGCTGGCCTTCCAGCGCCTGTTACAAACAACGAAACACTGGTCCCACCGGTTCCCCAATTAGGCCGGGAGCCAGGGGCAGCCCCCATGGGGAGAGCTGGGCGCTAACGGAGTGTCCACCCCTGCACGAAGGCAGGAGGGGAGGTCCTGAGGGGAGCTGAGCCCCTACAGCTGGAGGGGTGCCTCTGGTATTCAAACATTCCCAGCAGATGAAGTCATCTGAGATACAGAGGACTTGGCAGTCAGCTTCCAATGATGCAACGGCATTTTTTCCCTCCCTGGTCCCCTGTCCATAAAAAAAAGTCAACAGGTCCTGTTTGGAATTTTAAGGTTGTTTTCCTTGGCACTGAGGCAGCTTCCCTTATCGGTGTTGAGGAACCGTTTCCTTTCCCTCACTGAGGAAATTAGGCGTCACTTCAGGGAAATGCCTGTCAGAAGCTCCAAGTGGGTCAGCCGCCATGGCAACCATAGCCAGGCAGCCAGTGAGGGGACAAAACGTCACCGCTTGGAAGCCTGTCCTAGCCTCTTTCTGACTTCCTTCAAAGCCTGATGGTTCCAAGCAGCCCACAACCTGCAGTGGTGGCCTTTGCTCTGTCCTTGAAAATAGGCAGTCAGTTCTTCAGATAGGAAAAAAAAAAAAAAAAAACAGCCACAGAGACTTCCTTAGGGAGAGTCTATAGGAGATGCGAGATCTGCCTCAGGCAGGGGACAGAGAGCAGGGATATTTCCAGCTGAAGGGGAAACCTCTTTTCTGAGCTTCGCAAGCTTTTGTGAGGGCAGGGGCAGGACTGGATTTAATTCCCTGCCTGCTGAATGGGGGTGGTTGTCTGTGACGGGTTTTCATTTGACAGGAGGAGGAACCGATCAGGCAGATAATGAAGAACAAATTCAAGTTCAGCACGCTGTGCAACAGCCACGAAAGGCGAAAGAGCATCAAGGAGATCGTCCTGTGTGGCACTAAACGAAACCTGGGAAATCACTCCGCCTCCCGGAGTCACTGTTTCCTCAGCCATAAGAGGGGGGAGTCAGACTAGGTGGTCTTGAATATCCCCTTCTCTGCTCTAAAGCTCTATAGTGTTAGCCACTCAGTTGTGTCTGAGTCTCTGTGACTCCATGAACTTGCAGCCCCACCAGGCTCCTCCGTTCATGGAATTCTCCAGGCAAGAATACTGGAGTGGGTTGCCATTCCCTTCTCCAGGGGGATTCCGCTCTCCAGCTCTATACAGTCCATAACTGGGACTTCAGTAGCCTTAAGAATTTTACACGGGCCACCAATCCCCGGTCAGCTCGTCCTGAGGGAAACCAAGGCCTCCAACCCAACATCTAAAGGGAGAGCATTTGCTCGTTGTGGGAGGTGTGCAGGATCAGGATCTAGCTTCCGCCCTGGAATCAAACGAGTACTCACTGTCAGCTTCTACTTCTTGCTTGTGAAACTGCTCAAGAAGATTCTGAGCTCTTCTCTCTGGGTCAGAGCCTGGCATCATCTGCTTGAGATAATCCAGCAGTTTCTGTAAGCAGGGGAAGCCAGGCGGCTCTCGGAAGTCCTCTGCACATTGGTCAAGCCAGGCCCTCAGGATGGATGCGATAGCACTGAGAAAGAGAAGCAGAGAGTCACTGCACCCCACTGGCTGCGGAGACTCAACGCCAGCGCTGGCCGCCAGAGCCCGCCCCAGCCAGGCCCCAGGAGAATGTGGGCCACTGATCAAAGGACAGTTCACCTAAAAGCTTCCACCAGTGTCAGTGAAGTTAAAGCATTTGAAAATAGCCTGACTACCTTTCATTATTTTAAGTGATGGTTGGGGAGCAGGGGAAACGATTGGCAAGTTTAAAAAATAAAAAAAATAAAAACAGGACCATAAATTTGGAAAAACAAATATGGGGTAAAAAAAAAAAAAAAAAAAACACACAGGAGAACATTGAGTGAGCCCTGAAGCAATTTCAAAGTAATCCTGTATACAACAAGATTATGTGTTTCCAATTCTGGATTCACTCAAGTCAGAGACCACAAGATCTACTGTGCTAACATTTTAGGAAATAACTGACTGACAGTAGGCCAGAAATCTGATGAAAGGAAGGCCTCAGGTTTAGGGAAGATAAATGTGTAAATTTAATTTTACAAAGATCACCACGGCTTCGGCAAAGCACCAAAAATGCCCTCACAACATTATCCTTTCGCTTTTCAAATGACCGGAGACAACGTGTTTCAAGCGGGAGGAACAGTCTGAGTAGCAGAGTGAGGTAAAGGGCAAGGTAGAGGAGAAATACTTGAAGAGCAAGGCCATTCATCAGGAAGCTGACTTCCTCTGGTGGCTCAGCGGGGTCCACCCGGGTGAACCAAGGACCACGGCACAAAAAGAGAGTCATCTGGGAGGCTCTGTTCCCTCCAGACATATTACTAATTACACGAGATTATTTTCTTTAAAGCGGTTTCCCAGGTGGCCAGTGGTAAAGAATCCACCTGCCAATGCAGGAGACGTGGGTTTGATTCCTGGGTCAGGAAGATTCCCTGGAGGAGGAAATGGCAACCACTCCAGTATTCTTGCCTGGGAAATCCTGTGGACAGAGGAGCCTGGGGGGCTACAGTCCGTGGGGTCGCAAAGAGTCAGACACAACTGAGTGATTAAAACAACAACAAAAACATTTTCAAGGTAGGTGAAGATAAAATGACCTGGTGACTATGAAATCACTTGTGTCTGCTAAGTCGCTTCAGTCATGTCCAACTCTTTGCGATCCCATGGACTGTTGCCCGCCAGGCTTCTCTGTCCATGGAATTCTCCAGGCAAGAATACTGGAGTGGATTGCCATTCCCTTCTCCAGAAGATCTTCCCAACCCAGGGATTGAACCCTGGTTGAGGGGTAGGGTTTTTCTTGAGGTAGGGATGGGGTTTTTTCCCAAATTTAAAATTATCATCTAATTATACTTCAAATTGCTTGCTTAGTCAACAAACTGTAAAGAAACTAAAAGCCATTATGGTCCATATATATGAAACTGCAGGCTGGGCTTTCACAGGTGTGCCCAAATTTCACAAGTCTCAATTTAGTAGTAGAGACCTGGACGACGATCAAGGCATAAATGCAGCTAAAGACAATTTAATGTGTAACTTTTGGAACTGAAGTACAAACCCAGAAGAAAAATAAATTAACTCTTTTCACTGCTGTGGAGACCACTGTTTTACTAAAAGGCACATGAAGACTATAATCCCACAGTAACAGAAGAAATAAATGGCAGAGAACCATTAAAGTTGGCATTTCAAAAATTAGAAATAATTCCATATTTTCTAAATCTTTAGTCCAGATCGAATTAAAAAGAAAAACAAAAGTTTCATTCCCTTGCAAAATGCTAGAAGAAATTAATCTGGCATCTGGGGCTAATTGAAAGCACAAGTAAAATGAAATTAATGAGCTACTAGCCAGTGAACCTTCCATATTTGGTTTACTTGTTATCAATACATTGTTATGTATGAATGCTGAGTCCCTCTGAATTCATATGCTGAAGCCCTAAATACTTCCCCCCAAAAGTGACAGACTTCAATTTTTTAAGCCCACACACAGCACATTATTTCTCCTTTCTTCACCAAAACCAAATATCATGAATTGAAGAAGAAAACGATGATGCAGCATTCTAATATTTCATTTTTATAAGGAAGATGACTTTTTCTATGAATAATGTCCCTTCTTTGCTGATAAGCAACGAGCCCAGAGCTGGGGTAGGCACATAGGTGGGGTGACAGCCGGAATCTAGGAAAACCTGATGCTTGCATCCTTTTATATTGACTGTCACAGAACAGTTCTGCACTTCCCAAAAGAAGGGCGATTTAACTGAATTAGTACTGCAACTCACTATTCTTTAATATGTCAGTGAGAAAATACTCTTTCAATGACACTGACGAAAAAGAGACATGGAAGAATGATAATCCACATTCACACAATTAAAAATCAAGAACAGCATCCAACCAAGAGTGAGACCAGCAACTCAGTGACACTCATGACCCCTCAGAGGTTCATAACCTAACAGAAAACCCAGGCAGAAATGCAAAATTTCAGTAAAAGACAGACATTAAAGATATCAATATTTCATTAACTCCTTTACCCATCGTAATTGTTAAAGTTACAAGACTGATTACTTATTGAAAAAATATTATTAATGTGTATAAACTAAAACAACAATATCTATTCCCCTTCATCCTAATTCTATCCTCTTCTTATGACTTTATGTTAATAGTGTGGAGTATATCCTTCTAGGCTTTTCTATGGATACATATACATATATTTAAATAGATGAAATATGTATGAACCATGGATTTTTCCCCACGAATAGTATGTGTGTATAGATATACACACACACACGCCTCTCTATCCACTGCCTCCAGCTCTCACTGTTTCTCAGGGTCACACTGCATGCACACGCCATAATTAATATAGGTATTCTACTAGTGCACAGGTAGTTAATGTTCAGTTCAGTCGCTCAGTGGTGTCTGACTCTTTGCGACCCTATGGACTGCAGCACACCAGGCCTCCCTGTCCATCACCAACTCATGTCCACTGAGTCAGTGATGCCATCCAACCATCTCACCCTCTGTTGCCCCTTCTCCTTCCACTTTCAATCTTTCCCAGCATCAGGTCTTTTCCAATGAGTCAGTTCTTCGCATCAGGTGGCCAAAGTATTGGAGTTTCAGCTTCAGCATCAGTCCTTCCAATGAACATTCAGGAATGATTTCCTTTAGGGTGGACTGGTTGGATCTCCTCGCAGTCCAAGGGACTCCCAAGAGTCTTCCCCAACACCACAGTTCAAAAGCATCAATTCTTTGGCTTTCAGCTTTCTTTATGGTCCAACTCTCACATCCATACATGACTACTGGAAAAACCATACCTTTGACTAGACAGACCTTTGTTGGCAAAGTAATGTCTCTGCTTTTTAATATGATGTCTAGGTTGGTCATAGTTTTTCTTCCAAGGAGCAAGCGTCTTTTAATTTCATGGCTGTGGTCACCATCTGCAGTTATTTTGGAGCCCCAAAAAATAATGTCTGTCATTGTTTCCTTTGTTTCTCTATTTCCCATGAAGTGATGGGACCGGATGGCATGATCTTAGTTCTCTGAATATTGAGCTGTAAGCCAACTTTTTCACTTTACTCTTTCACTTTCATCAAGAGGCTCTTCAGTTCCTCTTTGCTTTCTGCCATAAAGGTGGTGTCATCTGCATATCTGAAATTACTGATATTTTTCCTGGCAATCTTGATTCCAGCTTGGGCTTCATCCAGCCCAGCATTTCACATCAGGGCTTCCCTCATAGCTCAGTTGGTAAAGAATTTGCCTGCAATGCAGGAGACCTGGGTTCGATTCCTGGGTCAGGAAGATCCTCTGGAGAAGGAAATAGCAATCCACTCCAGTATTCTTGCCTAGAAAATCCCATGGACAGAGGACCCTGGCAGGCTACCGTCCAAGGGGTCGCAAGAGTCGGACACGACTTAGCAACTAAACTACCAACCACCACCACCACTCTGCATATAAGTTAAATAAGCAGGGTAACAATATACAGCCTTGACGTACTCCTTTCCCAATCTGGAAGCAGTCCATTGTTCCATGTTCAGTTCTAACAGTTGCTTCCTGACCTGCATATAGATTTCTCAGGAGGCAGGTAAGGTGGTCTGGTATTCCTATCTCTTGAAGAATTTTCCAGTGTTGTGATCCACACGTCAAAGTTACTGTTAGTTTCTCATAATTACAACTAAAAAAAATGCAAATCCTTGCTTACATGCCTGTGTACTTGTGTATTCCTATAGGACACGTTACCTAGAACTTACTCCCATGGCAAGCTGTAGCCCCGGAGAGTCTGGGCGCGTTTTCAAGAGGGACCCTAATCCATACTGGACTTGCCTTTAGATGTACGTTTCATCCTTCTGAGACTGGTACTTTCTACTAACTCTGGTAATCTACTCATTTTACCTTTTGTGACAGTACCCTTCCCATAGTTTAGCCCAAGAAGGCTTTGAAAGTTCACTACCAACCCAGATACTGAATCAGCTAGAAAAAGCATTTTCACACAGATGAGAAATGAAGGCAGAGGAAGAAGAAGAGAAAGACACAGACAGCACAGTACAACACAAGGCAGACCCCCGCCCCCCTGTCAGCAGAGTGTTTATCAGCATCCCGGGGAGGCAGGCTTTCTGCACAGGCCTGCACATGAGCCCGAAGCTCACAGTACCCTTATGTTCTCCAGTCCTGGGAGGAAACTTTCTGCTCTTGAAAGATTTAGAAGCAGATAAAATGTGAAACTTTGAAAATTTCAAAAATGAATGCAATGTCACAATATCATGACAGAGACCACAGGGTTACTGGCCAATGGCTTTTCCCCCTTACTTTTCCTGGCTCCACTCCTAAGATCTAATGTACATTCTGGTTAGTTGGAAAGATGTAGAGAACCTTAATAATAAAGAGAAGACCTGGTTAAAAATCAAAAATTTACAGGAAAGGTGTAACAATTAAACTAGAGAAGCTACTCGGCTCTGTACACAGAATATGAGACTCAAGCAGAAAAACCTGGTTCCCGTCCTCACTGTGCCACCGATGAACAACAGGAGCTGGACCAGTCACTTAGCTCCACTGACCCTTACCTGGAGGAGAGACAATGACACCGGCCATCATCGACCTGACACTGATCGGTTGAGTTTCAAGTGACATAATGCCAATACGGACATTGAGATATATGGAGAGAAACATGACTGTTAGCAGTCGTAAGACTACTAGCCATAAGTCACAAAAGGGAGGGATTAAGAAAGGTGTGGCTCAATGAAAATCAATCAGCGCTCATGGAAAGAACTCAAAAAAGTTGCCACAAAAAACAGAAAGTGCGACACGGGATACAAACCATACTTCTACAACACTTGTTGCTCCAGGTTTGCTGAAAGAGTCACTGTAAGCAACTACCACACACATGCACACACACAGCCCTGCGGCATCTACACACACACACACACACACACACACACACACACACACCCCTGAGGCATCCTCCTCAGGACAGATCAATTCAGGAACATAACGCATAACACAATCTAAAACAGGGGTCCCCGACCTCTGGGATCTAATGCCTGATGATCTGAGGGGAAGCTGATGTAATAATAATAGAAATAGTGAAGTGAAGTGAAAGTCACTCAGTCGTGTCCGACTCTTTGCAACCCCACAGACTGTACAGTCCATGGGATTCTCCGGGCCAGAATACTGGAGTGGGTAGCCTATTCCTTCTCCAGGGGATCTTCCCGACCCAGGAATTGAACCGGTGTCTCCTGCACTGCAGGCGGATTCTTTACCAACTGAAGTAGAGGGCATAATAAATGTAACATGCTTGAATTATACCAAAACCATTCCCCTCCTCCCCTGTTCAGGGAGAAATTGTTTTCCACAAAACTGGTCCCTGGTGCCAAAAATGTTAGGGACCACTGATCTACAAGACATGCTTCTTAAATGATCTGTGCAGACTGAAGAAGCAACTTCGGAAGCCAGATGGAAAGACTCTGACATGACCTAAACTCAGTAAAGACAAAGCCCAGCACAAGACTTCCTTTCCAAAGCAGTCTTGGTAGGGTACAGAGCAGAGATCCTCAGGCCCGAGGGAAAGTGTGTGTCTGCTTAAGGAGGACGGGGTTGGGGTGGGAGGGATCCAGATCTGATGGCAGAGCAGACAACCAGGGTCGCTTTCTCCACCTCAGGCATTCTTGGCAAGAAGCAAATCCTTGTAGTATGTGAACTTTTTCCAACCTACAATGGTCTGCAGGGGAGGAAGTCATGCCCAGGCCTGGAGGCGGCTTCTAAGATTTTACTTCTAATAAAAGTAAAAATTTCCCTCGGGAAAATGAATTCATTAATCCAACTAATATCTGTCGAGTATCCTTTATTTTCCATATTCACAAAAACTATGTCACAATAGGGGAGTCGAGGGCATTTACCTTCAGAGAAGATGAACCTGGTCAGGGCTCCCGGGAGCGTCTTCCTGAGTAAATGATGTTACAAGACCTTAAGGATAGGGAGGGTTAGCAGGGTGAAGGCTCTGGGGTAACAGCACAGGCAAAGGTCCTGAGGTGAGAGAATGCAAAACAATTCTAAGAGTCGTAAGGAAGGTCTGTTTAAAGAACGAGGAAAGAGTGGAGAAATGGAGCATGATGAGATTTGCTAGACTCATTCAATTTCTTAGCCAAATAGAAATGACACTTAATAATATTCAACTGGAAGACACTGGACAAATGTCTTAGGTGAGAGGTATAAGGAAAACAGTACAAAACTTCGAATCACTCTCAGGGACCTTCAGGTATGCAATGCAGAATAAGAGGGCTGACTGAGGTGAGCATTAGGCTGCTATTATGCTCAAACCAGAGGTTTTTAATGCATATGGGGATCTTAAGGTAAATGCATTAAATCATTTTAAAATCCCATAGGTAATAAAATACTCTAGAATTGGCAAAAGGTTTAATGAAAAAAAAAAACTTCTAGGCATGAAGTCATTGCTCCCATGATGTGAAACTTCCAAGCCAAGAAATAGGATTATTATGACAAAAAGAATAACTCTGTCCATTTAGAGCTGCTTTCTCTCCCCAGAAATCTATGTGAGATAATAATTTATTGTTACTTAATCATCAGCAGAAAATAAGACATGGAAACATTTTTTAAAAGCAGCAAAACATTTTTCTATTTTAGGATATTCTCCAAGAATTTGGTCTTTCCCTAACATAGGTAACAAAAAGGTAAAAAGATCCATGCCGAGGGTAGCCTCTGAAGCAGTGGAGCATGGGACATTGCCAGCCCCTTCGGGTGGAAGCCAATGCACTCTGCCCTCCTGGGAATGAAAGCCAAGTAACCTTGACACTGACCCTGAAGTAGACCCTCCCACCTGGCTCTCCCGGTCACAAAACAGTTTTCTTCTGTTTCCGGGAAGGCTGCCAGTTAGAGTCTGCCTCTGAGACCCCTAGCTAGATGGTTTTCCTGATGACAAAGAACAAAGGAAGGTGCAGAGAGGTTTTGTTTTTTGTTTTTTCCCCCCAATTTTTGCCTGAAAAAGCACGTAAAGGATGGAAAAATTATCTGGACTCACCAAGGTAATCTTGCAAAGCTTTCTTGTACATTTTTCATTGTACATTTTGGTACTGAGTAGGGATTAGAACCCTGGGAGGGAAGGTAAAAGAGAACTTAAGAGAGACCAGGGAAACAAATGCAGACAAAGATAGAGTCAGGGCTAACTAAGCACCTGAAGTCAGCACAGGGCGGAAAAGCCAGTGAGGGGCCATGGGGCAGTCAAAGCAGAGAAAAAGCTCCAGGGCAAGGAGGAGGAAGAAAAAGCCTGTGACAGGAAGGACACACAGAGTAAACATGGATGGGAAAGGGCCAAGAGTAGGAGGAGATGAGCTCAAAACCAATAACTCAAAATCAAGTGTTTACACACCTGTCTTTCGTTCCCAAACTACACGTACAGGCCCTGGCATCTGAAGGCAAATCTGCAGAAACTGCAGAGAACTGCTGTGCAGAGACTGACCCCTATAGCACCAAACCCTCCTCAGCACGTCACTGACTGCACTCCATTAGACAAAACGAAGACGTCTCCTAAATGCCTATATTTCGTGAGCAGTGTGCATGTTTACCAGTGCTGCTAAACACTCTCTCCAGAAGTCAGACTGACCCACTGGCTGGTTAGACTAACCTAACCTTTTTATGCCTCAGCTTCCTCATCTGTAAAGTAGATGTAATAACAGATCCCTCCTCACAGAGGTGGTGCGAGACTTACAAGAGATAATACATATGAAGGACTCAGAACAGTCCCTAGGGAAGAGTGAATGCTCAAAAACATGAGCTATTTTTATTATTTTAAAAAAGAATTGCCGTCTGTAAGATCAAGGACTAAAGGCTAAAGGAGCTGCACAGAATCACTGGGTTCTAGCTGAGAAGTTGTTTTCTTCAGGGGTGTGAGTTAACGATTCTGACAGTGCTATACACATACAGTGGAACTGAATAAGTAAACGGAAAGAGGGTAGAAGCCAGCTTTCTCACTGCTGGAGAGGAAACTTACAAATAAGCCAGGGGAGGAGGCTAGAATGGTCCATGTGGTAAGGATTAGAGCTGAAGACATCAGGAAGAATTCATGTTTAACCTCATATATTGAAGGTTATACGTAAAGATACATACAGACATATATAGTCACATAATTAATATACACCTATATTTCCTAGCCACGTCAGCTGAGAGGGCTGCACCCCAGGAGCAATGAGTACACCTCAGACCCAGAGTTGGTTTCCGGTGTCATGCTCCAATAAAAAATAAAACAGGTCTCCTTGAAGAAACGGCTGATTCTAAGACTGGGATGGGAAATATATAAGCTGAGTCTAGCACATCTTACAAGATGGGCTCAGACAAACACAATACTAGGGGTGTGTGAAAGCGACACAGGAGTCAAACAGAAGCGCTCCCAATGATCAAAGCTGAAACAATCTGAGCAACAAAATACACAAAGTAGCACTGTGTTGTATCCCACAGTATAAATGAATATCCACAAGTCTATGCTGGTGTACACAAAAGAGTGAATGAATCAATAAAGTGAAAGTGGCTCAACTGTGCCCAACTCTTTGCAACCCCATAGACTATGGAGAAGTGGAATTCTCCAGGCAAGAATACTGGAGTGGGTTGCCATGCCCTCCTCCAGGGATCTTCCCAACCCAGAGATCGAACTCAGGTCTCTCACATTGCAGGCAGATTCTTTACCAGCTGAGCCACCAGGGAAGCCCAAGAATACTGGAGTAGGTAGTTTATCCCTTCTCCAGCAGATCTTCCCAACCCAGGAATCAAACTAGGGTTTCTTGCATTGCAGGTGGATTCTTTACCAGCTGAGCTACCAGAGAAGTTCAAATTAATAAATGGAGGAGACAAATCTCCCATGCAGAAGTTTTCCAAATAAGGTGGGTAAATACCTCACCCTAAATAGGAAAAGGAATATGTCAAGGCTGTATATTGTCACCCTGCTTATTTAACTTATATGCAGAGTACATCATGAGAAATGCTGGACTGGAAGAAACACAAGCTGGAATCAAGACTGCCGGGAGAAATATCAATAACCTCAGATATGCAGATGACATCACCCTTATGGCAGAAAGTGAAGAGGAACTAAAAAGCCTCTTGATGTAAGTGAAAGAGGAGAGTGAAAAGTTGGCTTAACGCTCAACATTCAGAAAACGAAGATCATGGCATCCGGTCCCATCACTTCATGGGAAATAGATGGGTAAACAGTGGAAAGTGTCAGACTTTATTTTGGGGGCGCTCCAAAATCACTGCAGATGGAGGCTGGAGCCATGAAATTAGAAGACACTTACTCCTTGGAAGAAAAGTTATGACCAACCTCGATAGCATATTCAAAAGCAGAGACATTACTTTGCTGACTAAGGTCCGTCTAGTCAAGGCTATGGTTTTTCCTGTGGTCATATATGGATGTGAGAGCCGGACTGTGAAGAAAGCTGAGCGCCAAAGAATTGATGCTTTTGAACTGTGGTGTTGGAGAAGACTCTTGACAGTCCCTTGGACTGCAAGGAGATCCAGCCAGTCCATTCTGAAGGAGATCAACCCTGGGATTTCTTTGGAAGGAATGATGCTGAAGCTGAAACTCCAGTACTTTGGCCACCTCATGTGAAGAGTTGACTCATTGGAAAAGACTCTGATGCTGGGAGGGATTGGGGGCAGGAGGAGAAGGGGACGACAGAGGATGAGATGGCTGGATGGCATCACTGACTCGATGGATGTGAATCTGAGTGAACTCCGGGAGTTGGTAATGGACAGGGAGGCCTGGTGTGCTACGATTCATGGGGTCGCAAAGAGTCGGACACAACTGAGCAACTGAACTGAACTGAAAAGAGGGGAGCAAAACAAAAAGATTGTGCATAATGACTTCTTTCCAACCAACACAGAATGGAAAGAAGAGAGAAGAAAAAGACATTTGAGGTTAAAGCATCTGCCTGCAATGCGGGAGACCTGGGTTCAGAAGATCCCCTGGAGAAGGAAATGGCAACCCACTCCAGTATTCTTGCCTGGAGAATCCCATGGACAGAGGAGCCTGGCGGGCTATAGTCCATGGGGTTGCAAAGAGTTGGACACGACTGAGCGACTTCACTTTCTCTTTTCACCTGAAAAATAACTACTTCATCCAGATAAGCAAGAACAACATCAACCATTATAAATCACGCTGATAGTAGGTAATGAGAATGGTATTTTATCTCTGTGGTATTTCTCTTAAAACCTCATAAATTCAGTCTAACTATGAGGGAAAATGTCGACTTAATTACAAGAAAAATTCTAATAAAGAGGTGCTATGTGTGTGCATGCTCCGTTGTGTTCAACTCTTTGTGACCCCATGGACTGTAACCCACTGGGTTCCTCCATCTATGGGATTTCCCAGGCATTAATGCTGGATTGTGGTGCCATTCCCTTCTCCAGGGGATCTTCACAACCCAGGGACAGAACCTGCATCTCTTGTGTCTCTTGCATTGGCAGGCAGATTCTTTACCACAGGTACCACCCAGGAAGCACAATAAAGGGGTATCCTAAAATATACCTGACCAGTACTCCTCAAATCTATCAAGGTCAGCAAAAACAAGAAAAGTCAAAAGTGGTCACAGTTGATAGGAACCCAGGGAGATATTCCAATTGCAGGTAATGTGGTGTCCTGGATGGTCTTGGAAGAGAATAGGGCCATTAGGTAAAAAGAAAGAGAAGGAACTGTGACTAGACTATGAACTTTCATTACCAATGTACTGGTTCAATGTTTATAATAAATGTGTACACTCATGTAAGAAGTTAATAACGAGGGGAACTGTGAGGAAGGTATATGGGAACTCTGTATTATCAGCTCAATTTCATATAAAATCTAAAACTGTTTAAAACTTATTTAAAATGTCCGAAGGGGCAGGGGTGGTGGGGAGCGGAGATGAACAAGAGGGTCCAACCTAAGTACTTAGGAGAAATAGTCTCATTCATATCACAGGGAAAGAAGTAGGGGCCACACAGTATGGAGGTTAAGGCCTGGGTTAAACCCCTGTCTCACTCATTTATTGTATGACCCTGGACATGTTCCTTAGTCTGTGTCTCCGACTCCTCGTCTGTAAAACAGGAACAACACATGGAGCTACTGGGAGGATACTGAAAGGATAGAGAGTACTTAACACAGGAACTATTCCTATGAAGCAGCCAATGAATTCTGGCCATTATTATTAGAAAGAGATACAGCCGCTCCCCAAAAATTATTTTTCAGGGACCTCAGTAACTCATTATTCTCTGATTCCTCACAGTCTGAGACCGGAGTTCTTATGCTATAAATAGGCCTCTAATGAAAAACCTTGCTGAGGCCTTCCACACTTTTCACCATTAGAATGGAGTTTCCGTTGGGGATGACAGATGCTACGAGGCACCGAGAACAGGAAACAGGCACTCAGATTGAGTCCTTCTTCTTTCCTCACATCCTGCAAATCATCTCCTTCCCCAGGAAACAAGCCTAACTTCCACATTTCTAACAGCTGTTTGGGGCCCTTGCTCAGGGTGTTCACTGAATAATAAAGCCAAGCCAAACGAGGAAATAATCCCAAATTGTACAATCTCGGAACGCTCACAAACGCATTTGTCCCAGTGGTGATGCTACACCCTAGCTCCCATGCACTTCTGTCCATAGCCCTTTTACTGTGACACAGACAAATGTAACACGTGGGAGGCGGAGGGCGGGTCAGGATTCACATGCACCGCAGATTCCAACGCTCTTTTAGAAACAGCAGCCCCGACAGCAAAACGGTGAGACACCCGGGTCCTGGACCTCAGCTGGATCTGGGATCAAATAACGGATGTGTCATTGACTAGCTGCTTGATCTTAATCGAAGTGCCTCACTGTTTTGAAACCTCAGTTCACATACCTATAAAATCAGGACAATATCTCACAGCAGGTCTGTGATAGTATAAGAAAATACAAAACACGGATGGCTTTGCACTAAAGTAAGCACACCTCAAACTGTGGCCAGTGGCAGTGGCCAGGCGGCGACAGTGGTGTCATCACTTCCATCCCCTCCGAGCCTGCAGGGTGACGAAGTGACGGAGTCCGGCTGTGATGTCTGTTTACCTTCCTCTGACATGTAGAGAACCTCAGGCGTTTTCTCAGGCAGCCAAGTTTTCTTCTTTCTGAATCAGTGATGATCAATGTTGTTTCATTCCTCCACTGTCAGAAAAGCATTAATAACTTCTGCTTGGGAGCCTACACTCTTCCCTTAAACACACAGTTTTGAGTCAGGATTTCAGTGACTTCTAAAACTATCATTTCTATTTTTCTTAGTCCAGGGTGGATGTTTTAAAGATAATATTGGGCTCTTTTATCTGATGTACTGCACCTCCAGTTCTTCTTTGGTTTTACTTTTAAAAAATATTAATTTCCCATTATAGTCTTTAATTCTTCCAAGATTAGAGTTTTAAATCTTATTTTTGCTCTGTTCTTTACCCCTCTTCCTTTGCCTCATTTTTGTTACAATTACTCAGACTGATTTCAATTGCCCTGTTAGGTTAGTTGAATTTGATGGAATGTTGATTGCAAACTCAATGGGAAGATTTTGTAACACTTTTCACTATAAAGTTTCCCAGACAGTAAAAGAATCACAGCCGTCTTCCTTGAACTCATCTCTTTTCTTTCATTTCCAATATCTTAGATTGCTACTATTTATATGTAACTAAAATCTTTACCAGTAACTAAAATCTAGTGTGACTATTTACAACTTCTGGGAAACAATCACATGAATGACAATCATATCTGAACGTGTGGAAACCAAAGTAGAATGATTTCAACCATTTAAACCACTGCTGTGGTACAGAGTTTTAGGAAACAAAACATGGCATTCCAAGAGGGAAGTGATGAGAGTCAATTAAAGAAAACAAAACAGAAACTATTTCAACATTAATTACATTAGTCATTTCAAAAAGGAATTAAAAAAGTAAGACTCCTGAAGAGAGAGTTTTAAAACCTCTTTAAATAAAGTTACGCATGTGTATGTATGATATTCTAATCTCAAATACATTTTGGAAAATGAAGATTCATGGTGTCAAGGCTCTATATGGTTAATATTACTTTTGCATAATCTCACTTCTGAATTCAATGACTATAATAAATCTGCACTAAGGAAAGCTTCCTTTTTCCATCTGGTTCAGATTTTATATATTATTCTAAAGAGATAACATTTCATCATGAAAAATGTCAGCAGGAAGGAGAATGAATATAGGCAGACGTGTTTTCTTCTGTCACAGGAAGTGAGTTTCCCGTTTCCCAAACAGTGGCAAGTTTAGGGATTATAGAAATAAACATAGTATGACTTCTTATTTATATCATTCTAGTACTAACATCAGAAATCCCCATGTGCAAAGATTCTAGCATCTAAAAGCCTCGGAAGTTGAATTCCTTGCAACTGAAGGAATTCTCATTTTAGCCAGATAACTTAGAAGGTTCTGATATTACACGAAGCCTAAACGGGGCATAATCAGGATTAGGAGTCACAGCACATTCAGATACTTTTTGAAATTCATGAAGAACACTAGCCATTTGTGGTCCAAGACACCAGACACCAATCTTTCATCTTGACTGTTTCATCTGTATTTCCACATTTTGCCTTCTTTTAAGTTCTTTCATCCTTTGAAAGGTTGATTAGATCCATCCATATTCAGAAATACAGGAAAGACTGTTATCTTGGGATTTGGGAACCTGTATCAAATGTAAGCCTTGCTCTATGCTTTACATTAAAAACTGGAAAACCAAACAATAGTTGAGCATTTTCCTTCTCATATTTAAGCCCAGTAGTGATTCCCCTCCTCCACCCCCACCCCTCACCCTTGGACTGCAAAACTGAAGGCATCTGTCCTAAAACAGGATGTTTACTTCTTAGAGTGTCACTGAATTCCTGCCGTCTGTTTCCCACCTGAAATCACAAGAACACAGATTCACAGCAAAGGAAAACAATGGGCATTTTGCTGCTCCTTGCCTGACCCCACAACACAATGCTTTAGCCCATCTCTTTATGCGTGATCATAGCAAGCGGTTCTGATGTCATGATTAATAACAAGCATATCCAAGAACCTGTCTATTTTTTCTTTCCTATTTTTATCAAAACAAGTTACATAGTCTTTCCAACAGAAATAAGCAGTCAAGGGCACCTCTCAATCAATATAATATCTGGATCATATCTCTGTTTCTGATGCTCATTTTCATTTTTTAAATTAATTTATTTTAATTGGAGGTTAATTACAATATTGTGGTGGTTTTTGCCATACATTGACATGAATCAGCCATGGGTGTACACGTGTCCCCCATCCTGAACCCCCCTCCCACCTCCCTCCCCATCCCATCCCTCACGGTTGTCCCAGTACACCAGCCTTGAGTGCCCTGCTTCATGCATTGAATCTGGACTGGAGCTCATTTTCATTTTTAAGAAGATGAGAAGAAAACTAGAAAAATTTTATCCTGGGCTTCCCTGGTGACTCAGGTGGTAAAGAATTTGCCTGCAATGCAGGAGACCTGGATTTGATCCCTGGGTTGGGAAGATCCTGGAGGAGGAAATGGCAACCCACTCCAGTATTCTTGCCTGGGAAATCCTATGGACAGAGGAGCCTGGAGGAGTTGGGGTGGGGGTTCTAGGCAACATTAAATTTGAAAGAATCTCAGAGTACTCATTTTTCAGGTAAAGAGACTAAAACTGAGAGAGGTGAAATGAATAGGTCAAATGGGTGGCAGGTGAGAGTGACGGATGGGGACTTGAATCTGAGTCGTCCAGTCTCGTTCCCTAGGGCCTGTCACCTTCCGTGAGGCTGACCTCCTCAACACTGGATTCACCCAATTATAAGAAGAGACATGAGGGACTTCCCCGGTGGTCCAGTAATCAAGACTGTGTACTTTCAACACAAGCAGCATGGGTTTGATCCCTCATCAGGGAACTAAGATCCCATATGCCATGTGACCAAAATAAAAATTAAAAATAGCATAGATTTATTACTGCATACTTTAAAAAAAAAAAAGAAGGGACATGAATAAGTAAATTTCCAGACAAGTGTGGTATTATTTATATATATATTTAGATATCCATAAATAAAGACAGTTTTCACTTGAGGACTACAGCCTCCTTGCTGTGCAGCAGGGTCTCTTATCTAGGCAATACTGATATTTAGGGTCGGGTAATTCTTTGCTGTAGAGGGGAGGGGGGCTGTCCTGTGCATGGCAGCATGTTTTGCTATAGTCCTGGCCTTTGCCCACTAGAGGCCAGAGCATCTCCCCACCAAGCTGAGACAACCCAAAATTTTCCAGATATTGCCAAATGTCCTCTGGGGGCAAAACTCCCTCACTGAGAACTGCCATACAGCTGTATCTCCCGCACATCAATCAGCCACTGGGACATCTTCAGTCACTGCTACAAGTCAGCTGCCGCAGCTCTGACATAATCAAGGAACTTTCCATGTGTTACAAGTGGAATTGAGAAGCTGCTTCTCTGAATTCGTCCCAGAAAGACAAAGCAGGGAGCTTATCGAGTTATAGAAATGATCAGATGGTTAGCATGTGAAAAACAGAACAAAAAGATAATGCTGAAGTGAGACGAAAAATAATGAAAGGAGAAGTGGTGGACGGGCGGGGGCGGCAGGGGGTAGGGAGCAATAAGAAAGACAGAAGAAAGGGAAATGGAGAGAAGAAAGAGGTCAGCAGAGAGAAGGGATTTTCACATTCCGGTATTTGCAGGACAGAGCGACCCATTATATGAAAAAGTGGCGTATTTTCGTCAGGCATACTTTTTTTTTAAAGGCAACTCAATCTGAGGAAGAGGGTCAAGAACTTTCTACCAATTCACTGTGAGGCTTTAGGAAAAGACCATTGTCCCCGATGATGGACCCCTCAGGGAAGCTCTCTGTGAAAGCTCTTTATGTTAAAGCCTCATATGCTTAAAACTGTAAAGCCCTTTAAAACAGCTTATCCTGGAGTCTCACCCACTTACTGTTCCTGGTATACAATGAATCCAAATGAAGGAAGTTTATAATAGGCCTTTAAAAGCCTAAGCATGACTCTTCACATCCAGGGTACAAATCAATTTTCTTTAACTGCTACTTCCCAGAAACCTATTTCATCTCAAAACACCCCCTGGGAAACAGAAAAGCTCTGGATATTTGTCATATTGTTACTCTCCTCAGAGTGTTCAGGTGGCTAGTTAAATGGTAGCTCTAGACATGACGCGATTCCAAAATACATAGATAACAACATGCTTATTTCTGAATCTGGTCACAGGTCAAGGTTACATCTGATAAGCTAGCCACTCAATTTGTACAGTATCTCTTCTTTCACTTATGTCAAAGCACTCATTATAAAAACATTCCTTTTTAAAAAATATTTCCATAGGTTTTCATGGTCAACCAAAATTAACAGGAACAAAACCCCTCTAATCCTGTGATCCTCAAACTTTCATAAAAGACACAGAAATCACTTGAGGATCTTGTTAGAATAGATTTTAATCTAGATCTGGGGCGAGGCCTGAGATTCCGCATTCCTAACAAGTTCTCAGGCGATGCTGATATGGCTGGTCCATGGACCACACTTTGAGTAAGAAGGATGTTAAGTCTCACGTGGGACTAACCATTGAATCTAATAAGAGTCTGCCATGCATATCAGTAAACAGGGAAATATGTGTGGATGAGAAGCGGAGAGCACGTGGTCACGAAGGATTTAGGGCTAGGCAGCGGCTTTTGGACTGGGCACAACAATGACACAAGAGTGCTCGCTTCGGCAGCACATACACTAAAATTGGAATAATACAGAGATTAGCATGGCCCCTGCCAAGGACGACACGCAAATCCGTGAAGCGTCCTATATTTCTGACGGGATATACGTGTACCTACGGCTGATTCATGTTGAGGTTTCACAGGAAACAACAAAACTCTGTAAAGCAATTATCCTTCAATAAAAACTTAATTAATTAAAAAAAAAAAAGAAATACAAGAGAAAAAAAAAAAAGAAAAGAAAATTGTGAGCCTAATCCGTCCCCTCAACTTACCTATCTGATTATGCTGCTTCCCTCCTGCAAAAACTTTAGGGCTGACTGCCCACTTAACCAGGGCAAGTCCAAACTCTCTAGTGAGGAGTTCAACCCTTTCATGATAGCTTCAGTTCAACTACCCTCACCCAACATGTACACAGTGAAGCAGCCACCCCAATTCTGTGTTGCTCCCACAAATGTCATGTATACAACACTGCCCTGATTTGGTCCCACTGCCCCCTCTTCCTAAACGGCTCTACCATCCAAATCTTCACCCCTCCTTCAAAGCCTGCTTCAGACGTCATCTCTTCAGGCTTCTTTGGTGGTCCAGTGGTTAAGAATCCGCCTTGCAAGGCAAGGGACACTGGTTCAATCCCTGGTCCGGGAAGATCTCCCCAGCTGTGGGGCAACTAAGCCCATGCGCCCCAACTGCTGAGCCCACGCTCTAGAGCCCATGGTCCTAACAAGAGAAGCCGCCACAGTAAGAAGTCCATGTGCCTCGACTAGAGAGGAGCCTGCACTCACTATAACACCTGCGCGCAGCAACAAAGACCCAGCACAGCCAAAAATAAACATTAAAAAAAAAAAAGTCACCTCTTCCAAGAAGCATCCCCAAGCCTTCTAGGAATAAGGTATTAGTTCTACTCACCCATCCTGCACTAGGCATTCAAACACCTACACTGGTGTGTTTGGTTTTCTGGAAGGTTATGGCCCAACCAATAAAATTAAGAAACTACCTGAAACCTAACTCAAGGGTTAAAAGAATACTCAGTTTTCTCATCTTTCCATCCCTGGCTCATAGAGAAAGGAGTCCATCATCCAACCCTCTGAAGAATTAAAAATTCCATCGGATTACCTCCCTGGTCTTTTGATCCTAAAATGAAACCATAAGTGATTTCAGCACCCTGGCGTATAGCCACCTACTCAAGAATCCTGGTGGCTCAGCTGGTAAAGAATCTGCCTGCAATGCGGGAGACCTGGGTTCGATCCCTGGGTTGGGAGGATCCCCTGGAGGAGGGCATGGCAACCCATTCCAGTATTCTCGCCTGGAGAATCCCCATGGACAGAGGGGCCTGGTGGGCTAGAGTCCATGGGGTCACAAAGAGTCAGACACAACTGAGCGACTAAGCACAACAATAACAACTCAAGAACCTTATTCCTTCAGCAGCCGGTAGCCCTGCATCATGGATTTTTCTTCAGTGGCTGCCGGATCATTCTCATCAGCAAAAACTCTCTTTGTAAACAAACATACAACAAAAAGACCATGCCTTGCCCTCTTCCTCCACCCCATTTTTCTGTTCCCCTTTACAACAAAACTCCCAACGGGAGTTAGTAGACTTGCCCTCCCCACTTCCTCCCCTTCTATCCTGTCTTGACCCACATCTCCGTTCACCAAAACGGCGCTTCTCAAGGGTGCCAAAGACTAAAGTGGGGCAGAAGCAGGAGTCACTTCCAACCCCTCTCACTTGATGTCTGGGCAGCATTAGACACGGTTGGTCACTCTCCCTCTGAAACCCCTTTTGTACTTATCTTCTGGAACACAGCTTCTTTCTTCTCCATGCCCACACCTGTTCCTTTCCAGTCTCTTCTGCTGGACCCTCCACTTTCCTAACTGGAAGGAACCAAGGCTCAGTCTTTGAACTTTTCCCCTCTCTATCTACCCTTCATCTCCACAAGGTCATATCTGGCCCCATAGCTTTAAATGCCATGTATAAACTAAGGATATGCCCAAATGTCTACCAGTCCAGACTTCTCCTTGGAAACTAGACTCACCCAATTACCCCAAAATCAACACATCTACAATGAAATTATTGACACAAGCTCCCCTCCAAGCCAGCTCTTCCCGCCAGACTTTCTTGTCTCATGAACCTGGGGCTCAGGTCTATCAGGCCTCACACACAACCTGTGGAGGGGTCTGTGCCTCCTCTGTCTCACATGCCGTATCCACCGCATCTGCACATCCTGTCAGCAACACCTTCGAGAGCTCTGCAGAGGCGGTTACTACTACCCGTTGTCACTCCTACGACAAGGATGACTGCTGCTATTACTCTAGCCTGCGCTGCCATCACCCCTTGCCTGAACCCATCAAAGGGTCCTACCCAGGCTCCTCGCTGCCACTCTTGCCCTGTCCCCAGTGGCATGGTCTATTTTCCACACAGAGCCAGATTAGGTCTTTTAAATATAAGGCAGGCCACAGCACTATTCTCCTAAAACCTTATAAGTCTTTCTTATATTCCTTAGAATAAAATTCAACATGCTTCCCCAGGCCCTCGAGTCCATATGTGATGAGGAGCCCCGCGACCCTCCGGATCTCCTGCCACAGCACTTGCCACTTCCTTCTCGCAGCGGCAGCCTCGTCCACCTCTCTACTTTTTCTTGAACACGGTTCCGGCCACAGGGCCTCTTCCATAGTTTCCCTTTCTGGACACTCACAAGGCCCCGCCTGCACCATATTCAGGTTTCTGCTCCAACGTGTCTGGATCAGACAAGAAAGCCCTTTTCTGCCACCCTATATGACTCAGCCTCCATTGGAATCTAGCCCTCTTGCCCTACTTCATTCATTTTTGTGTGGATTCTCTGTCTCTTTCTCTACTAAAACATAACCTTCGTAAGAGCTGGGACTTACTTATTTTGTTATAGCTGCATCCCTTAGCACAGGGCCTGGCAAACAGTGGGTGATCAATACATTTTTACTGGATGAATAAATGAATATCATTTTAGATGGTCAAAAAATAATTCTATGACTTTATGCATTATGGAAAAAAACCATGAAAACATTCCAAAGGAATTTTAAAACTCTACTAAATTACAGTCTTTTAAGATTATAAGTCCTGACAGAGAGCTTGTAATGCAGAGGGGAGACACACTCACTTCCTGATCACCGTCTTGGACTCTGATGAACTTTGACCTCCATCTTCTTCACAGTTTGGGCTTGTCAGGTTCCCATACCTTTTTAGATAAAAACAAACACACAAATATGTAAACAAAAAACACAGTTCCTGGTGCTGGAAAGCAATTCTATTCCATCTCAACTACAAGATAACAGTGACACTTTTCAAGAGTATTTAAGGAAAGTAACATTTGTGAAATAGCATCCAAAAATGATACTGTATTTTTTATATTTATTTAATGTGTATATATACATACAAATATATATGTGTATATATATATTTTCCATATATATATGCAGAATTTATAACTGCATGCATATATACACACACATATATTTACACCAACAGAAAAGTGATTTAATGATGAATCACACTACTTAAAACTTTCTCTTACTACTCAACATTTCTTTGAATATTTTAGATGAACTTGGGCTTTTCCTCTTAGCAGGAGAATCAGTCATTGCATGAGGCACAGATCGGAGATTCCTCCTGAGTTCTGGAGCATCAACCCCTCACCTCTGCCCCTGTGTATCCACTGAAGGAACATGTGGCTTTGCTTGCTCAGCTTTCATGCCTGCACCACATGTGGGCACAAGCTGATCACTCCATGCTCTGCTTATGAGTCTGGTCTCCTTGAGGATAAGTTCTTTTGAAGAAGCATTATGGGAATGACTCTGAACCCTCAGGTTAGGCTTAGATAGAGACAAGGACTGCAGAACAGAATCCTCATGTCTCAACAACCACGAGAGAAGCAGTGTGTACACTGAGGTTGGTCTAGGCTTCCCCAGCCACTGGGGGAGGGGGACACAGGGGGCACAAAGCAACCAGTGCTTAAACTTTGAAATCTCTCTCATTACAGACTCAAAGCTTGCTCAATAATCTGTCAATCCCTAGTCACACTGTTAGGTGTCCTTCCAGCTCCATAGGTAATGCAAGTCTATTTCATATGGAAATATCATGTTTCATTTGGCTCAGAATATACATTTAGTAAATTCACTTCAAATTCTTAAGGAGTAGCCTATGTTATTCACTTAGAACACCTAGACTATTTCTGCAGTTTCTCTTCCCATCAGGGGAGCATTCAGAGATTCCTTGGAGTTTCACAAGCTGGCCATCTGTCCCAAAGTTTTGGTAACAGAAATTCTATAACTGGCAGGGTTTACATTTTTAAAGAGCACATTTTTGTCTTCTACTAATGGGATTAAGGGCCCCAGGACCCTTATGGTTCCTTGTTCTGAGGATTTACAAGTCCTTTAAAACATAAAAGCGCGCCATCTGGTTTGACCGAATGCCAGTCCATCTGGTCTCCCCGTCGCCCTATCTCGGGAGGTTCCAGTGTACACCCTTAGGCTTCAGCCTCCCCCCGCCTCCCTTCCACCTGCTCCTTTCTCGAGCTCATCAGCCTTATGGACTTCTTGGCCTCCCAAAGATATTTTCCACTGGCCTCCACCCTCCCTGTTCCTCTTCATTCTGCACCTGCTATTTAGAGGCTTCCAGGGCTACCCCTTGCTTTCCCAGAGATAAGAACCAGGCACATTAAGACTAATGCAGGCCCCCCGTGAGCAAGGCAGGGCTGGGGAAGGTTTCTAGTAAATAAACAGAGCAGGATTTCTTGGCTCTCTCTCTTTGGCCACCATCATAGTGAACCCTGTCCTCATGTTCCCTCACAAGAGACTCTGGTTTATTTAAGTAGGAAAGATGAGACGCGTGCAGTGAAATGGGGGGGGGGCCCACTGTGCCACGCCACCCCTCTGACCAGAGTGAGCCATCAACTCTTGCCCGCCAGCCCCCAGTGACTAAATGGGGGATTTTGTTTTCGTCACATTCTGTGTTCCTTCGTTAATTCTCTTTCTGGTTATCCTGGAAACACTGCACCAACTAGAAGCTCTGAGAGATAGAAATAAAAGGGGAGAAAGGACTTTACAAGGGAAAGATACACATTCTCTAGCTCCTGATATTCTTTCCAGAAATGATGTTTATATTAAAAATCCCCTGACCTTCCTATGCCATGTCTTTATTTAAGCGTCTCATATTCAGCTGCTCTTTCTCTCCAGTTTGCAGACCCAGAACTGAAAGGGTGGTTGGGATAACACGAACACCCATCACAGTTCTGTTCCCAGATGAAGCCACAGGTGCAGTCAGATGGTGTCATGGACTAAGCAAGTGACAATGGTGAGGGAGCGAAGTCCTCTTTCTTTAGTGAACCATCTGCTCAGAAGGCCACTCAGATACTCCTCCCCGCCAGCAGAGAATCTAGAGGCTCATAATCGGGACCAGCACGATTGGTTGGTAAAAACTCGGAGACCAGTGAGAACCATCAATAACAAGCCTCGCATGGGTTGACACATGGTCCAGGTACTCGGGCTCAAAAGCTGCAGCATCCCTAACTCTTCTCTGCCCAACCTTCCAGGAAATCCTTTCAGTTCCGCCGTTATAACATATCCTGAATCCTAGCACGTCCCATCACTTCCACTCTGGCTCACACTGCCGCCATCTTTGGCTGAGATCAACGCAACAACCACTTAACTCCTCTCCTGGCCTCTGCCAAGTGATGTTGCTCATGCCACTGCTCGGCTCAAAACCCTCCCCTGGCTTCCACTCTTCCCCACCCTGAGAAAAGGCCCACGTCTTACCTGTCTCCCAAGGCCCTAAGTGACCTGCCACTTGGTATCTCTGACCACATTCCCTGCACTCACTCAGTCCCCTTCGACCTCACTGGCTCCTCCCCACATCAGGCATCCTCTTGCCTCAGAATCTCTGCACGTGCTGTCAGCTACTTCCCAGGCCCACTCCAATGGCGCACTCCCTGGGCCCCTGCAGGCCTTTACTCCAACGTCACTTTACCAGTGAGGCCTTCCCTGACCATCCTATGAACAAGAAACACTAACACCACTGCTTTATTCTCTCCCACAGCCTTTAATACCTTCCAGCATACTGTACAATTAATACAGTTATTATGTTAACTGTCCATTAGAACATAAACCCCATGAGAGCAGGACTTCTGTCTCTTTAGAACTTACAACAGTGCCTAGCACCAATAGGAATGTTGATGACTATTTCTAGCAAGGTTCCCTAAGCAGACATGGAAATGAACTTCCTAACAACCAACTAGGTTCAAATTTGTCTCTATGAAGGCATCATGTGACTTTTTACTTATATCCATGTCTTCCCTGTCTGTGCCTTCATTTCTAACAATCTAAGAAGATAAAAAAGCTTTAGCATAGCTGGGATCATTACCAAAAAATCTAAAATTAAAGTGCAAAGGAAGTAAATAAGATCTTAAAGCTGATATCTTGAAGGCACAAACAGTATAAAATGCAAAATAATGTATATATAGTTTTACAGAGGAGATCTTTAGAAGCCAGATAAAATTTAAAAGCCTACAACCCACTGGAATTTAAAGGACTGGGGAGGGGATAATTATTTTCCCCCTGTACTTTTCTTATCATTAAGGAGAATTAAATCTTACAGAAAAGAAACTAGACCAGCACTGGAAATAAGATCTTTTTAACATTCAAGCTAAGTCATTTGAGAGTTAAGAGTTAATTTTATGAGATTAAGAGTATTTCTTTGATGTTTCCTGGATCCTCTCATAGCTTCCCATCAAAATCCTAAGTCAAGTTCAATTCATTTACTCCAGGGGAGTAAATAAAGTGTGTGTGTGTGTGTGTGTGTGTGTGTGTGTGTGTTTAATTAATGAGTAGCTACAGACAAACCTGTCAACAATGTCACCTCCAATTTCTGCAAAACCTCCCTAGGATTTAAGATCAAAGCTCCAACCTCTTAAGAAGGCTTACCATTGAGAAACTGCCCATCTTTAAATGGTATTTCAAAAAACTTAGATTAAAATACAAATTATCAGGATAACTTCTGACATGGTTTTCTCTATAGTCACAAGGCAAAAGAAAGAATTGTGAATGTCTTCTAAATATAAATTATTTACTGTTACCTAGAAATGACTAGAAAAAGAAAAAAAAAAAACTCATGCTTAACTGGTTGCTAATATTTAAACAGGAAACAGTTATTTCCAAGGAGAATGGATTATTGTTTGCAGCTTATCTGGGCAGAAAAAAATGTTTAATATGTGTTTGAAAGGAGGACCAGGGACACCTGTGGTTCAGAGAAATCTTAAGATAAAGTTAACCCCGGGACAGCCCTTCTGGTGGGGGGACGGGGGGCAGCTTTCTAACCTCTACTCCCTGACAGAAGAGTTTCAGCAACATCAGACCAGGATGGGGATAATCCTGAAGAACATTTCAGGCTCCACTTGATTATGGCAAGTGATCCCTTGATTTCAGCAGTTAATAGTTACTGAGAGCTCACTACAGGCCAGGCACTGTGCTAAGCACATTACATGCATTGTTTCATTTGGATGGATGGATTATTTCACACTTATCCTATATGGGGCTTCCCTGGTGGCTCAGACAGTAAAGAATCCACCTGCAATGCGGGAGACATGGGTTCAGGCCTTGGGTTGGGAAGATCCCCTGGAGGAGGGCATGGCAACCCACTCCAGTGTTCTGGCTTGGAGAATCTCCATGGACAGAGGAGCCTGGCAGGCTAGAGTCCATGGGGTCACAAAGAGTCGGACACGACTGAGCGACTAAGCACATAATCCTATATGGTAGAATTCTTCTTCTTCCAATTTAATGAATGAGAAAATAAGGCCCAGAGAGCTTAAGCCATTTGCCCTTGAAGACACAGCTAATCAGTAAAGCAAGGACTTGAACCTTGACAGTCAGGCCCTAGAGCCCAGCCTCTGAGCCACCACCCTATCACACAAACCACAGTTATTTTGTTTATTTCTTTTATGTGTCCCTCCACTGAGTGATAAATTCTTGGATTTTTCATTTAATCATTCTTTTTCTTTCACTCATTTAGTCCTCATTATTTATTAAAGTTTATGTTTGGGTACTATTCTGGGCATTGAGGATACAGCAGTGAACTAATCCCAGCTCCTGTTTTCATAGTGGTGGGGGGGAGATAAACAATAAACTAGTCATTAATGAATATAAAATAGTCAGATGGTGAAAAGTGCAATGGAGAGAAAAAAAATCAGCTAAAGGTGCTCAGACAGGACTGGAGAGCCTGAGGTGGCAGCTTCCTAGAGTCCAGGGCGGGCCCCATGCGAACGTGACAATAAACTAAAATCTTTCAAGAGTCAGGGAGCAGGCCACCGAGACCTCCAGGAATGAAGCCTTCCAAGAGGAGCAGAGAGGCTATGCAAATGCCCTGGGGCAATGGCAGGACAACGTGCTTGAGAAACGTGCAGAAGGCCAGTGAGGCAGGAGCAGAAGAGATGAAGCAGAGACAGAGAAGGAGGCGAGCGTGGAGGCGGCGGGGGCAGCCCCCGAGGGCCAAACCGGCCACGGTCAGGGATTTGATTTCACCTTTCATCTCACTTACTGGTACCTGCCCTGACTTGGAGGACACTCACTAAACAGTGGCTAAGGGAATTAAATCATGCCCTCGACTACCACGAAGAAAAGAGTGGGAGGGGAGGGCAGGAGAGGGCAGAAGCCACTTACTGGGGATGATGAGAGAGCAGAGAGGAGGAAGTCGGGGCAGGGGAGACCGCACAGGAAGCCACTGATTCAGGGACCTCTGGGGGCCTTTGCTTTTCTCATCAAGCCCAGCCTGGGAACATCTGAGGCATTTTTTTCTTTAACTGACCCACAAGAACACGGGTCAGGTATGAGGAAAATGTTCAGAAGCTGACCTTGAGTCAGGATAATGACATGGAGAAATAGCCTGCAGATGTCGGGAACACCAAGTGAGGCCTCGGTGAGGGCTGTGGACTGTGCCTCACAGGGCAGCTGGTGGGGGGGGGGTGGTGTTTCTAATCACCCTGAATAATATCCGCCACGGTGGGCACCTCTCCACTCAAGCGTGGCCCGACTACTGGGTCACGGCCACCAAGCCTACCTTGGAAGGGTCTTGTTACCATCATGGAGCCAGTTATTCAAGAAGAAGACAAAGGTCAGAAACAACAAGGTAAAAACTCCTTGTTCTTAGAAGAGGCCAGTGGCGCTGGACAGGGAACCAGGCAGTGTGCATTCACACACGAGGTCCGGTTCTTGAGGCAAAGTTTCCCTGTGATTAGAAAAAGCCAGAAGACCCAGAAAGAGCCTCAGTCCTCCCCTCCGGGCCTTTGCTGTGAAGGGCCCTCCACCTTCCTTGCCCTTCGATTCACCACCGTATCTTCATGTTAGGCCCTGAGAGTTAAGGCAACATTAACAGCGCAAAGAACTTAGTATTTCTGATCCACTTGACAGTTATGAAACCCTGCAAAAATTCTCCTTGACAATAATATCTTCACCCCCAGCCCTGACCCACAATTGTCTGAATGGGAGACCAAGAAAAAAAAAAAAATCAAAAACTTTATAATCCCTACTCAGCCAGGGGAAGAAAATGAAAACGTGTCTCTTGCTAGAACTTGATTCTCATTCACACATCAAGTTGCATCTCAAGTCTGATGGCTGTCGCGCCCTTGCTGTCAGGTTTCTGGGGGTTTTTCCATTCCAAGGCCTGGCCACCCATTTCTCTTCTCTGGCCCGTTCGCTGCCCCCAGAGAACCCAGTGGCTCCTCAGTGCCTCCTCCTTCCACCTGTGTTTGGTAACAGTTCTAAACCATCAGCTGCAGATCTGTCTTGTTAGCATGCTACAGCCGCCACACCTACAAGGAAGGTTGGAAGTTTGCCCAAAGAAACAGGTTAGGACTGGGGGCAAGGAGTAGGCAGCACCCTGACAACCACAGAATCTGTTTACAAGTCAGGAGTTTCCTTAGGTTTACAATGAATTAATACGTTATTAACAACTCAGTGCCAGGCTGTGGCTCAGTCCGTGTGCCTAGCGCCTGTACTCCGCAACAAGAGAAGCCACTTCAATGAGAAGCCCACGCACTGCAACGAAGAGAAGCCCCTACTCACCACAACCAGAGAGAGCCCGAGCAAGCAACAAAGGTCCGGCATAGTCATAAATAAAATCAATCAATCAATCTTTTTAAAAGTCAGTCACTTTCCTATACGCCCGTAATAAACAAGTGAAATTTGAGATTAAAAACATACTCCTTTTACATCAGTACTCCCACAAAATTAAAATATTAGGTATAAATTCAAAATACATATACATGGTCTGCTGCTGCTGCTAACTTCAGTCGTGTCTGACTCTGTGCGACCCCATAGATGGCAGCCCACCAGGCTCCCCCGTCCCTGGGATTCTCCAGGCAAGAACACTGGAGTGGGTTGCCACTGCCTTCTCCAATGCATGAAAGTGAAAAGTGGAAGTGAAGTCGCTCAGTCGTGTCTGACTCTTTGCAACCTCAATGGACTGCAGCCTACCAGGCTCCTCCGTCCATGGAATTTTCCAGGCAAGACTACTGGAGTGGGGTGCCATTGCTTTCTCCATACATGGTCTATATAAGGAAAACTATGAAACTCTGATGAAAGATATCAAAGAACTACTACATAATGGGAGAGAGATTCCATGTTCATAGGAAGACTCAATATTGTCAAGACGGTTCTTCCCAACTCAATTTGTGGGTTCAATGCAATCACAATCAAAGTCCCAGCAAGTTATTTTGTGGATTTTGACAAACTGATTCTAAAGTTTATATGGAGATACAAAAGAACTACAGAATAGCCAACTCAGTACTGGAGAAGAGCAAAGTCAGAGGGCTGCTGCTATCTGACTTCAAGACTTGCTATAATACTACCGTAATCAAGACAGTGGGGTATTAATGAAAACATGGACAAATAGACCAACTGAATAACAAGTTCAGAAATAGACCTGCACAAATACAGTCAATTGGTCTTTGACAAAGGAGCTAAGGCAATACAGTGGAGCAAGCGTAGTCTTTTCAGAAAATGATGGGTGATGGATCAACTAGCCACTGATGTGGAAAACAATGAATCTAGACAAACACCTTGCACATGTCAAAAAAATTAACTCAAAATAGATCATAGACCTAAATGTAAAACATAAAACTATTAAACTTCTAGGAAAAAAAAATATGAGAAAACCTAGATGACCTGGGGTATGATAATGATCTTTCAGATATGAGACC
Organism: Capra hircus; assembly: GCF_001704415.2. Lineage (NCBI taxonomy): Eukaryota > Metazoa > Chordata > Mammalia > Artiodactyla > Bovidae > Capra > Capra hircus. The sequence goes on along the minus strand of NC_030823.1, from coordinate 63,508,153 downwards.
AAAGTCACAAATCATGAAAAAGATTTGATAACTAGACTTCATTAAAATTAAAAACCTCTGCTCTGCAAAAGACGGTATCAAGAGAATGAGAAGACAAACCACAGACTTAAAAGAAAATATTTGCAAAAGCCCCATCTGATAAAGTACTGTTATTCAAAATACACAAAGAACTCTTAAAATTCAACAATAAGAAAACAACAGAATTTTTAAAATGGGCAAAAGACCTGAAAAGACACCTTACCAAAGAAGATACACAGATGACAAGTCCAAATATGAAAAAATGTTCACTATCATTTGCCAATAGGGAACTACAAATTAAAACTGCAATGAGATACCATTACACACCTATTACAATGGCCAAAATCCAAAACACTGACAACACCGAATGCTTTCAAGGATGTGGAGCAACAGGGATTCTCATTCACTGCTCATGAGAATACAAAATGGTGTAGAAACTCTGGAAAACAGTTTAACAGTTTCTTACAAAGCTAAATATACTTTTCCCCTATGATCCAAAATTCTTGCTCCCTGGTAGAGGGAAGGAGCTGAAAGCCTATGTCTTCACAAAAACCTGCCCATGGACATTTATAGCACCTTTACTCATAATTGCCAAAACTCAGATGCAACCAAGATGTTCTTCATAAGCGTTGCTATTGTTCACTCACTCAGTCATGTCCAACTCTTTGCGACCGCATGGACTGCAGCAAGCTAGGCTTCCCTGTCCTTCACTATCTCCCAGAGTTTGCTCAAATTCAGGTCCATTGGGTTGACAACGTCATCCAGTCATGTCATTCTCTGTTGCTCCCTTCTCTTCCTGCCTTCAATTTTTCCCAGCATCACAGAGTGGGTAATTAAATTATAGGTCCAATCAGATAGCAGAATGTTATTCAGCACTAAAAAGAAATGAGCTATCAAGATATGAAAAAACATAAAAGGACCCTTAATTGTGTGTTACTAAGTGAAAGAAGCAAATCTGAAAAGGCTACACACTGTATGACTCCAACAATACAACATTCTGAAAAAAGCAAAAACTCCAGGTGGCACTAGTGGTGAAGAACGTGCCTGCCAATGCAGGATATATAAGAGATGCAGGTTTGACCCCCGGGTCAGGAAGAGCCCCTGGAGAAGGAAAGGGCCACTCGCTCCAGTATTCTTGCCTGGAAATTTCTATGGACAGAAGAGCCTGGGGTCGCAGGGACCATCCATGGGGTCGCAAAGAGTTGGCCACGACTGAGCACATACATTTCTGTCCTTTATCGAGCCCATCTTTGCATGAAATAGAGGAAAAGAACAGGTCCGTCTAGTCAAGGCTATGGTTTTTCCAGTAGTCATGTATGGATGTGAGAGTTGGACTGTGAAGAAGGCTGACTACTGAAGAATTGATGCTTTTGAACCGTGGTGTTGGAGAAGACTCTTGTGAGTCCCTTGGACTGCAAGGAGATCCAACCAGTCCATTCTGAAGGAGATCAGCCCTGGGTGTTCTTTGGAAGGAATGATGCTAAAGCTGAAACTCCAGTACTTTGGCCACCTCATGGGAAGAGTTGACTCATTGGAAAAGACTGATGCTGAGAGAGATTGGGGGCAGGAGGAGAAGGGGATGACAGAGGATGAGATGGCTGGATGGCATCACTGACTTGATGGACGTGAGTCTGAGTGAACTCTGGGAGCTGGTGATGGACAGGGAGGCCTGGCGTGCTGCAATTCATGGGGTCACAAAGAGTCGGACACGACTGAGCAACTGAACTGAACTGAACTGAGTACATACACATACATACAGAGGCAGTAAAAAGATCAGTGACTGACAGGGATTGGGGGAGGGGACGATGAACAGACACACTACAGAGGATTCTTTAAGGCAGCAAAACTATTCTGTATGATACCATGATGATGGATACGTATCATTATACATTTGTCCAAACCCATAAAATGTACAACACCAGGAGTGAATTCTAATGTAAACTATGGACTGTGGGTGATAATAATGTGTCAGTGGGGCTTCCCTTGTGGCTCAGATGGCAAAGAATCCACCTGCAGTGTGGGAGACCTGGGTTCAATCCCTGGGTTGGGAAGATCCCTTGGAGGAGGGCATGGCAACCCAGTCCAGTATTCTTCCCTGGAGAATCCTCATAGACAGAGGAGCCTGGCGGGCTATAGTCCATGGTGTTGCAAAGAGTTGAACACAACTGAACAACTAAGCACACACAATATGTCAGTGATTGTAGTAAGCGTACTATTCCGATGAAGAATGTTGATAGTAGGGGCATGCATGGGTGCAAAACACATACGGGAAATCTTTGTACTTTCCACTTAATTCTGCTGTGAACCTAAACCTTCTCTGAAAATCGTCTATTTTTTTTAAACTGAAGTATAGTTGATTTACAATGTTGTGCCAGTCTCCGCTGTATAGCAAAGTGACTCAGTTTTACACATATACACATTTTTTAAAATATTCTTTTCTATTTTGTGGTTAAGCCCAGGAGACTGGATATCGTTCCCTGTGCTATAGAGTGGGACCTTGCTGTCTATCCATTCTAAATGTAATAGTTTGCATCTACCAACCCCAAACTCCCAGTGGATCCCTCCTCCTCTCCCTTGGCAACCACAGTCTGATTTCTATGTCCTTGAGTATGTTTATGTTTTGCATAAAGGTTCATTTTAGATTCCACATGTAAATGGTACCATATAGCATGAAAATAAATGAAAGGGAAACCTATGTGCACTTCTGATGAAATCTACGGAAATAAATGCAATGTTTTCAAGTCTTATATTTGATCGCTTTCTCTCTGCTGTGGAGGAACTGGTTTCATTGGTTGGGCAGCTCCATTCTTGCTGGTTGTTGGTGCATCAGCTTTTACATAGGAAGGTGTGACTACTCCATGAGTCATAAAGTGTGGATTTCAGATTACTATCCCCATAGTAGTGATATATTTGCATAAGTCCTCCCGAGCCGCTGCACTTGCTATATCCCTACCCTCTAAGAAGAGTTATCTTTGGGAAATAGTAGATTCAGGTCAGGGGGTTTGGCTGAGTACATCGAACAGAAATATTCCAGATACACGGTCCCTATCAATAGGGACCCTGAGAGCCCATGACCTATCTAACGACATAATATCACTGCCCAACATCAAGTTTTGTTTTGATAACACCCTCCTCTCCCATTCCATCCTCTCTTACTGTCTCTGTCATAGAACCTAGCTCTTACCTCCCAAGGACAGTATCAATTTTAATTTAACTATACACATTTATGTGTATGCTTATTTAAGTTACTCTCAGCCATTAAGCATGAAGAAGACAGGAGTCATGACTGGTTTGTCTACCATTATATGCATAGCTCCTTGCACAGTACATGGTAGATATTAAAACACCTGATAAATCTCATTTCAGTGGATGAATGAAAAGGAGCATGGATGTTCAACTGAGGTGCTCACAACTGTATGAAGGAAGTATCCCTCAGGAAATGCAATTTCTAAGGAAAATCAACTGAGATAATAGAGAAAAAGATAAGAGCTAGATAGCCAAACCATCCCTTTCTTTAGATATGACATTAACATTTTCAGATGACATACAAGGTGATCTGGTATGCTTGGAAAGAGCGTCCAAGTCAGAAAGAGATAGGTTTTTATTCCAGCTCTGCTTCTTACTGAAAGTTTCTGAGCCTCAATTTTCTCATTATATACATGCAGGTAACGATCAATGATCTAGATAAGATAGTCTGAAAATGCATGGCAATCAAACATGGGAAGAAGAAATAAGTTCAAAGACCCACTGAATTAGTCTCCTCTCTGGTGACCTAAGCCAGCAAACCCAAGTCAGATTGGTCTTAAAAGCATAGTGTTTATGGGATAGCCATTCAAAGGCTGAAGCCATTCAACCTTTATCCTCCAGAAGTCCCCGACTGGGAGAATTCACTCAAAATGAAGGGGCAATTCAGATTATTACTCAATCCTTTTCAAATTGTGACCTAAGTGCCATTAGTGGCTTAGCAAAAGTTTCTGGAGGTCTAATTCACCCCATTTCTCTGGTCCTTAGCAGTCAGCTCGTTTCTGATATCACGGGAAGAAAGAATGACCAAGAAAGAACCTAAAAGCAGCAAATGCTACAGCTGTTTCAAGAAAAATCTAGATGTCTGTATAGACATTTCATGGTTCTCAGTGAGGATCACTAGCTGAAGTAGGTTTCTCCCTAAATTTGAGGTTGGGTGTTTTCAGTAGTATTTAACTTACTTTTTAAAATGGCATGGTGGGAAGAAAACTTATTTTTAAGTGAAATATATGTTTAAAGTTGAAGTGAAAGTAAACGTGTTAGTCGTTCAGTCATGTGCAACTCTTTGTGAGCCCATGGACTGTAGCCCACCAGGCTCCTCTGTCCATGGAATTCTCCAGGCAAGAATACTGGAGTGGGTTGCCATGCCCTCCTCAAGGGGATCTTCCCAATCCAGGAACTGAACCCATGTCTCCTGCACTGAAAGAAGAATCTTTACCATGTGCACCACAGAGCCCAAACACAAACAGCTAAATCACACTCAAAAACTTTCTTAGGTTAAAAGAAAGCCAACGAGCCTTAGAATTAACTCTTAGCCACACTGAGAAGCATAGAAAACAGGATTTCTCATTAACTGCTGATCACCCCTAAGGAAGCAATAAGGCACACACAAGGAATTAGCCATATATGACTAAAAACCACTCTCCACTGGTCAATCACAAAGGCTCATACTAGTAGAACAAAACAAAAAAACTATCACAAATATTTTTAAATCACACAAAACAAACAGTTCCATATGATACAAGCCACATGATTGGAAGTCTTAAGAAAAATCAAAGTTTGGTTTCAAATACGCTTTTCTCTGGAAGGAAATAAATATTGCAGCATCTGCCTTCAATCCATTCTGGACTGGTTAGGATTCAGTTCAGTTCAGTCGCTCAGTCATGTCCGACTCTTTGCAACCCCATGAATCGCACCACGCCAGGCCTCCCTGTCCATCACCAACTCCCAGAGTTCACTCAGACTCACGTCCATCGAGTCAGTGATGCCATCCAGCCATCTCATCCTCTGTCATCCCCTTCTCCTCCTGCTCTCAATCCCTCCCAGCATCAGGGTCTTTTCCAATGAGTCAACTCTTCGCATGAGGTGGCCAAAGTAGTGGAGTTTCAGCTTCAGCATCATTCCTTCCAAAGAAATCCCAGGGCTGATCTCCTTCAGAATGGACTGGTTGGATCTCCTTGCAGTCCAAGGGACTCTCAAGAGTCTTCTCCAACACCACAGTTCAAAAGCATCAATTCTTTGGCGCTCAGCTTTCTTCACAGTCCAACTCTCACATCCATACATGAACACAGGAAAAACCATAGCCTTGACTAGATGGACCTTTGTTGGCAAAGTAATGTCTCTGCTTTTCAACAGGTTGATGCATCTAGGTTGGTACCTGCTATCTAGGTTGGTACTTTTCTTCCAAGGAGTAAGCATCTTTTAATTTCTTGGCTAGGATTAGCACATCCTATAATAACTTATCAGTGTTAATTTCACAAAGGATAAGTAATCTGCTATTAAGAATCCAAGAGAAATAATTTTAAAAAAAAACAAACAAAGCAGAACACCAGAGACCCATAAACAAGTTGACCACAATTTACTATTAAGAGAACAGTTTATCCAGCTTATCTTCAGAAAAGGTAAATTTATGTAACTTGTTGCTTACCTCCAAATTACAGACATTAAAATCCCCAACAACCAATTTAAGACCCCAATGTTTCACAGAATCTGCATTTTGGTTAAAATCAGAGATTTTAACATTTGGCCATAGGATATGAGTGAGTAGGAAATAGAGTGAGGAAGAAACATTCATGAAGTTTGTATATATACGGACAAATCCAAAGTCTGCAGAGGAAGCAAAATAAGTAGGATATATTTCTCTGAACTTCTTTTTTTTAATTATTATTATTATTTTTACTTTACAATACTGTATTGGTTTTGCCATATATCAACATGAATCCGCCATGGGTGTACACGTGTTCCCAATCCTGAACCCCCCTCCCACCTCCCTCCCTGTACCATCCCTCTGGGTCATCCCAGTGCACCAGCCCGTGTTAGAGTTTCATTTTTATGCCATCTTAAGCAGTTGTCTACCTGTTTTCTAAGTGTAATTACCTTTTGAGGTAAAATATTAAGTTGTCAAGGTGGATCCATGTTTTGCAGGGCAACCTTTTGTTATTTGAGGGGTTTTCTCTAAGAAAAAAAATATAAAATTGTGAATATCAATTATGTAGAGTGTACTCCCAGTGAGGGGCCTTAGAGGTTAAACACCAGCAGCTTCACAGTAAATTCATCACAAGGGTGAGAACTACCAAGTCTCCTATTTCTGCTTCGTCCATATGGTGTTTTGCAGAGCACGGGGTATTTTAAAAACATTTCAGTACGTGTTGATTCCGCTCATGTCAGAATCAAAGGATCTGACTATGAGATTAAATTCAAAGTCAAGCCTTGGCCCACCTAAATGGTTCAAGACATATCTTAACTCTTCATTCAGTTATACCTTAAATGATAGTTTGAATTAAATATAATTTCAATTCATGTTGATTCTGTTATGTAACAATTGTCATAATATTTTAACAATCCAAAAATGTATACCCACTGTAATAGGAAAACAAATAGAAGATTTTTAAAAATCATCACACAAAAGCTGGGTGTACATGAGCCATAGACTAAGCACTCTAGCTCCTGTGTGTATGTCCACTAGTCATGATGAGCAGCTGGAATTCATGTGCACTCCCCTTCACGGACGGTAGACATCTGTGGTCTATTATCAGCGGAGTTACCCCATAAGCAGAGGAGGTTACCAGTTCCAAGGAAAACTTGTACGAGTTTTTGATGTGTTGACCTATTTCCTCATACTGCCTGCCAACAGCATATTGCATCCTCTTCATAAATACAGAACAGAGGAAAGAAAATGCATATCATTCTTCAGGTTCTATTGATAGGTATGAGGCTAACAACTATGAGACTATGAAAGAAATGACTCACTAAACCCACAGGTTTATACGCCAGGCTTAATATTTTAATTACTGCTGTGTAAAAAACCTACAGAACTTCCCACTGATGTCAAAGTCCAAAGCTAGACTGTCTAGGCTTTATTATGCACTGATCCAGTTAAGACATTCTGTGGATGCTTCCTGAATGTGAACATAAGAACATACATTGGTCCAAGTGATTTCACTCTAGATGTATCTAGGAAGAAAATACCTTGAGAAAAACTCCCTGTTGTCAATATCTTATTCACATCATAACAGAATTAGATTATTAAAGGCCTTAAGACTGATAAGTGACTGCATGAAAAGAATTTTTAATGTCTTCATAAAAAAGAATATTTATAAACAACTTTTAAAACCAAAGAACAAATTAGAAAAAAATATATTTCCAACAAATATAAGCAAAAAGTGTGGGGGCCTCCCTGGTGGTCCAGTGGTTAAGACTCCAAGCTGCCAGTGCTGGAGGCACAGGTATGGTCCCTGGTTGGGGAACTAAGATCTCACATGCTGTGCAGCTTGGACAAAAAAAGAATATATATATACACATATATATACACATACACATTTTAAGAAACCTAACTTTGTTATTAGACAAAGAGTTATAATTAGATGATCAATAATTAGGTAACAATAATCTAGAATAAAAATAAAAGATATGAAAATACAAGTTCACAAAAAAACCCACAAATGACCAATAAGTATTTCAAGACATGCTAAACCTCACTCATAATGTTAAGAAACATAAATATAAAAACAATGAGCTCCTTTTCAACAGACAGATGACAGCAGAGATGGTTTCAATGATGGAGATGGAAATACTACTCACAGCTGGCCAGAGTACAGGGAAGGCAAAGGGACCCTCATTCTCTGTGGATAGGAGAGTGGTTGGCACAACTTTCTGCAGGGCAATCTAGCAACATCGTTCACTTTTCAAAGTGCTCATATATTCTGGGGACTTCCCTGATGGTCCAGTGGCTAAGACTCCAGGCTGCCAATGCTTGGGGCCTGGATTCAATCCCTGTCAGGGAACTAGACCTCACATGCTACAGCTAAAAGAGATCTTGCATGGTGCAATGAAGATGAAAGATCTGGAGTGCCTTACTAAGGCTCCTCTGTCTATGGGATTTCCCAGCAAGAATACTGGAGTAGGTTCCCATTCCTTTCTCCAGGGGATCTTCCCAACCCAGGGATCAAACCCGAGTCTCTTGCATTATAGGCAGATTCTCTACCATCTGACCACCAGGGAACCCCTACTAAGACCCAGTGCAGCCAAATAAATAAATATAAATATAAATATATATTTTTAAAATGCTTATACATTTTGACCCATCAGTCACTCTTCTGTGAAATTATCCTATAGAATTCTCAGACAAGTGTTAATACTTGCACATACACAGAACATTCTATCCAATAAATACCGTAAAGTCACTAAAAAGAATACAGTATCTACCTACATGTGCTGACTTTAATAACAATAACTTATATTTCTTGAGCTTTCAATATCCCAGCCACTGATCTAAACTCTTTATATATGTTAAAGACTTTACCGAGTAAAAAAAAAAAATCTCCAAGATATAGATAAGTAAAAAAAGAAAGCTGCAGAATACACTGTGCACTGTGGTTCTATTCATACTATAAATATATATAAATATCATATATAAATACAAATATATAAACATACATTTATATACACCCAGAAAAGCTTGAGACTAATACAAAAGGAACAGTTTACAGTTATTACCTAGGAAGAATGGGCCTGGGAAAGGGACTTAGGTTAACAGAAATTTTTATGTTTTATTTTTTACTTTTTTTTCAGAATTTTCTTTATTGTTTGAACTTTTCACTATACACATGAATTACTTCTATTTTTAAAATATTCATATCTGCTATCTACCTAATTGGGGAGGACTTTTGACACAATGGGAGAAGGAGAGGGTGAGATTATTTAAGAGAACAGCACTGAAACACATATATTACCATATGTAAAACAGATAGCCAGTGGAAATCTGATGTATGATGCAGGGCACCCCAAGCCAGTGCTCTGTGACAGCCTGGAGGGATGGGGTGGGGAGCATGGTGGGAGGCGGGTTCAGGAGAGGGGGCACACATTTCCCTATGGTCGATTCATGCTGATATATGGCAGAGGCCATCACAATATTGTAAAGTAATTATCCTCCAATTAAAATAAATTTTTTTCAAAAGAAAAAGAACTTCATGCCTTCACACTGCAAACAGCCTGACATTTCTGTCACCTCGCACCACCGCTTCAGATTCTTACCTGTCCAGCAGCAGCTCCAGCACTTCTTTAGTGGAGGCAAAGCCTCTGTATGTTGACAGGAAGATGCTGATATACGTAAAGTCATTGTCCCCAAAAGCCGTCAGCAGGTTCTCCACGAGCTTCTCTAAGGTGCCAGCTTTTATGGTCCTGATCTTACACGTCTCATACTGACTGACTGTGTGTCCCGGAGGCAGCTGGTCCCCTTCGACCTGCACAATAAACTCAAGATTATGATCAGGAGAAACGATTCCCTAAAGTAAGAGTGAAAACACTGAACCGGATGAAGCGTGGCCCGTCATGCTTTCCCTGCTCTTATTTAACTTCCCTACCAGTCAGGAAAGGCCGACTTCACGCCTCTCACCTGACTGAGTGCAGGAGCGTGGGAAGGTGGTCGGCGTACTGGGGTGGCATCTGCTTGTGATCCCACAAGCAGAGGGATTACCTCAACATTTGCTTCTGCTCACTTCCCTATCAAGAACTACGTTGCTGGCATATTCTGTCAAGAATGTTTTCTATGACTCCGGGATCAAGTTGAGTAAATGCTATCAATCATTCCCTTTACGCTGTTCCACAGTTAAGCTTTCTAACTCATCCTCAAAGACAGTGCCTACAATGGGGTGCTGGCACTGATCCTACAGACTCTGGAGAACTGCTTATTAAACTTTTAGATTTGTGTGAGCCAGATGACATTATGTTGATAGTTTGGAGGAAAAAAAAAAATCAGCCTTGGGAGGAGTATGTTCTCCACAGACATCTAGGGAAATCTGACTATGTGATGTTCTTTGGTCCATGGAAGGCAAAACACATTCAATATCATCATTAATCAACAAACTTGGCTAAGCAGCCGTTTTACCAAGCAGGCCTCAGCTAATCTTGGATGAGGAATAGAAATGGTAGGTAGGTGCATGACTCCTGCCTTTTGGAGACTAGCAATGTTATAGTACAGTAGTCATGTAAGGATGTGAGAGCTGGACCATACAGAAGACAGAGTGCTGAAGAATCGATGCTTTTGAACTATGGTGTTGGAGAAGACTCTTGAGAGTCCCTTGGACTGCAAGGAGATCAAACCAGTCAATCCTAAAGGAAATCAACCCTGAATGCTCACTGGAAGGACTGATGCTGAAGCTGAAGCTCCAACATTTTGGCCACTTGATGCGAACAGCTGATTCACTAGAAAATACCCTGATGCTGGGAAAGATTGAGGTTAAGAGAGAAGAGGGTGACACAGGATGAGACAGTTGGATGGCACCACTGATTCAATGGACACGAACTTGGGCAAACTCTGGGAGATGGTGAGGGACAGGGAAGCCTAGCATGCCGCGGTCCATGGGGTCTCAAAAAGTTGCACACCAGTTGGTGACTGAACAACAACAACAAAGAGAAAATATTTCCCTGTGAAAAGTAGCTACCACCTGAGAATGAAGTGACTGTGAATAGTATTGGTACGTATAATTGCCCCCTGGAGACATAAACTGTAATACATAAAAACTGATTACTAATAAAATCTGTAAAGCTTTAAAACTGAGTATGGGGAAGAGAAATAAACTGAAGAAAAATCCGAGTCTGCCTCATATTCTACAATAAATCTGTGCCGAACAAATTATATAGTGAAGCAATTTTCAGAGTTCAACCTGCCCTTCATAGGCATAGGGGAAGATGACCTATAGAAAGGAACTTGTTCTAAAGCACAGAATCATTCTAAGTGATGCAGACAATCGCCACGCAATGTCTCTCAATTTTAAGTGTGAATTGTTTTAGATCAGATTTTCCTACATTGAAATAATCAGACACGTGACAATTAAAGGGGAGCAAAAAAGAGAGAACTGAAATCTCTAAATGAGGACATTGTGCTTACAAAGTCACACGTTTGCTATTTCTTCACCTGTCCTGTCAAAAGTTAAACCACTGGAAGGAAATTAGCAGGCAAGAATTGCTTTCCGCAAAACCAAAGTAAAGGCCATCACTTTTAGAAAGGGCTTAGAACAGCTTAATGTCATCATGGCTAACTGCCAGCAGGAATTAATCATAAGACTCCGGCATACGCGGGGGGTGCCTTGATTTCTTTATTTAATTTTCGAAAGATACTTTTAGTTTACAAAGGAAAGGGCTGTGATTCAGGCAAAACTACCAAATGGACTCAGATCATGGCCTTATAATTATTCATTATCACTCTATAAGCAGTTTGAGAACAGGCCTGATAATACTCATCTGTCTTCCAAGAGCTTCAGTTAATTTTAACTAGAAACAATCAATGAAGAAGATACATGGTTTCAATGTCTAATTACATTTTTAATTACTTGGTACAGTGTTGGCCTAAATGTGCGCTGTAAAACACTAGTTTCAAAACATCCTGCATTCAAATTTGGGAAATATGGAGTTAAACAAAGCCCAATATATTTCTTTTCCATAGAATTTCTTACACATAGTATTTAATGTGCTAACATGCTATGAAACTCCAAAGAAGGATATGGTATCTGACATTTCCTAATGGATTTCCCTTTGGTCTCAGATCACCCTGCAAAACATTGGGATGAACATATTTTGGAAAATGTTAGCTTATTAAGTCACTGTGATGCAGTTGAAACTTAATTCACATTTGCCACTTGCACTTTTAAAAAAAACAAACAAGACAGTATAAAATTAATTTTTACCTTCAAACATCTATATTCCTTTGATCTCTTTCTTAATACCACTAAAATGTAGGGATATTTTGTGTTTTTTTTTTACTTTGTCACCTCAAAAGATCTGATCAAGATAATTATCACTTAAAAAGCAGAAGTTAAAAAATATACCTCAAGGGCAAATGTTAACAACAACAACAATAAAAGGAATGGCTTTTCAGTTTCTACGGATATTCAAGCTCTAATTCTAAATCAAGCTTCCTTATTTTGTGACAACGTCAGGGTTCCCTAATCAATAAATTTTGTAATTTGATGATACTATTTTACAATGCAAACACCACTTTAAAGCTAAATCTTTTCTTATTAAAAGTAGTAACTGTTTAAGAGAACTAATTTTTCCCTAAGCAGTGATGTGGCCAAAAATTCAAACACAGAGAAAAATGCTTGTCAAAGACCCTGATGAAGTGGGTCCCTTTTCCTGCCAGAAAGCAGATTTGGCAGGAAGCCAATGCTCTTGCTTGGAAATGGGTTCATGTTACTCATTAACCCAGTCGCTTCCTTTCACTCCTTCTACTCTGAAGAAAATCTCAACACACATGCCTGATCCCCATAAATGCCTTTAATGGTTTCTGCTCCTCAGTGTTTGCATCTGTACATTAGGAAGAACCATGACCAAGCTAACAGAACAGCTAATAGAATACTTTGAATATTTAGATTTTAAGAGTTAGTCTCTAATTGCAACAAATGAGCATCAAGGGCAATAGCATAAAATGAAGCACAGGAATTACTCTGACGCCTAAAGTTGTTCTCACAAAAAATAACAATACATGTCAGTGTCAGAGCACTTGCTTAATATTATTTTCTGACCATTTGCTAAGTACACTAATATCTCTTCTGGGAAAGCCAGATTTTTGAAGATGAGTTTTAATTTGCCTGTGTTCAAATTAAGTACATGCTTCCCAAGTGGCACAGTGGTAAAAAAAATACGCCTGCCAATGCAGAGGACACAAGTTCAAGGTCGGGAAGGTCCCCTGGAGGAGGAAATGGCAACCCACTCCAGTCTCCTTGCCTGGAAGACTCCAGGGACAGAGGAGCCTGGCAGGCTACAGTCCACGAGTTTGCTAATAGTCAGACACAACTGAGCATGCACACAAGAGCAAATAAAGTACATTTTTATGAAATAAAAATTTTGTAATTATCTGCTGGTTACTGGAATTGAAATAAAGTTATAAAAAGTGAAACACACAAAAATATCCTACGCCTATGGGTAGATTGGAAAAGCTAAAATGTTTAATAGCGACATGACCCTTTTAAGAGACTTTAGGGTCTGTTTTTGTTTGTGATAACTCAACATCTTCAAATTCTAGTTTAAAAGAATAGTGGGGAGAGGCAGTGAGGAAAGTCTTGGCAGACAAGTGTTTAATAACTCAGACTTAGAGAGCAAGACACGGAGGGCTGAGCCTGCCCTCTGGGTTAGCACGCTAACAGGAAACAGCCCAATCTGGATTTAATCAGAGACCATCGCTTTACTGACAAGATCACGATACTGAGGCCACAAAAATGTTTCATGATTGTTTTTTGGCCAATCCGTCTGCCATTAGAATTCAGCATTTCCTCAGAGAATATGCCTGATTCCTATGGGGTAAATATCTAAAACCCTGCCCAACTGTCCTAGCCATGGAATTTCTATAATTACCAATTTTGACATTAGGGGGACAGGAGAAAGAATGTGAGAGATGAAACGTGCCATATTTCAACTGTGTTTCCAGTCATTGAGAAATATACGCTTTTGCCTTCTAAAACATAAACTGTTCACAACTTGGGTGTTTTTAATTTAAAAAAAAAAATCCCTTCAATCAAAATAATCCTTTAGTCATCTGATACTTTAACAGGGAACGTGTTAAGTAAACAATCTCATTAGACTGGAGACAGTATTAAGTCTTTCTCCAAGCCATGCTTAATCTTTAGTACATCAGTTCTCGGGCATCCTGGCACGAGCAGTAATGTAAATAGTGAGAACTCTTCCAGTCATAACTCCCTAAGAAAATCTAAAACCCAGAGCCAAGGTTTTACAGAACTCTAATAGCATGTTCCTCTCTGTACATGCATCTCAGAATACCAAGGGTCCGTTCTGTATCCCATATTCAAATGCCCTGAAACCACTACCCAGAAACAATAAGTAACCACCACAGCATAGGAAATATCATAAGATGACTCACAAACTCTGATCATTTGTCCACATTGCCTAAACACACAGAGATTAAATGTCCTTGCCATGCAAAGGAAAACTATGTGTATGTAATGGCATAAAGCACAGCGTTATGGAGCAGCCCAGTGCATCTGAGTAAAGTGAACTATTTACACATAGGACATTCAGAGATGTAAGGCACAGTCCATACAAAACCCTAAGGCATGTGATAGCAAGCTCAGTGTGAGCTTCTGTGTTGCGTGAACTTCTGTTCTGGGTGTCAGCTGACATATTTTTTGCTAGGTTAGGGTTGCCAGAATGCCCAGCTAAATTTTTAGAAAAAAATAATAAATAATTGAATAATTTGTGAACATAAATGTTACCTGCAGTATTTAGCACCTACTTATGCAGAGAGTCAGACATACAACTTGTCAACTGAACAACAGCAACAACATACTGAAAAAATTATTTGCTGTTTATCTGAATTTCCAAACTAACCTGGCACCCTGTACTTTTTTAGTTCCTAAGTCTGGCAACTCTATGCCATATACACACAAAGGGTACAGAATGGATCTCTCATTTATTCATCTACTTATTCAGCCACACATTGAATAAATGGTACTACGTGTCAGGCCCTGTGCATGACAGCAGAGATACAAAGGCAAACGGCATGCGGTTCTAACACCCAGGATGTTCAACATGATGGAGAAAATGGACACAGAGAAACCATTACAATGCAACGCAAGTAAAACGGTGGGGAGACAGGTAAATAGCATACAGGAACCAAGAGGGACTGCATAGAGGCAACATCTGAAAGCGACTGGAAAGAAAAGGATACCACCCCCAAGAAAGAAAACCGAGAAGGGGAAGCCAGTCTTCTGTGGGGTAGAGGCACTGAATTCCACTTTAGAAATGTAAAACTTGGGGATTTCCTGGTGGACCAGTGGTTAACACACTGTGCTTCCACTACGGGGGGTATAGGTTTGATCCCTGGTTGGGGAACTAAGATCCTGCATGCCGTGTGCCGTGGCCAAAAAGAAAACAAAGAAACGTAAAATCTGAAGTATTGTTGGGATTTTCCAATGGTATACAGTCCAATAGGCAGTCAGAATCCAAGAGCTGGGTAAGGAGGTCTAAGACGGAAATATGTAAGAGCTATGATGACTACAGCCACAAAATTAAAAGATGCTTGCTCCTTGGAAGAAAAGCTATGAAAAACCCAAAGCAGAGACATCACTTTGCCAACAAAGCTCTGTACAGTCAAAGCTATGGTTTTTCCAGTAGTCATGTATGGATGTGAGAGTTGGACCATAAAGAAGGTTGAGAACCGAAGAATGGATGCTTTCAAATTGTGGTACTGGAGAAGACTCCTGAGAGTCCCTTGAACTGCAAGATCAAGTTAGTCAATCCTATAGGAAATCAACCCTGAATACTCATTGGAAGGATTGATGCTGAAGCTGAAGCTCCAATACTTGGCCACTTGATGTAAAGAGTTAACTCATTAGAAAAGACCCTGATACTGAAAAAAAATGAAGGCAAGAGGAGAAGGGGACAACAGAGGACAAGACGGTTGGATGCCATCAGTGACTCAATGGACATGAGTTTGAGTAAGCTCTGAGAGAAGGTAAAGGACAGGGAAGGCTGCCGTGCTGCAGTCCGTGGGGTCGCAAAGAGTTACACACTACTTAGCAACTGAACAATGACGAGTTACAACAATTAAACCGGCTTCACTCTCCAGGCAGAGTGTGTAGAACAAACAGAATTGAGGATGGAGGACGGCCTCTGGAAGGACATCCAAATTAAGAGGGTTCCAAGAAGAAAAGTTATGACCAACCTAGATAGCATATTCAAAAGCAGAGATGTTACTTTGCCGACTAAGGTCCATCTAGTCAAGGCTATGGTTTTTCCTGTGGTCATGTATGGATGTGAGAGTGGGACTGTGAAGAAAGCTGAGTGCCGAAGAATTGATGCTTTTGAACTGTGGTGTTGGAGAAGACTCTTGAGGGTCCCTTGGACTGCAAGGAGATCCAACCAGTCCATTCTGAAGGAGATCAGCCCTGGGATTTCTTTGGAAGGATTGATGCTAAAGCTGAAACTCCAGTACTTTGGCCATCTCATGCGAAGAGTTGACTCATTGGAAAAGACTTTGATGCTGGGAGGGATTGGGGGCAGGAGGAGAAGGGGATGACAGAGGATAAGGTGGCTGGATGGCATTACTGACTTGATGGACGTAACTCTGAGTGAACTCTGGGAGTTGGTGATGAACAGGGAGGCCTGGCATGCTGTGATTCATGGAGTTGCAAAGAGTTGGACACGACTGAGCGACTGAACTGAACTGAAGAGCAAAGATGTCTGTGACTAAAAGAAGTACATGTGGCAAGTTTACACTCACCTGATCTGTGGTAGCACTTCTGGGCAGATAACCCGGAAGCAACACCACTGCCAGACTTACATATGCCAACACATGCACCTTCCACCTAATTACACAAACCTATCGAGGTCTAGCCAGCAGCGTGCTGGAGCTAGCCTGTCCCGCTTGCAGGAGCCGATAGTACACATTCCTCAGCCCCATGTTCCATGACATCATGTTGGTATTGTGAATCTGGCCATGGTGGAAACAGCTACACCATGGAAACTGGCAAACTGGCTCCAAGCTGGGGCTCTGAGTCTGAAGAGGTGATTTACCAGTGTACCACTACCTAGGACTCCCGCTCAGATTATGCCAATGGTAAATGCAGGAGAGACTTCACACCAGTGGAACATTTTTGTCTTTCTGTGACCACTCCAATCAAGGCTGACCTCATAGAAGACAGAAAATTATGCCTCTGAACTAAGAAAAAAGCAGAAATGTGAAGGGAGAAGAGGTGGAGGAGTATGCAACTGACAAATTAATATGCCCTCAAACAAAATTATAAGATCCCCAAGAGCTGACTTCACTTGAGGTCACATGTTAGAATGTGGTCAGATTTCTACGATGAGTATGCTGCATCCTCAGGAAAACGCTGAGAGCTGTAATAACAGACAAGGACCAGTGTTTTATCCTACAGAAATCTCAGCCCCTTCCGCCATCCTGTCTCCTCGGGGTTTCCTAGATCACCCCATAGAGTCCAGGAACTCTCTGAGGGGAAACAGGAAGTTGTGTTTTCCATCCCCGTAAAAAATGGTCATCCTCCTGGCTATAAATCTCTTCCACACGGTGTTAACCCATAACAGACTGGATATTCTCTGACGCAAACGCTCACTGATGTCTTCCTTTAAGGATTTAAGGGAGTTTTTAAGGAGGCAGATGGGCTTCCCTGGTGCTCAGAGGGTAAACCGTTTGCCTGCAATGTGGGAGACTTGGATTCGATCTCCGAGTTGGGAAGAGCCCCTGGAGAAGAAAATGGCAACCCACTTCAGCACAGATTCAAAAATTAAGTGGATTCAAGGGAGTGTGCTGACTACATTTTTCAAATAAAATAATTTCACTTTTACATGCTACTTTGCTGCTTGAAGCTCAGAATGCTAATGAAGAGGTTGCGAGTTAACCTGGCTTCTATTTTTATCTCTGAGGCCAATTTACTTTGGGACCTAAGGCAATAACTTAAAGCTTCGAAGTCTTGGTCAAAGACTTTGCAAAGTAAAGAAATCACATGCTGTTTTGAGAAGTTCAAGGAATTAGAGTTACAGCGGGGAGGGAGGTTTGAACTAAAACAGTCACTCCAGCATGTGCCAAATTACATCACAGATCGTCACACAGGATTTTGTGTCCAGAGTGAACCTGCAAAATTCACAACTTCTTCCTCTCACTTTCAGACCTCAGATGTCCAAGGTCCTCCTATTCTGAGGTCACAGGTTAACAGGGGCCCTAGCCTTCTGGAATTCATTGTTTCTGTGCAGTCCGGCCAACCTCTGTCTGAAAAGGTCAGCAGGGGGTAGTGAGCTTCTGTGTGACCCAATATTCCCTGTGAATGAAGCCTGCTCTGAATGGAAACACTTCCTCACAGCCCAGAAGCTTTCCCAGACCGCCATAAATCCCACGGACAGTTCCATGGTGCTTCATCTTCTAGTGAGATGTAAAGTGTTCCTTTACTAGTCTCTGGGGGAGCAGAAGGTGGCAGCTGCCTGAAGTTTCCCAACTTAGTCATTAATTTAATTCTTCTTCTGTAGATCACATTAAGGAATCTCTTAACTTACTGTTAGTCACTCAGTCGTGTCCAACTCTGAGGATCCTGACTTGAGGACCCTGAGGTTTGGAGAAGTGAGAGGTCTCATCCAACTTTATTTTTTTTAATTTATTTAATTGGAGGCTAATTACTTTACAATATTGTAGTGGTTTTTGCCATACATTGACATGAATCAGCCATGGGTTTACATGTGTTCCCCATCCTGAAACCCCCCTCCCACTTCCTCCCCATCCCATCCCTCTGGGTCATCCCAGTCTGAGAGAATAGCACTGAAACATGTACATCATCATATGTGAAACAGATTGCCAGTCCAGGTCCAATGCATGAGACAGCGTGCTCAGGGCTGGTGCACTGAGATGACTCATCCAACTTTAGTCAGCCAATTACCATAATTGACAGAGTCCGGATATAAAACCAGCCCTGTCTTTCTACTGGGCTTCCCAATTGGTGCCAGTGGTAAAGGTCCTGCCTGACAAAGCAGGACACGTAAGAAGCGCAGGTTCGATCCCTAGTTTGGGAAGCTCCCCTGGAGGAGGACACAGCAACCCACTCCAGTATTCTTGCCTGAAGAATCCCATGGACAGAGGAGACTGGTGGGCTGTGGTACATGGGGTTGCAAAGAGTGGGACACGACTGAAGTGATTTAGCATGCATGTCTTTCTATTACAGAGTGTTGCATTAACACACTATTGTGGATACTGACACAGTATTATGGATTCAGTCTCCTTATTTGTACACCTAAGGTCACTAAATAGCCCAGAATCTCCATACTTCATAGGACTGTTGCAAGAAATAAAATTAGAAAATGGAGCTGAAGGTGTGTTGAATGGTTTCAAGAACTATTCAGGACTCTACAGATAAAATCTTGCATGCTGTGTGCTGTGCTGTGCTAAGTCACTCAGTCACATCTGACTCTGTGCGACGCTATGGACTGTAGCCCACCAGGCTCTTCAGACCATGGGATCCTCCAGGCAAGAATACTGGAGTGGGTTGTCATGTCCTCCTCCAGGGGATCTTCCCGACTCAGGGATCCCACCCGAGTCTCTTATGCCTCCTGCACTGGCAGTGGGTTCTTTACCACCAACACCACCTATATAGGTTGGTGCAAAATAACTGCAGTTTCAGACCCTGAATTTTAAATTATTATAACTAGGCTCACAACTTTATTAATCAAAATAGGAACCATTACAATCAACACATTTTTGCCAATGAGAAATAAGTTTGCTTATTCCTATACAAAGAAAAAACAATCATGCTTTGGGATTCGACGAACTCTTGGAAAGCATTTTCTGTGTCCTGCTGGTTGTAGAAGCATTTTCCCTTCCAAAAGTAGTCGAGATGCTTGACCAGAGGTCAGGTGAATACGGTGGATAAGGGCAAAACTTTGTAGCTCAATTCATTCAACTTTTGAAGCATTGGTTATATGATAAAGCATTGTTGTGGAAAAGAACTGGGCCCTTTCTGTTGACCAATGCCGGCTGCAGGTATTGCCATTTTCAGAGCATCTCATCAATTTGCTGAGCGTACTTCTCAGACATAATGGTTTTGCCAGGATTCAGAAAGCTGTAGTGCATCAGACCAGCAGTAGACCACCAAACAGTGACCGTGATCCTTTTTTGGGTGCAAGTTTAGCTTTGGGAATTGCTCTGGAGCTTCTTCTCGGTCCAATCACTGAACTGGTCACCGCTGGTTATATAAAATTCACTTTCTGTCGCACATCATAGTTGGATCGAGAAATGGTTCATTGTTGTTGTGTAGAAAAAGAGAACACTTCAAAAACAATGATTTTTTGATTTGGGATCAGTTCTTCAGGCATTCACTTATCAAGCTTTTTCACTTTTTCAATTTGCTTCTATGGCCAAAGGAGGACAGAATGGTCAATGCGGAGTTCTTGCACAACTTCTCATGTAGCTGTACGAGGATCAGCTTCAATGATGCTCTCAGTTGGCCATTGTCAACTTCTGACAGCTGGCCACTGAGCTCCTTATCCTCAAGGCTCTTGTCTCCTTTGCAAAACTTCTTGAAACACCACTGCACTGTGCATTCATCAGCAGTTTCTGGGCCAAATGTGTTGTTGATGTTGAAGTTGTCTCCAATGCTTTATGACTCATTCTGAATTCAAATAAGAAAATCGCTCAAATCTGCTTTTTGTCTAACATCATTTCTATAGTCTAAAATACATATAAACAGCAAGTAATAATTCATTGTTGTAAAATAGAAAGCAAGAAATACACACTAAAATGATATATAACATAACTACATTTATTTAAGAACGTGTTCCAATATCAAATGGCAAAGTTCAACAATGCAAAACAGCAATTACTTTTGCACCAACTTATATAAAATACTAAGGCTACAGTTTTTCCTGTGGTGATGTATGGATGTGAGAGCTGGACTGTGGAGAAAGCTGAGCACCGAAGAATTGATGCTTTTGAACTGTGGTGTTGGAGAAGACTCTTGAAAGTCCCCTGGACTGCAAGGAGATCCAACCAGTCCACCCTAAAGGAGATCAGTCCTGGGTGTTCTTTGGAAGGACTGATGCTGAAGCTGAAACTCCAATACTTGGGCCACCTCATGTGAAGAGTTGACTCATTGGAAAAGACTCTGATGCTGGGAGGGATTGGGGGCAGGAGGAGAAGGGGATGACAGAGGATGAGATGGCTGGATGGCATCACCGACTTGATGGACATGAGTTTGGGTAAACTCTAGGAGTTGGTGATGGACTGCGAGGCCTGGCGTGCTGTGATTTACGGGGTCGCAAAGAGTCGGACATGACTGAGTGACTGAACTGAATTGAAAATGCTTCTGTTTTCACTTTCCTTCTGCTACCCCAATTACTTTCACCAAAATTAGGTCTTAACTGCATCAGATATTCTTGATATTATCCAACATTGACTGAAATCTTTGACATCTAAAGATGACCAAAAAAAAGTGTTTTTGTGTTAAACACTCTCTTTGGAGGAAAACAAAACTCCCCTCTCATTATTATAGTCTCTTAAATAAGTAAATTAAGTCTAACAAAGAGGAAGGACTTTATTCAAGGGCTCAAAACAAGCCAGGAGAACAAGGTCGGTAAGTTGCATGAGAAGTGACAGTGTAGGATCCCAGGAGGGAGGGAGGAGTATTCATTAACAGTCTGACTTCCAGATTATTAATTTTCCTGCCTGCTAAGCTTATAAATCTATCTAGTCATGAGACACTCTCCTTATATTTTTAGAAAGAGAGGAAATAAAAGCACAATGACAATATGATTGATTATGTGGTATAGCCAGACAAAGTGGCAGTTTTGTAAATACTGATACTTAATACAAATATATAGTATTGTAACAAATATATAGTATTGTTACAAATATATATAGGAGAGGGCAGAGGATAGAAAGAACAAATACCTGGCAAAAACACAGATCCAGTTTCCCTAAGCAAACAGAAACTTTTGACAATGGAATCATTTTGTCCACTAGATTTAAATGTGTCAAAAATATATGTAAAAAAAATAGGCATGTTGGTGGTAAAGAAAACATCATTCCCATTGCTCATGACTCACTCTTGATGTCAGTCAGTTAAAAAAGGTTATTAAAGGAGCTCCCGTTATGCAAAGATTCCAAATGAGAGGCTAAGGGAATCCATAAAAGAAATCAAGGACTATACTCTAAAAACTTAACAGTAGAGGTTATAATATGAACGTGAATTTTTTCATTCAGTGGCATGGAAGGAAAGGATGTGTAGAACTGAATGCTAGTGAATATTTAATAGATTAAATAAATGCCAGATAAATAAGCAGTGGCCCTAAAGAAAGAATTTCAGAACTAATGGGAATGAAAGTCTCTTGCAACTCTGAGCTTCAACCATAAGGAAGGCATGGACCTAGATTCCATTTCTGGTTCCAGGTCAAATTAATTTTCAAATACTTAGTGCCCTCTGCTTATGTCAGCAGTGAACTAGAATAACTCTTCCTAATTTAATTGTTTTGTTATTTCCTAAATACATTTGAGGGACTTCCCTGGTACATCAGTAGTAAAGAATCCACCTGCCAATGCAGGAGACATGGGCTTGATTCCTGGGTCAGGAAGATCCCTTGGAGAAGGAAATGGCAACCCACTCCAGTATTCTTGCTTGGAGAATTCCATGGACAGAGGAGCCTGGTGAACTACAGTTCATGGGGTTGCAAAGAGTTGGACACAACTGAGCAACTAACATAAAGACACATGAAGACCTACAAGACCTTCTGGAACTAACAAATACTATACTAACTCCCAAATCTTTATCTCCAGTTCTTACTTTAACTTCCCTTCTAAATTCTAGACCTGAATTTCCGGTTACCACATGTTCACCTGGAACTCTAACTCAGTGTATCCAAAAAGAAACTCTCTGTTTACTCCTCTAAAATATCAACTCTTCTCTAGCTTCTGACTCTGTTAATGATCCAGGTCATAAACCTACAAATTATCTTTATTCCCAACTTATCTCCCCCTTCACCTCCAAAATCCAATGCGTCCCATTCCCTAAATATGTCTCCATTCTATTCTTCTCCCCCATCTTCACTGTCTTACCTTAATTTAGATCTCATTTCTTAACTGGGTATGTGTAATAAGCATTTAACTGGTTTCACTTGCCTCTAGTCTTGCTTCCCAGGTGGCGCTAGTGGTAAAGAACCCGCCTGCCAATGCAGGAGACACGAGAGACTCAGGTTCAATTCCTGGGTCAGGAAGATTCCCTGGAGAAGGAAATGGCAACCCACTCTAGTATTCGTGCCTGGAAAATTTCACGGACAGAGGAGTCTGGTGGGCTACAGTTCATAGGACTGCAAAGAGACAGACACAGCTGAAGCAACTTAGACTAAGACTAGTGTTGCTAAAAATCTTCTAAAGCACAAATCCTAGTTTCAGAATAAAGTCCCAAGTCTCTGCCAAAGCTAAACATGCCTATCCTTTGACTCAGCAATTCCATTCCTACAAGATATGAGTATTATGTCTGCCAGAAAGCATGGACAGAAACATTCATAGCAGCTTCATTCATAACAGCCAAACACTTTTCATAGTATGTTGTAAGCATCTGTTTACTTATAGGTATCCTCCACTAGACCATAAATTCGTTAAAGGCATATTCGTATTTATATCTCCAGAAATTAGCTTATAGTCACATCAATAAGCACTTCAAGAATATTAAATACACGGTTTTAAGATAAAAATGAGTTCTTTATCCAACGAATCTATCCAATGACATTATGTTCCTAAGTAATCTTTTTCTTGATTATTCTAAATTCAGTCAAAAAAAAAAAAAAAGAGCCTGTCCATGTACAATAAAAGCATACAATGCTTGGTCATCACCTTTGAGCTGAACTGCTAAAGTAAATACCTCTTTAAATTGTTCTTATGGCAATCCCAGCAATCTTTTAAAGACACAAATCAGATTGTGTCACTCCCCTGCTTAAAGCCTCCCACTGGCTTCCCATGACTCTTAGAATAATATGCAGACTCCACCATGGCCCACAGGGCCCTTCCTGCCTGCTCCCTTGACCTCACCACCAAAACCATCTCCTTCCCTCTCTAAGCCCCAGCCACACCAGTCTTCTTTCAATTCTTTAAACACAGCAAGCTCATTCACACCTAGTGATTTTTCGCATTTGCTCCTTCTTCCTATGATGGCTAATGCTGCTCAGCCTGATCATCTCATGGTGGGTCCTTCCCCGTCATTCACTGTTTTTGATCAGGTGGTATCTCCTCAGATAAACCGCTGTCCCATCCGTCTGAGGTCACACTACCCATCTCCCCTCACCAGGCCAGATCATGTTATCTAGGTTAAATGTTTTATAGCCCTGAATTGTTTGCATGTTTGCTGCCTAAAAATTCTGTAGCAGCAGAGCTCTTATCTGCCTTGCTCACTACTATATCCCTGGGGTATAGAATAATGTCTAACACACAGCAAGTACTTAGTAAATGTTTGTCGTAATGAGTAAAAAACAAATTAATGCTGTAATTAAATGGCAACTTACTTAAAAATCTGAATGACAGGCTGACTATAATTCATAATTACCTAAAGATTACAAAACTCTGTCCTCAGAACTAAACATCTTAGGTAAACAAAGTTAACTGATTCTATGTCTTCACTGGTTAAAAACTGAAGTGAATTTCTCCACATGACTATATTGGCTTTTTTTGAACTCCAATTAATTCCATACTTGGCTATCATGATTACAAAAATTACTGGAGTCATGGGGTTTTTTCCTCCAGAATTCTTTTCCCATCAAGACTGAGATGCTGAATCCAAGCACACATAATAAGGATCTCTCATTCTCTGAGACTGACACTGCCCTCATTGTTCCAGCAGATGTAAATGCCACCGAACCAACTGCTTGCTTTGAAAACAAAGAGTGGGAATATGCTCTTGTTTTGACTTCTTACAACTCCAAGTGGGAGTATCTGAGGAAATGAATACACAAGCTAATCAAGCGGCTACATAATGTAAGCGTAAATACATTGCAAGTTTACTTATGAGGTGTTGGACTATCATGAAGCTTCCAATCGTTTCTGCATGAAAGACATGCTATAAAGTAAGTAAGGATTTTATTTGCAGCCTTTTAACCTCCCCTTTCTCCCATGCCAGGTTCTAAGCTTTAAACACTAAGAATACTGTTTGAGGTCTCTGAATTTATAGTGTTTATTACTGAAACAAGAAAGTGCTCTAATGCTGTATTCTAGAATGCTAAGGGTGCTTTCCACTTAATAACAAGGCTAACATGCAACTCCAGTCATTAAACCTTCTTCAGTGGAGGTCTAGAGCAGTGCATCTTTACCATAAATCCTACTTTTGTTCATTTATTTATTCCAGAATATTTAGTGAGCTCTTACGAAATTCAAGGTACTATATTACAAGATACTGCAGATATAGAAGTGAACACAAAATGTCTCTATCTACATGAAGCCAAGACAAATATTAAATAGATAATTTAACAGTGAATGATCTAATGCCAACAGAGATCACAGCTCTCCACAGAAAGGTGCCAAAAGGACATATGGTAAGATCAGATTCCACCCGAGTGATCAGGGGAAGTTTCACCAAGGAAACAAGAGATCAGAGTGATCAGAAGGTGTTCACCAGGCAGAGGGTGAGAGAGAGAACATTTCAGGTGAGGGAACTGCGTGCCAATGCCCCAAGCTGACGTGGCCAAAGAGAAGGAGCCAGAGGACAGTGGCAAGAGACGCAGTTAGCCAGGAGGACAATATTGATCTTGAACCTACTATCAGTGGGAAACCATTAAAAGATTTTAAGCAGGGAAGTATACTGTGATCAAATACAACACGGAGCTACAAGAAGAATGAAGTGAAGTGAAAGTTGCTCAGTCATGTCTGACTCTTTGCAACCCCATGGACTATACAGTCCATGGAATTCTCCAGGTCTAGAATACTGGAGTGGGTAGCCTTTCCCTTCTTCAGGGGATCTACCCAACCCAGGGATCCAACCCAGGTCTCCTGCATTGCAGGCAAATACTTTACCAGCTGAGCCACGAGGAGAAGGATTCAATTAAAAGATGACCAGAAAAGGCAAAGGTTTTTTGCCTTTTTTGCCAAGGGTTCTCATACTATAGATCATGATCCACCTGCATCGGAGTCACTTGAGGTACCAGTCCAAAGCAGATTCATGAACCCAAACTCCAGCCTTCTACGGGCAAATCCCTGTAACTGGGGAATCTGCAGTTAGTCCTAGATTATTATGATAACCATTAATGATGAAGAAGCACAGCAATAATGCCAAGCACTTCCAACAATCATCAAATGAAATCAACCAGGACTGAAGTAAAATCACCTGCTTTTACTTGGGCATCAGTTTCCTCCTCTAAAACTTTAGTGGTACCACTCGCCACTCGAGCCCCCTTTCTCCCTTACCTGTAGTAAGGGATCAATTTTATTCTTTTTCCATAGTCATCGACTGATATTAGTTTTATTCAGAGAAGGAACATACGCTTACTTTAATTTGTTCCTGACTGAAGGAGATCAGAGTACATGAACACATAAGTTAATCAGTGTTACTACACAAGTTCAATTCTGCCTGGACAAGTTCAGACTGGGAATAATGTTATCTTTTGTGTGGCCCTAATATTCAAAGTTCTTGCATATACACAACCTCATTTGATTCTCACAATAATCTCAGTTTATAGATGAGGACACTAAAGGCTCACGGGGCTAAGCAGCTGCTGACCCCGTCCCGTTCAGAGTAACTGACAGAGGACAGAGTCCAGCCCAGACCCTTCAGATTCCAAAGCCATGTTCAGAAAGCAGTGCCACAATAGCTCCAGCAGGTCGGATGTCCATTTGCTCTTTGACGGTCCCCCATGTGCCACCCTCTGCCTCTCACTCCACACACGTCAAAACAGTGAGAGCGAACTCCACATCAGGTTCTGTGAATGAATCACCAACTCTCAAGTCCTGTGCTTAACAGCAAGTCAAAATTCCCCCTGTGGGGTACTGGAAGGGAAAAGACATCATCACAGGCAAATTCGGACATAGCTGCTCCATGTCACCAAAACTATTTGCACACAAATATTAAGGCTTCAAATTAACAAAGTAGAGGCTACAGGGCTCTGGGAAATTAAAACTGTCTTAATCAAACAAAACATAAACTTCTCTTGTCAAAGAGGTGTAATGGTCACGTTGCCAGTAGTAACTTTATGTCTGGATTTTCAAAAATGCATTCTCCTCTCCCGTTTAAAAAAAAAAAAAACTGCAACATTTCCCTTTCCAGGAATGTGATTTAACTTAATAGCTAAGCTAATAATCACTCGCTGCTTATTGGTGCAAACAAAGAAACCACTGTCTCTGCAAGGGGACACAATGGTTCTGAATGTGATTTAAGTATCTGGTTGTGAGTGACCATTATGTTATGTAATGAGTGAAGCTGCATGAATACCTATTACATAACTCCATTCTGCCTGGGCGCTCTAATTAAAGTGAGGGGACTTCCCATCACTTTAAAAGGTTCTCCTCAGTCACTTCTATAACTTGTAAGATTAAAAAACTTAAATTATACTGAGCCATGGACACTGTGTACCCAGCTGTCGCATCCAAAGGAAATCATGAAAGAGGGGAATAAGAAAAAAAAATTGCTTCTGTAAGAAGTAGAATGTAACTGGGGAAAATGTGAAGTGTGTACAGAAGGTGGCCTGAACTGAAGAGCTATGTTTTGCAGCGCTGTCTTAATTGAGGAGAAGTGTATTGGGTTGGCCAAAAAGTTCATTGGGTTTTTCCATAAGATGTTACAGAAAATCCCAACAAACTTTTTGGACAACACAATAGCTTCTTTCAAATATATATATGTAATCTGATGAACACCTAGCACTTAGAACTCAATGCAGGCATCCCTCGGTACCTATGCGGGATTGGTTCCCAGGAGAATGACAAAATCTGTAGACGTTCAAGTCCCTTACAGGAGGGACATTACCCACACACATTCTGTATACTTTAAAATAATCTTTAGATCACATACAATAGTTAATACAATCCAAATACTATTTAAATGGTTGTAATACAATCTAATCACACTAGGACCACAGCCTTGTCTAACTCAATGAAACTAAGCCATGCCTGCGCGGCAACCCAAGACGGGTGGGTCACGGTGGAGAGGTCTGATAGAATGTGGTCCACTGGAGAAGGGAATGGCAAAGCACTTCAGTATTCTTGCCTTGAGAACCCCATGAACAATATGAAAAGGCAAAATGATAGGATACTGAAAAAGGAACTCCCCAGGTCAGTAGGTGCCCAATATGCTACTGGAGATCAGTGGAGAAATAACTCTAGAAACAATAAAGGGATGGAGCCAAAGCAAAAACATTACCCAGCTGTGGATATGACTGGTGATAGAAGCAAGGTCCAATGCTGTAAAGAGCAATATTGCATAGGAACCTGGAATGTCAGGTCCATGAATCAAGGCAAATTGGAAGCGGTCAAACAAGAGATGGCAAGAGTGAACATTGACATTCTAGGATTCAACAAACTAAAATGGACTGGAATGGGTGAATTTAACTCAGATGACCATCATATCTACTACTGCGGGCAGGAATCCCTCAGAAGAAATGGAGTAGCCATTATGGTCAACAAAAGAGTCTGAAATGCAGTACTTGGATGCAAACTCAAAAACGACAGAAAGATCTCTCTGTCTCCAAGGCAAACAATTCAATATCACCGTAATCCAAGTCTATGCCCCAACCAGTAACACTGAAGAAGCTGAAGTTGAACAGTTCTATGAAGATCTACAAGACCTTTTACAACTAACACCTAAAACAGATGTCCTTTTCATTATAAGCCACTGGAATGCAAAAATAGGAAGTCAAGAAACACCTGGAGTAAAAGGCAAATTTGGCCTTGGAATGCGGAATGAAGCAGGGCAAAGACTAATAGAGTTTTGCCAAGAAAATGCACTGATCATAGCAAACACCCTCTTCCAACAACACAAGAGAAGACTCTACACATGGACATCACCAGATGGTCAACACCAAAATCAGATTGATTATATTCTTTGCAGCCAAAGATGGAGAAGCTCTATACAGTCATCAAAAACTAGACCAGTAGCTGACTGTGGCTCAGATCATGAACTCCTTATTACCAAATTCAGACTCAAATTGAAGAAAGTAGGGAAAACCGCTAGACCATTCAGGTATGACCTCAATCAAATCCCTTATGATTATACAGTGGAAGTGAGAAGTAGACTTATGGGCCTAGATCTGATAGATAGAGTGCCTGGTGAACTATGGAATGAGGTTCGTGACATTGTACAGGAGACAGGGATCAAGACCATCCCCATGGGAAAGAAATGCAAAAAAACAAAATGGCTGTCTGGGGAGGCCTTACAAATAGCTGTGAAAAGAAGAGAGGCGAAAAGCAAAGGAGAAAAGGAAAGATATATGCATCTGAATGCAGAATTCTAAAGAATAGCAAAGAGAGATTAAAAAAGCCTTCTTCAGCGATCAGTGCAAAGAAATAGAGGAAAACAACAGAATGGGAAAGACTAGAGATCTCTTCAAGAAAATTAGAGATACCAAGGGAACATTTCATGCAAAGATGGGCTCGATAAAGGACAGAAATGGTATGGACCTAACAGAAGCAGAAGATATTAAGAAGAGGTGGCAAGAATACACAGAACTGTACAAAAAAAGATCTTCACGACCTGGATAATCATGATGGTGTGATCACTCATCTAGAGCCAGACATCCTGGAATGTGAAGTCAAGTGGGCCTTAGGAAACATCACTACGAACAAAGCTAGTGGAGGTGATGGCATTCCAGTGGAGCTATTTCAAATCCTGAAAGATGCTGTGAAAGTGCTGCACTCAATATGCCAGCAAATTTGGAAAACTCAGCAGTGGCCACAGGACTGGAAAAGGTCAGTTTTCATTCCAATCCCAAAGAAAGGCAATGCCAAAGAATGCTCAAACTACCACACAATTGCACTCATCTCACATGCTAGTAAAGTAATGCTCAAAATAGCCAGGCTTTAGCCATTATGTGAACCGTGAACTTCCTGATGTTCAAGCTGGTTTTAGAAAAGGCAGAGGAATCAGAGATCAAATTGCCAACATCTGCTGGATCATGGAAAAAGCAAGAGAGTTCCAGAAAAACATCTATTTCTGCTTTATCAACTATGCCAAAGCCTTTGACTGTGTGGATCACAATTAACTGAGGAAAATTTTGAGAGCGATGGGAATACCAGACCACCTGACCTGCCTCTTGAGAAATCTGTATGCAGGTCAGGAAGCAACAGTTAGAACTGGACATGGAACAACAGACTGGTTCCAAATAGGAAAAGGAGTACGTCAAGGCTATATATTGTCACCCTGCTTATTCAACTTATATGCAGAGTACATCATGAGAAACGCTGGACTGGAAGAAACACAAGCTGGAATCAAGATTGCTGGGAGAAATCTCAATAACCTCAGATATGCAGATGACACCACCCTTATGGCAGAAAGTGAAGAGGAACTAAAATGCCTCTTGATGAAAGTGAAAGAGGAGAGTGAAAAAGTTGGCTTAAAGCTCAACATTCAGAAAACGAAGATCATGGCATCTGGTCCCATCACTTCATGGGAAATAGATGGGGAAACAATGGAAACAGTGTCAGACTTTATTTTGGGGGGGCTCCAAAATCACTGCAGATGGTGATTGCAGCCATGAAATTAAAAGACACTTACTCCTTGGAAGAAAAGTTATGACCAACCTAGATAGCATATTCAAAAGCAGAGACATTACTTTGCCAAGGCTAGGCTTTTCTAGTCTAGTCAAGGCTATGGTTTTTCCTGTGGTCATGTATGGATGTGAGAGTTGGACTGTGGAGAAAGCTGAGCACCGAAGAATTGGTGCTTTTGAACTGTGGTGTTGCAGAAGACCTTGGACTGCAAGGAGATCCAACCAATCCATTCTGAAGGAGATCAGCCCTGGGATTTCTTTGGAAGGAATGATGCTAAAGCTGAAACTCCAGTACTTTGGCCACCTCATGCGAAGAGTTGACTCATTGGAAAAGACTCTCATGCTGGGAGGGATTGGGGGCAGGAGGAGAAGGGGATGACCGAGGATGAGATGGCTGGATGGCATCACTGACTCAATGGACGTGAATCTGAGTGAACTCCGGGAGTTTGTGATGAACAGGGAGGCCTGGCGTGCTGCGATTCATGGGGTCGCAAAGAGTCGGACACGACTGAGCGACTGAACTGAACTAAACTGATTACAATGCAAGGAGATCCAACCAGTCCATTCTAAAGGAGATCAGTCCTGGGTGTTCTTTGGAAGGAATGATGCTAAAGCTGAAACTCCAGTACTTTGGCCACCTCATGAGAAGAGTTGACTCATTGAAAAAGACTCTGAGGCTGGAAGGGAGGAATTGGGGGCAGGAGGAGAAGGGGACGACCGAGGATGAGATGGCTGGATGGCATCACCGACTCAATGGATGTGAGTTTGAGTGAACTCCAGGAGTTGGTGATGGACAGGGAGGCCTGGCATGCTGCAATTCCTGGGGTCACAAAGAGTCGGACACGACTGAGCGACTGAACTGAACTGAATACAATGCAAATACTATGTAAATAGTTGCTGAAGTGGCAAATTCAAGTTTTTCTTTCCGGTACTTTCTGAAGTTCCCCCCGACACACACAATATCTTAACATCCACAGTTAGTTGAATCTGCAGACAGGGAACCGGCAAATACAGGAGGCCAACTTTACTGATTTCATTTTGCGAAAAAGGCATGAGAGACACAATCAGGCCACCAGTATCATATAATAAAGCAGTAGTAGTCAGTGTGGAAACAAAATAAGTGAGAGTTTCTAATTTAGTCATTTTTAAATCTAGGCTTCCCAGGTGGCATAGTAGTAAATATGCCTGCCAACGCAGGAGATGCAGGTTCAATCCCTGGGTAGGGAAGGTCCCCTGGGAAAGGAAATGGCAACCCACTCCAGTATTCTTCTGGGAAATCCCATGGACAGAACAGCCTGGTGAGCTACAGTCCATGAGGTCACAAATGAGCTGGACACAACTTAGAGATTAAACAACAACAAAGTCTAGTCATCACATACTTCTCTGTAGCCCCACATCTAACTAACTCCATACCTTCTGGTCAGAGGACTCTGAGACTGGAAAGGAAGGAGGCAATACCTTTAGCATTTCCTTCCAATAGTCCTGGAAGGAAACTGTTCAGGGTATGAATGAGGTCAAGGGAGGAAAAAAATCAAATTTTTAACAAACCAGTACATTTAAATCACGTAATAGCAATCCTTCATGGGGAAATTTTATGTTCAACATAAAAAGAGTTGTTTTCTCAATGAGAGATCTTTGAAACACTGACATTCTAAAAGTCGTATTAACTCAATGGAAATGTCTCTGGTTTTTTGCCTTCAGAAAAAGAATATACTGAGCATGATTTAAACTTTCATTCATAGCTCCGTGAGCCCACCGATGCTACAAGGGATTGTATATGCACCCCCAGAAACACTGACAGAGAGCAGTGCTTATTCCAAAAGTAAATGATCCCACATAGTTCAATGGCTGGTATCTAACCATCACTTTCTCTCATTAATTTATTCAACAAATAAATACTCATTGTGTCTTCTCTCTGCAAGGCGCTGCTAGGCTCTGGGAAGACAGTGGTGGGGGAAGAAGAGGTCCAAAACCCACGCCCTCTTGGAAATCACATAGAGAGGCAATCAATCCGTCAATCAATTATAGACAAAACAGCAGGTTAGACAGTGGTTAAATGACAAGGAGGGTGAAGCTAAAGTGGGGGAGTTCCTGGGTGAGAGAGGCTTGCAATTTAAACGAGCGGTTAGGGAAGCCCTAACTGGACAGTGACATTTGAACATAGCTTTCCACTGGTTTGTCCATTTTTGTTATTACGAACGTGTCTGCCTCCAAAAGCCCCACTCCCTTCAAATTTGCCACATCTATCCAACTGTAAAAGAAAACCATATTATCACTATACATGAATAACCTATTCTGTTACATATTAGGAATTAATGTAGTATTAAAGATGATGCTCTTTCCTATGGAGTGAGAGCTATTTGGGCTACTCTGAGAATTTTTTCAATACCTTTCACTTTTTAAGTATGCTCTGAAAAGTTGAAATAACCAAAAGTGAGGGAGTGTTATTCTGCTTATTTTCTAGAGTACGTGCATGCATACTTAGTCACTCAGCCACGTCTGACTCTTTGGGACCCCCATAGACTATAGCCTGCCGGGCTCCTCTGTCCATGGGATTTCCCAGGTAAGAATACTGGAGTGGAATGCAATTTCCTCCTCCAGTGGATCTTCCTGACCAATCAAACCCATGTCTCCCGGGTCTCCTGCACTGCAGGCAGATTCTTTACTTCTGAGCCACTTGCTAAGCCCTTTCACGTAAGCCTCTTTAGTTAAAACTTTGGCCTCCCTTGTATTCTGTGATGATGAACTAGCCTGTTTCTCCCTCTTACCTCTCTAACTACACTTTTCCTGACCTCTACACCAACTGGGCTCTGCCTTCTTGTCTCCTGAATATGACCTTACTCGAGCCTTCCTCACCCACCTTCTGTTTCCCATGTGGTTCTGCTCTCACTGCTTCATTCATCTATGTGTGAATGAGACCCAATGCATTTCTCTAACCCCAAATCTCCGCTGACTGGAAAACTCCTCCAGCATGCTATGTCTAAGGTTGAAACAATCACGACAGCACTGTTTTATCAGCACCACAAAGGAGCTCGCCTGCCCCAAATCCTACTTCTCCTGATGACATCACTAATTCTCCTAGCTCAACTACACCAACAACCTTAGACTCATCTTTGACGCCTCTTTTCACTGTGGTCGCCAACAGCTACTGAAGCTTTTTTCTAGGTATTTATCTGCTCTGCTGACAGGAGGAAATGAAAACAACACTCCAGACGTAATTGTGATCACTGATGAACAGTGACTGCTGCAGGGTTTATAGGAACCTTGGGAGAAAGTGACTCTGTTCTCCTACAGGTGTCAGACAGAACTCCAAACATTAGGAAAACAACCTTCTTTAAAGTTGTTGGTTTTTGGTCACTCAGCCGTGCCCAACTCTTTGAGACCCCATAGACTGCAGCAGGCCAGGCTTCCCTGTCCTTCACCATCTCCTGGAGTCTGCTCACACTCATGTCCACCGAGGCCATGATGCCATCCAACCATCTCATCCTCTGTCATCCCCTTCTCCTCTTCCTTTCAATCTTTCCCAGCATCAGGGTCTTTTGCAATGAGTCGGCTCTTCGTATCACGTGGCCAAAGTATTAAAGCTTCAGT
This sequence comes from Capra hircus, assembly GCF_001704415.2. Classification (NCBI taxonomy): domain Eukaryota; kingdom Metazoa; phylum Chordata; class Mammalia; order Artiodactyla; family Bovidae; genus Capra; species Capra hircus. Next base: position 63,474,121 of record NC_030823.1, on the reverse strand, counting down.
TTATAAACCTTTTCCAGCAGTGGCCACTGGACTGGAAATGTCAATGCTCATCCCAATTCCCAAGAAGGGCAGCACCAAAGAACGTTCAAACCACTGGACAATTGCAGTCATCTCTCATGCTAGTTACGCTCAAAATCCTGCATGCTAGGCTTCAACGTTACGTAATGGAGAACTTCCAGATGTCCAAACTGGGTTTAGAAGAGGCCCAGGAACCAAAGATCAAATTGCCAACATCCACTGGATCACAGAGGAAGCAAGAGAAGTCCAGAAAAGCATCTACCTCTGTTTCATTGACTACACTAATGCCTGTGACTGGGTCGATCATGACGAACTGGAAAACTCTGAAGGAGATGGAAATACCAGACCATCTTACATATCTCCTGAGAAACCTGCATGCAGGTCAAGAAGCAACAGTTAGAACCTTGCATGCAACAACTGACTGGTTCAGGACTGAGAAAGGAGTATGACAAGGCTGTTTACTGCCCTCCTGGTGGCACAAGCATCACTCAGCCAAGAATTGATGCTTTCAAACTGCGGTGCTAGAGAAGACTTTTGAGAGTCCCCTGGAGAGCAATGAAATCAAACTGGTCAAACTTAAAGGAAATCAACTCGTAATACTCATTGGAAGGACTCATGCTGAAGCTCCAATACTTTGGCCATCTGATGAGAAGAGCAGACTCACTGGAAAAGATCCTGATGCAGAAAAGAAAGACTGAAGGCAGAAGTAGGAGAGAGTGACAGAGAATGAGTCAGAATAATTGGCCAGAGACAACCCGGAAATGAATCCCATCACCATAAACCCTTGGACTGCAAGCCCTGGGCAGGGCAGTTCTCCCGGGTTTCCTTGCCCTCCTGCTCTCCGCCCAGGTGCCCCTTCCCCACAAAGTCTCTTGCTTTGCCAGCATGTGTGTCTCCTCCGACAACTCATTTCCAAGTGTTAGGTAAGAGCCTGCTCTCAGCGTCCACCTTCGTGAAACAGTAGGACAAATACTCCAAATGTGAAATAAAAATTTAAAGAAATCAAGGAGGCTTTACGGGTTTCCCAAATTATTAGAGACAGAAAGAAGGCCACATAATGGAGGCTCTCTACTTAGCTAAAAGCAGGGTAACATGAAAGTCAGCAGTCATAACCAACGGAGTCTTAGGAAAATGTGAAGGTCAAGTTGAAGAGCATTTTTCAGCTCTATGAGGAGTAAAATGAGGAAGGAGCAGTTCATTGTTGATAGGTGGGGTAATTTTAACTGATAAGAGAGAGAAAAGAGAACTACTTCACTCCCCATCTTCACTATCAAGGCAAATGATCTCCTAACTGGAAAAAGGGCAGGACCAGCATGATGAAGAGGAAACTAGAGCCCATGATAGAGAAGGCGACACTAAGAAAGCACTTAGCTCTTTAAGAGACTTCATGTCTCCAGAGCCAGATAAACAGACTGAAGAGCACTGAAAGAACAGCAGATGTGATCATAATATTGATGAATGGAATCCTCACAGAAGCAGAGAAAGATACAAGTGTCTGAAGCCCGGCAACAAGAAAACACCGCTTTTCAGAGAGAATTTAAGGTGGACTAGAAACAAAGAACTGGTCTGCCTACAGACCACTGTTGCCAATATCCCACATGGTAGTCAACAGTGATCACTTGGCACTCACATGAAATCACTGCTGCTGCTGCTGCTGCTAAATCGCTTCAGTCGTGTCTGACTCTGTGCAACCCCATAGACAGCAGCGCACCAGGCTCCCCCATCCCTGGGATTCTCCAGGCAAGAACAGTGGAGTGTGTTGCCATTTCCTTCTCCAATGCATGAAAGTGAAAAGTGAAAGTGAAGTCGCTCAGTTGTGTCCGACTCCTAGCGACCCCATGGACTGCAGCCTATCAGGCTCCTCCGCCCATGGGATTTTCCAGGCAAGAGTCCTAGAGCGGGTTGCCATTGCCTTCTCCTGAAATCACTGAGAAAAACAAAATCGGATCAAACTAACTTTCCACCCTATTCTGACCCAAGGCAAGAAAAAAGGAATGCTGCGAACATGACACCCACAGATTCAAAAAACCATCCCACCAGCTCTCCCCCTAGATCTATTGGAAATGATGGAGCCCAACAAGTTGAACAGCTGCAGAACTGGTTAGATCTGTATTCCAATCGAACTGTCAGGGAATGCTGAATGTTAAGCAATGTCAATTAGTGCTGCTAGGAGCGGGCTTCCCAGGTGACACAGTGCTAAAGAATCCGCCTGCCAATGCAGGAGACAAAGAGACTCAGATTCAGTCCCTGTGTCAGGAAGATTTCCTGGAGTAAGAAAGGGCAACCCACTCCAGTATTCTTGCCTGGGAAATCCCATGGACAGAGGAGCCTGGCGGGCTACAGTCCATGGGGTTGCAAAGAGACTTGACTGAGCACACTTCACACAGCTAACAGTGAGGAATGTCTCTAGTTACATAACAAAAGTTTTATCTTTGGACGTGTTGATTAAATCATTGTAACAAATGAAGCGGATAATTACTTGTGTGCTCAGTCAAGTCCAACTCTTTGCAACTCCATGGACTATATCCTGCCAGGCTCTTCTGTCCACGGGATTCTCCAGGCAAGAATACTGGAATGGGTTGCCATTCTCCTACTCCAAGGGGTCTTCCCAACCCAGGGATCAAACCTGAGTCTCTTGTGTCCCCTGCACTAAGAGGTAGATTTTTTACCACTGTGCTATCGAGGAAGGCCAGATAACTGACTTACAGAATCAGAATTTTAATTAAAAAAAAAAACAAAAAACTGGACATATGGGACTTCCCAGGCTCTCCAGTGGTTAAGACTGCACTTCCATTGCAGGGGGTACAGATTCAGTCCCTGGTCGGGGAACTAAGATCTCACAGGCTGCATGGCATGGCCAAACAATTTTAAAAGAAAAGAAAAATAAATAAACCTGTTGTTTAAAAAAATTAAAACATAACAACTGGGAAATATCAGCTAAAAGTCTAACAAAATTAAATTTAATAAAAATAAATATTTTCTACAATTAGATATTTTTAAAATCAACTCTTGGGACTTCCCGGGTGATCCAGTGGTTAAGAATCCACCTGCCAACGAAGGGGACACAGGTTCGATCACTGGTCCGGGAAGATCCCACATGCCACGGTACAACTAAGCCCGTGTGCCACAACCACTGAGCCCACACCCGAAAGCTCTCGAGACACAAATACTGAAGCCCGAGCCCCAGAGCCCATGCTCTGCAACAGGAGAAGCCACCACAGAAAGAAGCCCTCGCACTAAATCGAAGAGCAGCCCCCACGCAAGGCAACTAGCAGAAAAGCATGAGTGCAGCAACAAAGACCCAGTGCAACCAAAACTGATAAGGTAATCAATTAATTTAAAACGGTTTAAAAAATCTCCTCTCCAAGTACAAGTCAAACGTGATTTAGTTTAATACTACAAAAAATAAGAAGACCAAGGAATCCTAGCTAAACATGAATCATGAGTATAGTACATGTGTAAAGAGACCTAATTTAAGTTCCATAAGTGAACACTCCTAATATTAGAACCATATAATTGCCATTTTACATGGCAATATTCAACCATTTTTAACTGACTAATAGGGTTTTCTCATACTGTTCAACCTGATATGATTACATGTGGTATCACAAGATCAGTACAAAGTGCTACAGAACTCAGGAAAGGATAACTTACCACTCCTGGGGAAACCAAAGTGGATTCGCGGAAGGAATGGCATGTGAGTTGGAATCTGAGCGATGGCTGGGATTTGCACTGGAGATTAGGGGAAAAGAGGGCATTTCAGATAGAGCCAACAGTGAGGTTGGAGGTGGGGGTACGGGGGTAAGGCCCTAGGAAAGGAATGTAGCCTAGTGAAGTTAAGTGTGGTGTGTGTAAAGATGAGACACAGGAAATAACATGAGAGATTGGAACTGAACTTCAGAGACCTTCAAATCTACTGTGACAAGTGCTCGAAAATTCCATAAGCTTCCTAGAGAGACCAAGAACAATACCAGGCACATAGTTGGGGCTCAAGTTTGAATGAGCAAGTGAAGGGATGAAAGGATGAACTATTTGTGATGGCTACAGAAGAGGTCCACATACACACAGCTCCTGCTTGCCAATTCAGTACGTCACCGCACTGCGATCACAGTACTTTCCATCTACAAGGGATCTTGGAGGTCGTTTAGTCTAACTCCCTCACAGACTCTGGGTAACTACCAACAGGGCTGGAAATACTCAAGCAAGAGGCGAAAGGCTGCCTGGCCCTCTGCCAGTTCCTGGGGTAATCTGATTCACCAGAGCGAAATCTCCAAAGATTTCAGTTCAGTAACTCCTAAATATTGTGCTTTTGGACTCTTTACTGAAAATGAATGCCATCTAAGCCTACAAGTTTCAGAAACAAATGTTTGGTGGCTTTTGTGGGCAATCGTTTTCAAAACATCAAGCATATCTAAGGTATAATTTTAAAGAATCTGGCTCCAGGAGAAAAAGCTGAAGTATTAGTCACATGTTTTACATTTCTTCCTCTTGCCTGCCAAATTTTTTTTTTTTTAATTAAGAAAGGAAAAATGGGTCAGCCCCAAAGAATTTTTACAACTGTCAGAATAAACACAAGGCCCAAGTAATCCCATAAACTTCATTTTTGGAGCCTTTTCTCCCTCCTGTCCCTGTGGCTTTAAGTGTCCTTTATTTAGAACCCAGCCCAAGACACAGTCCCGGTGACTGTGCATCTTGCATACTATAAGCACATGACTTCTCTCTGTGAAGAGGGAAGAGGATGGTGTGAGGCTACAGGAGAGTACAGCCTCTTCTGATTTCAACAGGACACGGTGGGTGGAGGATCTAAAGGTCAAAGAGATCCCTTGTCTAACCCAGCCTGGCTCCAAGGTCCTTAAGAAACCACCCTGCTTCTTAGAAAGTAACTCCACCCATGAGGCAAATTCTGAAGACATCTTTAAGAAACAATTCATCAGATGAAAGTCACTCCGGGGCTCCAGGGACATGTTAGTGCTTAGAACACAGGTCCAGACGCCCGCCGACAGAACTGGAATCATTCTTAGCTCACCCTTCACTCTGGGGGTCCCCTGAGGTGCACCCACGCTCAGGTCCACCTCCTGCTGGGTCTGCTTTCCTTGGATTGTTCTGGAAGAGCTGCCACCAACCAGACCTAAAACCCATATGGTGTTGCTCATTGCAACCTGCCCTCTTACAAGGCAGGCCAAGCCTCCTGGTGACACACTATATTTAAGCTGGACCCCACTAGGACAATGAGCTTCAAAGTTTTTAGCCACGATTCAAAGTAAAAAGGAAAGATACCCTTACGCATGACTCAGTACCTACACATACATATTTAAAACAACTTTCACAGCAATGCCATTCTAATATTTTTATGTCATTCTGTTCTCATTTTAGAATACTGATTTTTTGACCCACTAAACTGACTGCAGAACACTCATAAACTACACCCTGCATTCTGAAACGCAAGGCCCAAGAAAAACACTGTCCAACAGAAAGACAGTGCCAGCCACAATTTATAGTTCTAAAGTTGCTAGTAGCCACATTAAAAAAAAAGTAAATAGAAACAGGTGAAATTCATTTTTACAGTATATATTATATAACCCATTACATCAAAATACTATCATTTCAACATATGACCGCTATAGAAAATGACTAAGTTCTTTTACAGTATGTTCATCAAATGAAATATGATGTGGACTTTGCAGGCAGAGAACAGCTCAGACTAGTCACATTCCACGTGCTCCACAGGCACAGGGGGCTTCTCTGGTGGCTCAGCTGGTAAAGAATCCACCTGCAATGCAGGAGACCTGGGTTCAATTCCTGGGTTGGGAAGATCCCTTGGAGAAGGGAAAGGCTACCCACTCCAGTATTCTTGGACCTCCCTGGTGGCTCAGCTGCTAAAGAATCTGCCTGCAATGCAGGAGACCTGGGTTCAATCCCTGGGTTGGGAAGATCCCTTGGAGAAGGGAAAGGCTACCCACTCCAGTATTCTGGCCTGGAAAACTCCATGGACGGTACAGGCACCTGAGGCTAGCAGCTACCACACTGAACAGGGATGCCCTGAGAGTTCTGGTGCCACACACGCCCTCCCAGGGCAGCAGGACCCACGATGGTGCCCTGTAGCAGAAAGGAGGGGAGCCACCCACACCTGCTGAACCTCACGGTAGAAATGCTCGCGCATCCTCATCTCACACTGTGTTCACGGGCTCCGCGTGGAAGCTCTGATAACAGATGGGAGATTTCACAAGGAAGAACAGACAGGCGGCTCATTCACCAGTAATAAGCCGTATCACTCTGAAACTCCTCAAAGTCCAAATGCATTCTTTTGTCTGTGACATCCGAAATAGCACAAATGTCACGTAAGATTCAAACCAGAAAGTAACTTTTAGAGAATCTGTTCTGAAAAAAAAAAAAAAAATCTTGCTGATTAAAAAAGCTGAATAAATACTATGACTGCAGCTATGTTGAACTGTGTGCCTATGAACTGAAGACTAGAAGACAAAAAGTGAAAGTTTAAAGACTGGGTTACTGCCGTAAAATTTATGGGTGATCTTTTTTTTTTCTCTTCTTGTAAAAATAATATGGATCATGTTGTGGAATCACTCTTTCAAGAATAATATTGCTTTAAAAAGGTTCTTTCTTCTGCTCCAAAGCAAACATACAGGCCACTGAATCCCTATTAAAAAGACAAAGGTAAGGATAACCTGCTTGTATAAAAGGCAAGAAGGACCAGGAGCAGCCAGAAAACCTGAGCGTGGCAGAGCCAGCTGCACTAGAATGGCCCAAAGGGAAACACTTACAACAGCTGGACTCCTGAAAACTCCCAGGATAGGCTTTATGCTTTGCCTGAAGTAGAAACGTAAGAGTTAAGAATCTAAGACCACAGAGCAGAGGAAACTTGGGTGAGAGCAGAGAGCTGAGTTTTACTAATGAAAACTGAAAAGTCTTCAGACACTATCACGCTATACAGTGAAGTATAATTTACGTCACTTACTTTTAAATCCCTTCTTGTCAATGAATTCTGGTAAGAGACACACACCCTAGAAAGTGCCACACATAACAAGCCTGCCCCCAAAATCTCAGAGAAGCAGCTCTATCATTACCTGCGTAACCCTAGTGCCTATGAGCATGGAGGGCGTCAGATCCCTTTACAAAAAGTGTGCTCTACGGAACAAAGCCAAAGTGGTTTGATATCAGGCTAATACAAGCTTCAAAAAAATTGCAGCCCTCAGATAAGAGATTAAATAAAACATGGGAAAATATATTGTAAGTAAAAATATAATGTAAGTAAAATAACTTTAGAATCCAAAGCAGAACTGGGTTCCCAGAGGTTTATCCATGACCCATGACTCAAACCTATACGTCACCAAGAAGCCTGTGGGTGGGTGTGTCTGTGTGTGTCTGTGTGTGTGTCTGTGTGTGTGTGTGTGTCTATGTGTGTCTGTCTGTCTGTCTGTCTTTGTCCCTGGAATTCTCCAGGCAAGAACAATGGAGTGGATAGCCATTCCTTTCTCCAGGGGAATCTTCCCGACCCAGGGATCAAACCCAGGTCTCCTGCACTGCAGGCAGTTTCTTTACCATCTGAGCTACCAGGGAAGCCCTTGTGGGTTAACTTTAAATACCATGTCATTCTACCTCGAGAGTTCTCCATAATAGTTCAATCAATTTCATAAGACCATGAAATACGTAGAAGAAGCAATGGTGACAAAAATAAGGCAAAATCAGCATTGTTCTTTTTTCCTTGTGTCATTCGTTGAAGTATAAAACATAAATCAGATCTAGCTTACCTATTCAATATTTTCCTTTTCGATTCAAAGAATGAGATTTACATCCTTATCAAATGGCCAAAAAAAAAGATCACGAAGACACATGTTTTATTAGAGTTTAGGTCAAACAACTTGTAAGATGCTTACTAAGTGGTACTGACTGTGGCATGGACATGGTTCCCTGTGATGGGAATATGATGATTAATTAAATATGAAAAAAAATTAAATATGGTCCCACTCTCTGCCCTTGAAGTACTCAAATGAACAGGGTAAAGAAAAACATTTGAAAAAAAAAAAAAAGATACAGTGATAAGTGCTGTAATTGAGCTTTTCGTAAAGTGCTAAAAAGACTCAGATAAAAGGATAATTATTCCAGAAGAGGGAGAAAGTAGAAGAGTACAGATGGCATCTGAGCTGGGACTTGAAAGATAAGTCGTTTATTGGTCATTCTGAACAGAAAAGCACTGCAGGCTGACACAGTGGCATCAGCAGGGTCAGGAGGAAGACAGCGCTGCATATAAGCGTGGACCCCACCACGGGTGATGAAATCTACAGCTCTGTGTTCTCAATAAAAAGTAGGGCTAGTTCTTTTCATGGTGACATAACCCACGTAGGGAGTTGGAGGGACAGACAGATGGAAAGAAACCTTTTAAGCCTTCATCTGCCACACAGAAAAGTATCACGCGCCCTGCTGCTCTAACTCTTAGCAAAACAGGGAGTTCAGGTTAGGGCTGGGTGCTGAGATCGGAGCTGCCGCGATCAGCACTTTTCAGCCCAGTCATCTGAAGTTTTACAAGCCTTTATCCCTAGAGCAGACACACTCATTTGTGGATTGTCTAGGTCAACACTGGACAGAAAGTCACTCTTTGTAAAGAATAGCATAATCTTTCAATTCTGACCAAAGAATGTTCACGAAGAAACGCTTTAACCAACTTTAGCTCCCTGAGAAACACTTCTGTGGGAGTCAAGTGGCAGCAGGTCCCCCTGGGGGTATCCACAAGCAGCATGATGGATGAAAACGCTGGTTCCTGGGCTCAGCGGGTCGTGACACCACTGCTCCGCAGAGACGGATGTTACACAAGCACCTCGAATCACTGTGTGAGATGCCTTCTTCTGTACCACCCACAGAGTCAGCACATGCAGAGAGAATTCAGTGTCTGTCAGTAACACTTTAACGTGAGCAAATCGCTTATTCAGCATCTTTGTACAAGAGATTTAGTTTTCAGTTACAGCCCTGGGGACAAGGGTCAGTTAGCCCCATAAGTCAGCTGAGAAGAGGCGTAAACAACAGAGAATGGATGCAGGAGTCTGATTATCTTGAGAGCATAGTAAAGGATCTTAAGATACTCACGGAGGACCCTAGATGAATAGCAGGAAGGTCAAGTTTGTGGGCAACAAGCCAGGGACCTTGGAGACTATTTTTAGTCCAGAGGAAGGACAGGAAGGAACAGGAACAAAACAAGGAACTCACCCAGGAGAAATGGAAAGCAAGAAGGAAGAGACTGTCAAAAGCAAATGGAAAGACAGTGAGAAAAAAAATAGATCTAAAAACTAAAATTGTATTCCTAACAGGGAAGCCAGGAATGCCGCAAGAAAAGGCTAAAAGAGAGACGAGAACCCAGAAGGCAACAAGGGGACTACTCAAAGGAAGTATTTTAAATGTCCGCATCTTATGAGAGTCTGCGTGGGCTGGTTGGCAACATTTCGCCTCTGGCATTATTAGGTCATGAGTTCAAGTCCCACATCAGGATTTGGCCTCAAAGCAAGTGTTGACTTTCCAGCAGCTCTGAAAGGCTGCAAGCACTTTCCATTCCTTGGTGTATTAACTTTACTGTACTTCTCTGCAACAAATTAAAAGTATCCCAGAGAGAGAGAGAGAAAGAAAAGCAACAGCCACTACCTCAAAACAAAATCCTACTAGAGAGAAAATAAGAAAAGAAAGAGAAAGTAGGTTTTCATGTGCAGGATATTTACTGCATTTGGCCAGAATCTTGTGAGTCTGGGGTATTTGTTTCCACGTCCAATCTGTTGAGAGAAGCCTTGTCTGCACTTTGAAAGCACCTAGAATACCAGTACCAGCAGGAACAATGGTTGTGGGAGAGGAAACACTACTACTTGCTAAACATAAAGATATCATTAGGTTATTAGCAAATGGGAGGGGGAAAATGCAGAAAAGATTCCCTCTGGGATGAGGGAAGAAAGGCCACAGACCATACGCCTGTTACGCATTTAGGTGATGAAGACAGGGAAAAAAATAAACAGCCTGAATTAACAATAAGAATATCCTTGTATTTGTATAATCATTTACATATTTAAAAGTACTTTTATATACACTGGGCTTCCCAGGTGGCACCAGTGATAAAGAACCCGCCTGCCAATGCAGGAGGCATAAGAGATGTAGGTTCAGTTCCTTGGTTGGGAAGACCCTCTGGAAGAGGGCAAGGCAACCCACTCCAGTATTCTTGCCTGGAGAATCCCATGGACAGAGGAACCTGGCAGGCTATAGTCCACAGGGTCATAAAGAGTCAGACACAACTGAAGTGACTTAGCATATATGCATTAACTCATATGATCCTCACAAAACCCAAGGGCAGAAGGAGTATTTCCGTTTCACAGATCAGGAAAGTGACGATTTATATGGTCATGTGACATTCTAAAAGTCACAACCTCAGGAGAAATTTAGTTCATCCCCAGTTTGGGGCTCCACTACTGCACTAGCTAACTTCACAACATGTGGCCCAATGAGAAATTTAGTCTTTATTCCAATTTGTGCAAGCACAACTTACTCACATTCCACATTATGTCCAATAAAGAATGATTAGCATGTTTACCAAGCAATTTTTTTGCTTGGTAAAAAATCATTTCCTACCTTCCCACTTTTCAGGCAGAAACAGCAAATGCAGAAGACAGAATATAGCCCATTGTTAAGTCACAAAATATGTTTAAAGCATAAAAAATCAGAACACTGACAAATTAACTACAGAGGAAAACTGAAGGAATCTGAAATGCAAAATACTGGAGCCCAGGCCATAATCGCCTTTCACCGTACAGGCAGCCAGGCAGAGAAAACACAATGATGCATACTACTTCTAATAAACAAGGATTACTAAACCCTGCCACAGCCCTTCCTCCCAGATGTGCAAAATGAGAAAGGGATGTCAGGGACACAGAGCGTCTCTAAGACGGTGTCTCAGTCAAGCGGTCTGATTTCTATACAGCAGCAAGCATCAGGGGGACCCACACCTCTACACGGTTCCATGGTGGGGTTTTCAAAAGGGCTCCCAGACAGTGGGGTCCTCATGGGAGCCTCACTACCCACAGTGAGGAAGGGCAGACCATGCCCTAGGCTCAGGGCCAAGCACCTCACCTACACAACTCCCTCCTCACAGTAATTCTGTCCAGAGGGGACTGCTAATTTCCTCCCTTTCCAGGCAAAGAACTTGGGCTGAGAGAAGTAACTTCAGAGCTCAAGCTCACATTGCCACACACAGGAGGAGGCCAGCTCTGGATTCAAGTCTGTCTGGCGCCAAAGCACAGACTCATGACCAGGGCATGAGTTACCTCCCTCAACTGGCGCCCCTGCTGGAAAGAAAAACCCTGCAAAGAAAGAGCAAGTAGGAGGTGCCGTGTCCTGCAAAGGCTCCAAGCCAGGGTGAAAGAACCCTGAACGGATTCCCCAGCCAGGACCTGATGGCTCTGGGCCCTGTTCATTCCTGGTTAAGTCGTGTGTAAAACAGATAGGCTCACTGTGTTGTGTCATTAGGAGGAGTCAATATTTGGATGGAAGACAGCAAATGTTTTCCTATGCTTCACAAACTAACCAAATGCTTCCGATTTCCTGAATTCCCTATTTGGGAGGATCCGTTATCTCCATAAAGAATTTCAAGGACTGCAACTTTAATTAGAAGAGCCAGGACTATGAAGCATTTCATTTTCAGCCAATGTCAAATCTAGTTTCAACTGTTTTTACCTACATCCATTACATGCACTTTTGTTAGAAATCGTCCACAGATCTCTAGCTCTGTCACCAGCAGTGACAGAAGTCACGGGCAGAAGAACAGCATCTGACTAAAGAACAGTTGCTACCAAGAGAGCTGTCAAGAGCCTCAGCTGATGGCTTTACTGACCAGAGACATTCTACTTTTAGCAGAAACGGTTTGTCTGTGGCCTTCAAATTGTCTTTAGAACGATGAAGCTGGAAGGACCCAGCCTTGGCTTTGCTTTTATAAAAGCTGAGGATGGGTATTAAAATCAGCAGGAAATGAAACAAAGGGAGAAAAGTTAAATCGCTCAATTCCTTGCTGAAAAAAGCAAACAAACAAAGACTGTCTGGAGGAGTGAACATGGGATGAGATTAACTGTGTGGAAATGAATTCAAATGAATGGACCACAGATGGTACAAGCAATTAAACTCTAGAAAATGTAGGGTAATGATTCTGTGAGGGTGGAAGGAAATACAGAGCCACCAACAACACACCAGCCCACTCCCAACCACCACCATCATTATCCTCAGAAGTCAGTCGCACACGGCATGATATAAAGATGGCTCTGAGGAACCAAGCCACGCAAAAACCCCATTCATTGAAACACAGGACACAGCCACATCGGTGAAAAGGCGCAGGTACTTCCACAGTGTTAAGCCCAAAGGATCAGCAGTAGAAGACATGCCTCTCTCTCTCTCTGCACAAGACTAACGGGATTTGATCCAAGGAGGTGTCTTCCGCCTAATGTAATCTTTTCCTACCTTTATTCCTTCCTCCTTTCATTTATACCCTTTTTAAATTGAAGACAGTTCCTAAATAGAAGAAACTTAATCGATCCCAATAATAACACAAGAGAAACCAAGCAAAAGAGGACAAAGTTAGGCTTTGATCAGTTATATAGAGGTTATGAAATGACATTAGAAAGATGCACCAAATCCTAAAAAAATACAACACCAAAAGACGTTTCAATTTACGGTGTGTGCGTGTCTGTGTGTGTGTATAAGAGAGAAAAATTGGGACTGTGGTAGGTGGCAAACTAAGGAAGCACTATTTAGTCGCTCAGTCGTGTCCAACTCTTTTGTGACCCCATGGACTGTAGCCCATCAGGCTCCTCTGTCCATGGGATTTCCTAGGCAAGAATACTGGAGTGGGTTGCCATTTCCTTCGCCAGGGGATCTTTCTTACCCAGGGATCAAACCCAGGTTGCCTGCATTACAGGCAGATCCTTTACAGTCTGAGCCACCAGGGAAGCCCCAAAAGGAAGCATTCGATCTTACCAAATTTCTTCTTTTGTATGAATAGAGTCAGCAGTCAGACTGAGCCTCTGAGAGCGGTCATGCCAACAGCCAGAATAAATAGAAAGAGTTTAAAGACATCGACCAGGGAGAAAGAAAGAGACCAGAACACCTAACCATAAAATTTCTTGTGTCTCTAACAACACAATTATAACTTTAACTGCCGTTGTCTAAAATACAACTCTGTAATCATAGTCCTGTGGGTTCCATATTTATTCTCTCTCTGTGGCCTACAGATTCAATCTGTTTAGTTTGTAAGGAAACAGAAGACTTTAGAAGGAGAAAGAAAAAAAAACACACACACACAGAAACCACAAGCTCTTCAAAGAACTCTGAAATCTGAGAAACAAGCAGTGCCTGCTGCCCCGCTCCCCCCCCCCCCCCCCCCACGGTTCATAAGCCAGATCCGAGACTGCGTCTCTGGACAGGACTCAGCAGGCACTCCTGGGTCTGGTCTTTGGGGCGTGCCGACAGGACATTGGCTAGTGTTTACATGGAGCAAGCCTGCCTTGAAGTCCCCAGGACATTTCATCCAATGAGAAGAGGGTGCTGCTTACCCTAGAAAGCCAGAAGGCTTCTGACCTGCTCTCTGAACCCCAGGTGGCTAAGATCCACACCTGCCAGGCCTTCCCTCATCAGCCCCTACTCCCACCACTCTCCCTACACTGCAGTTCAGTTCAGTCTCTCAGTCGTGTCCGACTTTTGCGACCCCATGGACCGCAGCACACCATGCCTCCCTGTCCCTCACCAACTTCCGGAGTTTACTCAAAAACTCATGTCTATTGAGTCGGTGATGCCATCTAACCATCTCATCCTCTGTCGTCCCCTTCTCCTCCTGTCTTCAATCTTTCCCAGCATCAGGGTCTTTTCATATGAGTCAGCTCTTCGCACCAGGTGGCCAAAGTATTGGAGTTTCAGCTTCAACATCAGTCCTCCCTACACTCCCCACCCTCTTTGCTCCACTGCCCCAGTTTCATCCAGGTCCTTATCTTTTTCCTCAGTTCATGACCACTTCAGCCTCCTTCCCTAGTCCGGCTCCTTCCGCTGGCATCCACCCCTCAGCTGTCAGTCATCTCTCTAAAATGTAAATCTGACCCAGCCACTCTGCCGAAAGCCCTTCAGTGATGACAACCCAGTGCTCAGGACCAAGCAAATTCTACAGCTCAGCACAGACCCTGGCTCCAGCCCTGCTCTCTGGGGTCCTTTCCCATCACTGCCCGCCCAGGCACCCCTCCCTCTTCCCCAGGGTGAGCCTCACAAGGGGCTCTCATCTCTGGCCCCCACACTTTCTCCCACACTGTGTTCTCCGGCTGGACTGCCTGCTTCCAGTGCCCCCCACATCCTCACCTAACTCCTAACCATCCATCAACTCACCACAAAAGGACCCTTCTTCCGTGCAGCCTTCCAGGAGTGCCCACACCCACCTGATATACACACCACCCTTCTCGGCTCCCCTAACACCCAATGCAGATGTCTCACACAGCACTGGTCACACTGACCACAATACATGGTAGTTAGCTTATGTTTCTGTCTCCCCTACTACCTGAAATCTCTTGAAGAATAAGGGGTGTGCCTTGTATCACTTTGAATTCCCAAGGTTTAACATGGTGTCGGCATAAAGTAGGCTGTTGGTGAATCAATGGATCCTATGAAAGGGGTTAGCAGACTCCAATGCAGATGACAGAAGTGCACAGCAGCAACAGCAGCGAGGGAGTTCACAGTGGGTGTTTCACTAGCAAACAACCCAGAAACTGCCCAGACTCCAGATTCCAGATCAACTCTGTGGGGATAGCCACGCTCATCAGCAACCCACACACGAGCCTGCTGAGTGTCTCTCATGAAACAAAGCTACTCCCTATCTTCCCCCATGTCACCAGTATTTGCCTTGCTCTGTTCACAGACATCTTTTTTTTTTTTCTTTCCTGTAAAAAGTCTATTTGGGGAGAAATTTAAACATTTTACTTATTTTAGCCTATTACTGCATATTTTAGTGCAAAATGTGTAGAGGTCAGTCACTACAGGATTCTGATTACGTAGAAAGGGGATACATACAAGGATATGCATGCCGTGGACAAAGGAAACCAAAATAAGTGGGGTGGGGCAGCGGAAAATCCAAGCTAAGAGCTAAAGGGGAAAGGCAGGGTACTGACTTTATTGCTCTTCTTTCCGTGTTAAATTTAAAACCCCAGGAATTTTTTCTTTAAAATTTGACAGAAATAAGAATGAAATATGTTTATAATATTAATTTAACAGCACATATACTATGGGGCTTCCCAGGTGGCGCAGTGGTCGAGAATCTGCCTGCCAATACAGCAGACGGAGGAGACGGAGGAGACGCAGGTTCATCCCTGGGTCAGGAAGATCCTCTGGAGGAGGAAATGGCAACCCACTCCAGTATTCTTACCAGGATAATCCTATGCACAGAGGAGCCTGGCGGGCTATGGTCCAAGGGGTCACAAAGAGTCGGACACAACTGAGCCCACACATATACTGTAAGCACAAGGAGTTAATGGGCCTCATGATTACACTGTTACGTATTTGTTGGGGACAGACATGTATCTTGAAGTTGACTGAGTGTCCCTAGAATTGCTGAACTGAAATGGATATTCTTGGCTTACGTGCTAAATATTCCTTACACAGACCCCAGAAGATTCTCAAAGCAGTAAAAGGACTCAAGGTAACAACAATAGCTCAGGCAACTGAAATTTACCATATCTTCCTGATGGGTGGAGGCCACATGCCATAATATTGGATTATTTTAGAAACATGTTCCCATGGTCAAAATGAAAAATACCAGTTGGTTCTTTTACAGATGGTTGCTAAATTTTGGAATTTACTTTCTAAAGCTTAAATTAAACATTCTGATATACCAGAATAAGACAACCCAAGGGCCTGTTTTCCTAGATGAAAACAAGGATGACAAACTATAAACTGAGGGCCTCTCTAAGGCTTATCTCCTAAAAATTCTAAAACCCTGCTCCTGAGCCCTCCAACCACACAGACCACATGGGATGGTAACATTCGCCAACACTTTCTAACTTATGTATCGCCTTTCTTTCCTCAACACTCAAAACAATTGGACCTCTGGGCTTTTTAAGGCAAGTTAATTCACTGCCATGATTTTTTCTGTTGTTGTTGTTAAAATGAATAATCACTACCTTTGTTTGGGCCCTGCCTTTGTTATAGAAAGGATGTAAGACAGCTGTAATCATAGCTAATTAGTTTTTCTCACTCCCATGCACCCTTCTTCTTTATAAGCTAACATCTTCATGCTAATTTGGTTTAGAGTCAGGAGCAACCATACCTTCACATTTATCAAGATAATATCTGCCTCCCCAGAAGGCATGAAGCTTGATCCATTCATTCAACAAATACTGAGTTTCTGTCAACTAGATGGCCACAGTCCCCACTTCACGGGGCTTAGAGTCTAATGAGAAATACAAACAAATAGCTACAGCAGAGGGAGGTGAATACATGACAGAGAGATAAAGAATGCTTCTGGAACAGGCAGAAGGGGTACCTCCTCCAGGCCAGGGAGGTCAGAGAAGCTTCCCAGAAGTGAAGGGAGCTGAAAATTCAAAGAACTGTACGCCATTTAAAGGCACTATGGACAGCAGGGCCTCGGAAACACCAGGCAGACTCAGTCCCAACAGTCGACTTAAGTTGGGGTGAGCGTCTCCACCCAGACTGACTCGTGCTTACCTTCCCACTGCACTCACACGCCCCACGAGGAACCAGAACAGAGTTCTAGTTCCTCTTACTTCTAAAGGCATTCTGTTTCCTCCTGTCCCATTTCATTATCTTTACCATCCTCCCAGCTATCAAATATTTCAATTCA
This sequence comes from Capra hircus, assembly GCF_001704415.2. Classification (NCBI taxonomy): domain Eukaryota; kingdom Metazoa; phylum Chordata; class Mammalia; order Artiodactyla; family Bovidae; genus Capra; species Capra hircus. The sequence continues at coordinate 63,457,242 of NC_030823.1, read as the reverse complement.
ACCCAACAAGGGCCTCTGTGGGAGATAGGGTGATAAACATGGGACGAAGTGCAGGGAGGCACTGGGGCCCCACACACGGGCTACAGAAGCCCAGAACCGAGAAAAGCCATGTGACTGTCTGCTGACCATTCCACTCCCCACAGACCTTGCAGAGGTGACCGCACTCTTCCAGTCCTGCCTGTCAAACAAATCTCCGCACTCTGAGATAACCTTGGGTTTGACAGATTTCTATGGACCCTGAGCCTGTCTGTCATAGTCTGAAGACAGCAAAATAGGCTCTGGACACTGAAGCCCTTCCCCTAACAGTGGGTTCCCTTTCCTCTGTCCATTTGAATAGTCCTCCTAAAATGGGACGTTTCCTGCTTCCAGAGAATACTGATATTTTCCTAAGTCGTTTCTACATTTCATTGTCAATGTATGACCACGACGCTGAGACCAAAGTAGAATAACAACTTTTCACCATTTGCTCTTCCAAAAATTACTGGAAATTCTTCTACAAGCTTAATCGAACAGTTGGATACATTATTTTTAATGTCTCTTCCAGCCCTGAGATTTTATGATTCTCTGACATAATCAGAACCATTTTTCTTTGAGGGTTATAGCTGGGTAAAATTATCCCAGGCTAAGATGTTATTGTAAAGAGAAAATTGAGTCAGTATTTCAATAATATTTGGTTTTTCAAAGTTGCCCAGCATAACTTCACTGTCAGTGAGCGAAGTTGCAGCTGCATGTACACTAAATCCAGCCTGGGCCATAGCTGACTGTATACTTACAACTGAAGACAGAGGGTGTTACTTCAAAAGATCAACTGAACACAAAATTTCACAAACAAAACAAAGAATGTCCTCAACGTTTTGGATTGTATAATACTTCACATCTAAGGATGTGTAATTTTTTTGTTATTCTTCCCAAATTGGATCTTAATCCTGTTTTGTGATCAGAGTACTAGAAACTACAAAAATCATACTCAGTCACTTTGTTGTTGTACAGATGCTAAGTCGTCTCTGACTTTTTTGGGACCCCATGGGCTGTAGCCTCTTTAGGGACCCTGTGGACTGTAGCCTGCCAGGCTCTACATGGGATTTCCCAGCCAAGAATATTGGAGTGGGCTGCCATTTCCTTCTCCAGGGGATCTTCCTGGACTAGGGATCAAACCCGCGTCTCCTACATTGACAGGCAGATTCCTGAGAAGTCCACTCAGTCACTTAGTCTTTCCTAATTAGCCTTACAGACCTGTAATGAGCGTCGTACCCACCCTCAGGTACTACATAAGCTCGCACGTCTTTGGTGCCCCACACTTTACACATCCAAGATGAAGAGCTTATCAACAAGAAACACATCTTCACAACAAGTATCTCAATTTGCAGCTCAAGTTATCACTCAAAGCGTAAAGAAAAGAAAGCCGTATGTCTTGAGTCTTGCACCAGGTAATACGTAGGGGAAAAGTATATGATAAGCATCGTTGTTCTCCTAAGTCAATGCCTTCTTCCACCACTACGGAAGCAGCCTTCAGGTCCAAGGCAGCCCCCAATAGCAAGGAACTAAACATTTGGGTTCAAATCCAGCCTCTACCACTTCCTAGCTGTGTGACCCCGGCAAGCAATTTAACTTCTCGGGACTTTAGTTTCCTCATGTGGAAAGAGATAATCACAACTCCACCTTTCCTCATGAACCATTGTCATATTTTGACATAAGCTCACCTCATCTCCATCTCTGGTTCACTATAAACCCAGGTGCTTCGACATGAGGAATACAGTCGATAACATCGCAGTGACTTTGTATGGGGACAAATGCTTACTAGGATTATCATGGTGATCATTTCATAAATGTGTGCAAATGTCAAATCATCATGTAGCATATGGGACCACTAACAACGTAGTGCACATCAGCTATAGGTCAATAATAAGTCAATAAATAAAACTGGTTGCTCTGAAGAATTCTGAAAGGGTGACTGGAAAAACAAGTATAGAGAAGCCATGCACAGGCCTAAAGAGAAAAGCTTTGTAATTGCTATGGCTCAATTGGTTGAGTCACATTTAATTAAGCCTGGAATTTCCAAGGACAAAAACAGTGCTTCCCAACAGGACACCGAAGACAAGAAAACAAGGGGGATTGGGGTGGGAGGGTTCCTAGAACTGGTTCCTGAGCACCAGGGGTGATCACAGCAAATCATACTTTGTTGAAATGGGAGGAGGGGACAAATTCCTCCATCAACTAGAAGCAATCTTTTCACATATTTCCCTCTTGGTGTTTTAGCTCTACTGCTAAATCCAGGATGAACCAACTCTGAACTGTGCATAAATGTGAGGACTCTGGGAGAGGGCAGAGAGAAGAGGAGTCCCGTGAGCACAATGGTCAGTGAGAATTACCAAATAACTGGGGACATCTAAATGAACCATACCTCGTTGTGTTTGGGACCTACAGAGTTAACCTGTCCATTTTCCCGTGACTTACTCATTCACGGCTATTGTGTTTGGCCAAAAACTAAAGCTGTCATCCAAGCAACATCAGTCTCATTATAAAGAGAGGAACAACCTGGCATCAGAAAATGTAATGACCCTTTTGAAGGCAGCTGCTTCAGAAGCTTGTGAATCATTTTGAAATACTCGGGCCAAACCACATCAATACCGTATTTAAATAAAATGCAATACACGCAACCAACCACCAAAAATAAAGTGATGACTTGTCAGAACTCTAGTTCTGTTTTTCCTATCAGGTCTGCTGGTGATGCACCTAATTAATTCCAAAATCATATTCCGAGTAAGGTACCTGCTTAATAAGTGTAAACCTCAGGCTTTCAAAGGAAAAGCTCCTACCTTTCTAGGCCATATCTGCAGATGCACCTAACAACTGACTGCCCTAGAGGGTGGTACTTCAACCCCAAATACGCAGCCTGACTTGAAGCAGCTGGGGAAGCCCAAAGCAATGAATGCCTGTGTCAGCAGCCCAGGAGACCCACGGAAGAGGAAATCATTGCTGCTGGCCATCCTGCCTTAAACTCCAGGAATTACAAGTCACATGCTGCCTCTGGTCTTAAAGCCCTGGGCAGTTTTGTTTCCTGTCCTCTTTCGCACCTGACCTTTGACTGTTGATCAAATTCAAAAAAAAAAAAATGGATTTTCTGAAATCCAAAGCCAGTAGAGATTGGATGCCGGTGCATAATCTTCACTGTTCTCAAGCCCACCAGCTGTGAGGCCTGAGTACAGCCAGAATAAGGCCCGGGGAAACCACACTCCGTCCTCTCTGTTCGCTTACAGCTATCTTCTTTCTCAAGGCTCTCTGTCACCTCACTGTTCTCGGAGGATTCCTTCTACCTCCAGATGAAGAACTCCTTCGTTCTTCCACATGATGATGTCTGCCCAGGCTTCCCACAGCCCCTTTAGTTGGGATATGCTGAAGGATCCATTAATCAGATAATGAATTAATCAGATAATGAATCTGCTTATCCATTAAGCAGATAATGAATAACTCACATGATCTCACCCAATGCTTTAAAATCTCAGCAGAGGGAGGTGGGGGATGTTGTTTATGGAAGCAGTGTTTCTCCAAAGCCCCATCCCTCCACGCACAGGACGCATAAAGTGGTGGACACTACATACCTTGTAAAGGATGTAACCGTGGGAAATGCGCCATCCCCCATAGGAGGCCGATTTGGAGTATCAGCGCCCCTGAGCATTCTGGGTACTTGGTAAAGGAACAGGAGTGGGAGAAGGGCTGTCAGGATCAAAAGCGGGGGAGACCGAGAGAAAAGGATGGCAGCGGGGCAAAACGGCTCTTGTCTGACTTGGTGCTATCTGCTGGTCCTGTTAATCTACGTTACTTTCTGCCACTCCACCCTATTCTACTTTCCAAATACCTCAAGATGTTTCTAAGAGGTTCTGAATTATTGACAAACCTAAGGGAGACGCTTTGGAAAAGAATAAGTGCAAAAACAGACCCGTATGGCTAGTGCAAACACTTGCTCATTGGCAGTTTCCTTTTCAAGGCCAAAAGAGAAGAAATGGAGAAAAAAAAAAAAAAAAAACCTGCCTCTGCTAAATAATAATGATATTCACAGAGCAAGAGGCCCTGCAAGTCCAAGGCTCACAGTCTCCCCAGCTTTACTCACCCCGAGCCATCTCGCTCCTTTATTGGCAGCCTGTTGAATCTGGACTCTCTTGAGGGTGACATGGTAAACAGCTCCTTCCTCTACCTCTTCACCCCAGTCCTGAATCGAGCTCTGCCAGGAGACAGGACAAAGAAACAGAAAAAGTTGTTTGTTTGTTTGTTTTTTCCCTCTCCGCTAACCAATCTATCCCAGCTGCTTTGCTGCTTACAACAGCACTCAGGGCATAAGATGGGCTGTTCAAAATAAATATTACAATCAGAGCAACATAAGACACACTGTGATAGAGGGAATACTGAGATTTTCTTGGCCCTCCAGCCCTTTGCTATGCTATCAAGAGCCCAGGGCTTTTCCATTTAGTTATTTTTCCTAGGCTCCTTCACTATCTTAAATACCTTTTTAAAGTCTTTTTTTCTTTCTTAAGGAAACTGAAGTTTAGTCCTGGTTCACTTTTCCTCCTTAAATGAGAGGAAAAAGAATTCACTGGCAGAAAAAGTTTGTCTCTTTACAAGTGGCTCCGTTCTTGGAGCAAACTGCATTTTAAACTCTGCCACAAAAAAAGTGTTTAAAATGCTAAGAGTGCTCGCTCCTTTGGAACGAAATGCTTCGCATGTCTTTTTTCTCCTCTTATTGTTTGGGAACCCAGAAAGTTAGCGGGAGGGAAAAAGTTTTTATTTCCGTCAAATAACCTGGCAAGTGCAGAAAAAAAGCAACACATCGGCTGCGTGCAGCGACCCCCTGGGTTTCCCTAAACTTGAAGTTTGTGTTTAAAGAGCCGCTGGGACTCAGAGGCGCTCCGCGGTTCACCCAGACTCACAGACCTCTTGCCTGAAAAGTTTTTCTTTGCTGACATACATCAGCCCAGATACACCAAAGGCAACTGCTGAGAAAAATAAGTATGGTTTAAAGGGAGAAGACACGCAAAGAGGAAGGCGGAGAAAGCCGAGAGAGAAAGCTCTGAGCTCCAAAGTCTGGGATCGGATGGCTCCGTTCACTCCGAGGGAGTCCAAAACCCGCCCAGAGAAAGCGGGAGAAGATTCCCCACCAGAGCAGCGTCGGGAGAAGGCAAAGAGTTCTCGTTACCATTTTAGCTTGCCAAAGCAATTTCATTCTCAGTTTTCTCTCCGGTGTGTGGACGCGGCATGATGCGCCCCGCTCCCAGGCGAACGCGATCCCCGCGCGTCTCCGCCGCGGCGCCTCCAAGCCCCGGCCCCGCGCGGCCACCGCGCACGGAGCACAGACACGCGCCCGCCGCCGCCGGTGCGCGCGACTCGGCCACAAAGGGAGCGCGGCGAGCGAGCCGGCGAGCGAGGGCGCCGCAGACTCCTCCCCACGCCACCCCGCCGCTCCGTGATGTCAGGCTTTCCTGTTTGTGCTCGGGAGCACACTCTCCCTTTCTGAAATCCCGCGGATAAAGTTAGCACGCCGTGATTTCTCCAGCTCTGAATGCGATCGGCAGCCAGCCACCCTTTCTAGTGGATCAGGTTTTCCTGATTGGCCACCAGGTGCCCCCAAAAGATCCGGGTGTGGTATCGGGGATCTAAGTGTGTTTTTCCTTCCTTCGCTCAAAGAAATAAAGGGGGAAGCGATGCAAAAAGGGAGGAGGGGGTCGGATAAACGTCTATTATCTGCTTGTTACCTATGGAATTTAGATTCAATAAGGGCGACCCCAGTGAGAATTGGCAGTACTAGAAGCCAGCAAGGTTTTCATAAGGACAAAAAAAAAAAAAGAGAATTGGTCAGAGGGTATTCCAAAACCCACGCCCCAGGGATGCGCTTGTTCTGAATCAGCACACCACCAACAGGAAATGCCTCTGGATGTCTTTCTAGCCCCCCATAGTTTAAGGCTCATCAACTGTAACTGGCCACTGTGGAAGGGAAAGGGGCAAAGCAGGAGAGAGTTCTGCTGAGGCTGACAGCGTGGAAATCGGGCCACCGGCGGCCCGGGAGGTTCCGTGAGTCTTTGTGAGTCGTCACCATGGGTTGAGTTGTCTGTACTGTAGGGACACCGTGGGATGATAACCTCGGGGAGAGAGCCATTTGGAGGACACTGCTAGAGGGAGTTTTGTCCTAACAGAAAGTAAATCAACAGCGAAATTCCAGATGATAATATAATCAAATATTGGCACATGACAGAATTCCATGCCAATTGCAAAAAAAAAAAAAAAAGTTTAGCGCTCATGTCTTTTATACTGTTCTCCCCTAAATGAATTTAATAGCCTTTAAATTTTTTTAAAAGAAAGGCCTCTCACTAATTGCCATGCTGAGGCATAAGGCTGGGCTTTGGTTAATAATAAATGTATTATGAACTGAAAAGCTAGAGAATTCAGTGTACTGGTGTTCCCAGGAAAGCAAAAATAAATGACAGTGAGGGTGCATCCAGGAAAAATAAAAAGATCTTTGGACACTTCAGAACTTCTCGGAGGCACTCAGCAAAGTTCCCCACAAACAACCACAAACTATTGGACAGAAGGGATGCTCTTTTTATCAAGCTTTGATTATTTCTATTTTTACGAAAGCACATAAACTTGACCTTTCAATGACCACCAGCATAGCGTGTCCCCAGTGTCCAGAGGAAAATGGTGTGGAAGACCTACCACCTGCCTCTTAAGCCATTCCAGGAGCACCCCTATTCAGTGATCCTGAAGAACACAAGATACACCTGGGGACAGTTAAACAACCCATCAGATTAATTTCACAACTACTTTAACCTGATTTTTGGCTGTGAATTTGGAGATGACCCCTTAAATTTCTCTAGTTCAGGGATATTAAGAAGTTTCTTCAAACTTGCCCCTCCCAGGAAGCCTTCTTGGACAGGGCAGCTTATAACTCACAAGGGTCCAGTCAAGTTTCAGATCTCATCAGCCTCCTCTCCACCAACTCCCTGGCAGGCTACCTGATGAGTAAGAGGAAAAAAGGCTTCCAGCAGATGCAGCTTCAAATCCTGGTTTTACATTAAGAGTGAACTTGGGTGCTACTTCCCTGGGCTTTCATTTCCTCATCTGTAAAATGGGACAAGGGCTTCCCTGACGGCTCTGGTACAGAATCCGCCTGCTGATTCAGGAGACATGGGTGCGATCCCTAGGTCGGGAAGATTCCCTGGAGGAGGAAATGGCAACCAACTCCAATATGCTTATTGGGAAATCTCATGGACAGAGGAGCCTGGTGGGCTACAGTCCATGGGGTCACAAAAGAGTTGGACACGACTTAGTGACTAAACCAGAACAATAACAAAATGGAACGAACATCTGCCTCATAGAGTCTGCAAGAGGATTAAGTGGAATATGTATACAGCTCACCTAGGGCATGATCAAAAAAGCTCCATTCCCTTATTATTATCGCACTTCCTCCCAAACTGCATTTTCCCAGACTCACTGAACAGTTGTACATGTGCAATGTGTGGAAATCTAAAATGATGTCTTCTCACTAAATAATTTCAGAGAGATTTTCCAAGAATACTTGTATTTATACCCAATAATGTACATGATTTTGTCCAAATGTTATTCCTCAAAAAAAGGCTGGTTTTCTACTAGACAGAACAACCAAGTATTGCAGTTTACAATTTTTTAATATTTATTTTAAAATATTCCACCTGCAGGCAGCTCAGCCAGTATTACCTTATTACATACTTTTGGGTTAAAATACTCCTAATCAGTATCTGGGGAGGATAATCAGTAAGCCATTTATAACTAAGTTTGAATTTATTTACTAGATTAATCTACCTATGACCGTATATAGTCCTAAAAGAACAGGTCAAGTTTTGTTTAAAAGATATCAGCAGTTCATCTTTCATCTCCTTGGTTAAGTTTATTCCTAGGCATTTTATTCTTTTCAATGCTTTTTTAAGTGGGACTGTTTTCTTAATTTCATTTTCAGATTGTTCATCATTAATGTATAGAAATGCAACTGATTTTCATATATTAATTTTATATCCTGTGACTTTACTCGATTCATTTGTTAGTTCTGATAAGTTTCAACAAATAGTGCTGGGAAAACTGGATGTTCACACGCAAAAGAATGAAACTGAACACATCTAACATCATACACAAAAATCAACTCAAAATTAATTAAAGACTTAGGCAGAAGACCTGAAACTATAAAATTCATAGAAGGCTACATAAGGTACAAGCTTCATAACATTGGTGTTTGCATTGATTTCATGGACATGACACCAAAACCAGAGGCAACAAAATAAAAAACAGATATGTGAGGCTACATCAAACTAAAACACGTCTGCACAGCAAAGGAAACAGAGTGAAAATGCAACCTATGGTATCAGAGGAAATGTTAGCAAGCAACATCTGATAAAGAGTTATATCCATAATATATAAGGAACTCCTATAACTCAATGGCAAAAATAATAATAACTGAATTTTTAAATAGGCAAAGGACTTTAAAAAACACATTTCTCCAAAGATGTACAAATGGTCAACAGGTCTGTGAAAAGAAGCTCACCATGACTAATCATCAGGGAAATGCAAATCAAAACCAAATAAGATATCATATCACCTCACACCTCTTAGGATGGCCTTTACTTAAAAAACAAACAAACAAACAAAAAACTACACATGTTGACCAAGATGTGGAGAAAAAGAAACCCTTGAACACTATTGGTAAGAATGTTAATTGGTACAGCCATTATAGAAAACAATCTGGAGGTTCTTCAGTAAATTAAGAATAGAACTTATGATCCAGGAATTCCGTTACTGGGTATTTATCCAAAAGAATTTAAATCAAGATCTTAGAGAGACCTGAGTGCTCCCACATTCATTGCAGAACTATGTATAATAGCCAAAATATGGAAACAATGTAAATGGACATCAGTGCATCAATGGATAAAGATGTGATATATATAGACAACAGAATATTATCCAGCCTTGAAAAAGAAGGACATCTTGTCATATGCAACTACACAGATCTCCTTGGACTGCAAGGAGATCCAAACAGTCAATCCGAAAGGAAATCAGTCCTGAATACTCATTGGAAGGACTGATGCTAAAGCTGAAACTCCAATACTTTGGCCACCTGCTGCAAAGAGCTGACTCATTCCTGATGCTGGGAAAGATTGAAGGCAGGAGGAGAAGGGGACAACATAGGATGAGACGGCTGGATGACATCACCGACTCGATGGACATGAGCTTGAGTAAGCTCTGGGAGTTGGTGATGGACAGGGAAGCCTGGCGTGCTCCAGTCCATGGGGTTGTAAAGAGTCAGACATGACTGAGCAACTGAACTGAACTACACAGATGAACCTAGGTGCCATTATGCTAAGTTAAGTAAGCCAGTCACAGAAGGACAAATACTGCATGATTCCATTTACATGCCATATCTCAATTAATCAAAGTTGTAGAAGCAGACAGTAGAAGGGTGGTTGCCAGGAGCTAGGGGAGGGGGAAATAAGGAGTTGCTCTTCAGTGATGAAAAAGTACTAGAGATCTACTGTACAGCATTATGTTTATAGTCAACAGGTACTGTACACTTGAAATTTGTTAGCTGAGGGGAGGGGAAGGAAATCAGAAAATATCTATTCTTAAAGCATTAGGATGTTGCTAGGAATAGTTTTATGTACCATATTTGGTGATCACTGGAAGTCAGGAGCAATAGAAGATTCTTAGGATATAACAGGAAAAGGGAAGAGGTATGGAAGAACCCCAAACGAGAGAAAGAAAAAAAAATTTTTATTGCTCAAGGCCAATAAATAGAGAACTGGTAAGAGCAAACATAAGCAGCTTGTGTGCAGATTCTTTAAGAGAATCTATCAAGAAATGGAAATACAGAATTTATATATTCCATTTATTCATTTATTTAGTCATTGGCTTCTGTGACATCATGCTTTTCTAGATTTTACTCTACATCTGTGGCTGCAAGAAAAAAGTAAAAAACATAAAAATTCACGATTTTTATATTCACTAGTATAGTTATGTATGTAGGTTGACATGGAGTAATACTTATGTGCCTAGGTAAATGATGAGACACTTGTTATATCTCAACCTAGAGCTTGACCCTCTCTTCTCATAGCCTTGTCCTCATATTTCCTTTCATGCCTATCGTGAGTGTTAAATAACCTATCCTATGTAAAGTAGCTAACAGAATAAACTATGCTAAATAAAGCACCTGAGAGAGTGCTTTGGGAACATAGGCGGCGCGGCCTTGAATAAAAATGTATCTTCTTCTCTCCCTACCCCCACACTCTTTCCCATTAGTGCAATTCTGTGTTCATTTACTGCATTTGGTTTGCAGTCTGCATGTTCTTTTGATGTCTGCTCAGGTAACAGATTTACCATGTGACAGAAGAATCGGAGCACTGCAAGTATAATAGACATTGTACTTGGAAATAAGTAGGCAAAAACTTGTCTTAAATATGGCAACATCAGCATAAGATAGAAATGGAAAGTCCAAGGCTTTGTCCTCAAACTCACTGCTAGACTGTGATGTCTTGTGCCCAGTGGAAAGTATAGAGGAAAACGGTCCAAAGACAGCAACAGTAATAACAACAACAGCTACGTGAAAAAAGCTAAGTAACTGAGGGGCCAGGACTCTCCTTCCACGCATTAGGGCTGCTGAGTGCATATTGCCTCTGCTTTCCTAAAGCCCTTACCGAAACAGATGAGCTTGAAAAACTTTCCCACTTTTGAGTGGAACTGATAATAGCCACTTGGCACCATTTTATTCACAAACTATATATACCTTTAGCATTCCGCGCATGCACACTCAGTCAGTCGTGTCCGACTCTTTTTGACCCCATAGACTGTAGCCTGCCAGGCTGCTCTGTCCATGGGATTGATTCTCCAGGCAAGAATACTGGAGTGGGTTGCCATTTCCTTCTCCAGAGGATCTTCCTGACCCAGGGATCAAACCCACAACTCCTGCCTTGGCAGGTGGATTCTTTACCACTGAGCCACCTGGGAAGCTTAGCTATCTATAGGTCCCTAAAAAAAAAAACTTTTGGTGAGGTACATAAACAAATAAATCTGTTACTTCTTCTTAACTCCTTCCCCCAACAATATCAAAGGTTTGTTCAAATGTAAACCACTTAATCCTCTCAACATCCCTATGAAATGCTTCCCCCTAATCTTCAGGCTTATAAGCTATGTTGCTCATTAACTTTCCTTCTTCAGCCTTCTACCATCAGCCAGGTGTCTTGCTATGGCTGTTTCTAGCTCTGCTAACTGGGGTTGCTCCATTCACCAACTCTTTGCTTGAACTTTCAACCCTGCTTTGCAAAAGGTAAGGAACCAGTCATGCTTAGTTGAAGATGACCAGTCCTCCAAACACTCAAAGCAGTAGAGAGTTGTTACTATTTTCTGAGAGCCCAAAGTTATTTTTACTAATTATCACGGACATACTATGAGGTAGGAGTTAAAATTTTTCTACGCTCTGTTATTAGGGAGTTATTTATTTAGACAAGCAAATTACAAGTCAATTTTAGATGAACCAACTACAACCAAAGAAGAGGCTGCCTTAGGGGGTAGAAAATGGAGACAGAAGAAGCATAAATAACACTTGACAGATGGCAGGCCAAAGGCAGAAGACTCCTCTGGCCACGATGATAAACGCTTTTCAACTAATAGTTTACCAGTTGGGGGTGGTTATTCTTAATTGTTGATGATGCTTTCCTGAGGAGGAAGTTGGTTACTGGAATACTGTTTGTAAGTTGGGCTAATAAGCATTATAAGCTCATCTAATTACAGATTTCTGTAAAGGACATCCCGAAATGTGTTCACATGGTTGAAAAGATCAAAACTTAGAACAATCAGCTCAGACATAATGGCAGGTCTCTGTGATACGTAACAAAACATTCTACAAAATGGGAGATGGGTGACCTAATGCCAGGATGGGCTTTGACCAAGACTCTGGAAGAAGTTACTGGGCAATGAGCCAAATTATATCTTGTTTCAGAGCTAAAGGAACCTCTTTTTTCCATAATATATTGAAGTGGTACCAAAAACCCAAATAAAGCTGCTAGAACACGTAGTCAGAGACACCTAGATTTGAGTCCTGATCAATCCAGTTCTCTCAGAGGCAAGGTCTCATCTCTAAGTCTGTAAAACTCAGGGATATAAACACCTTCCTCACTGGCTCAGAGTGAGAATGTAATGAGTCTTTGGCACAGTATCTGGCACCACAGTTAATACTCAGTTAAGGTTGTCGATGGTGATAATGGTGTCAAGTCAATAAGTTGCAAAAGCTACAAGAGACTGACTACATGAAAAATCAGACCTATAGATTGAGTCACTCAAGATTTTGCAGCTTGAAGCAAAAACTTCATGATACAAAGAACCAGACTGGTTAGTCAGTGAGCAACATCGAGTCTCTATATGGCACAGAAAAATACGACACTTTGTGTCTTCTCCTACCTCAAACTACCTCCACGCAGGGATCAGCGTTATCTTTTTAAATCACCACACCATCACCTCCTATTCTTATTTTTTCTCAATTTATTTATTTTTAATTGAAAGATGATTGCTTTACAATACTGTGTTGGTTTCTGGCATATAGCAACATGCAACATGAATCAGTCATAGGTATACATATATCCCCTCCCTCGTGAACCTCTCTCCCACATCCCACCTCATCCCACTCCTCTAGATGGTCACAGAGCCCCAGTTTGAGTTCCCTGAGTCATACAGCAAATTTCCACTGGCTACCTATTTTAAATCCCTCTAGTAGCTCCCCATTGCTAAGAATAAAAACCTAAATCCTTTCCATATTCCATAGTCTTGCCCAGGTTGGCCTCTTCCATCCACTTCACTTTCTAGGCACTCTCTGGACTCAGCAACCCCAGTCTTTCTTTCTTTCTTATTTATTTACTTGACTGTGCCAGGGCCTGGTTGCAGCACGCAGGATCCTCGGTCTTCACTGTGGCATGTGGGATCTAGTTCCCTGACCAGGAACAAAAACACAGGCTTCCTGCATTAAAAGCATGGAGTATTAGCCACTGGAAGTCCCCCACCTACAGTCTTCTTTACTCATGTGATTCCCTCTTTGGGAGACATTCCTCCTTCCTCTCCTCTCCCACTTGGGCTAAAGCACCCTAATATGTGCTCTCATGGCACCTCCTCCCTTTGCAGTTCTATCACATTTGTAATTTTTCATCAAATTGTGTGATTATTTGATAAATATCCATTTCCCCCAAACTCTATGAAGGCAGAGGTAATGTCAGTTTTCTCATCATTGTACTCCAGCAGCTCACACGGTACCTAACACATGGTAGATGCTCAATAAATAACTATTTGACCTATTAACAGAGAAATACATAGATAAATTCATGCTATAAATTCAGCAAGCACTTAGTAATTGTTGCTGAGTAAATAAATATATATTTAATATAAATAAATATAAGTATAAATTTTCTTATGCTCCAAAATCACTGCAGATGGTGACTGCAGCCATGAAATTAAAAGACACTTGCTCCTTGGAAGAAAAGCTAGGACCAACCTAGACAGCATATTAAAAAGTAGAGACATTACTTTGCCAACAAAGGTCTGTCTAGTCAAAGGTATGGTTTTTCCAGTAGTCATGTATGGATGTGAGAGTTGGACTATAAAGAAAGCTGAGCGCCAAAGAATTGATGCTTTTGAACTGTGGCGTTGGGAGAAGACTCTTGAGAGTCCCTCGGACTGCAAGGAGATCAAACCAGTCCATCCTAAAGGAAATCAGTCCTGAATATTCATTGGAAGGACTGATGCTGAAGCTGATACTCCAATACTTTGGCCACCCGATGTGAAGAACTGACTCTTGGAAAAGACTCTGATGTTGGGAAAGATTTAAGGCAGGAGAAGGGGATGACAGAGGATGAGATGGTTGGATGGCATCACTGACTCGATAGACATAAGTTTGAGCAAGCTCCGGGAGTTGGTGATGGACAGGGAAGCCTGGCATGCTACAGTCTATGGGGTTGCAAAGAGTTAGACACTACTGAACAAGTGAACTGAACTGACCATAAATAAATCTTAGATATTATCTCTACCTTAAGGTTGCTTACACTCTAGAAGCAGAAAAAGAACATAAAGGGAAAAAATAAAAAATGACTTTACAAAACCACAGATCAGCAGGTGCAGATTTAGAGAGCAGGGTACTGAGCACTGTGTCTGTGAGAGGAAGCTGCGAAAAGGGGCCAGGTGGCGAGTGCCCTTAAAGGACTCTCGGATAACTACAGCTTTTATTAAGGCTGTGTTACCACTAGCTTTGAAGGAAAAAAAAAACAAACAAAGCAAGATGTACTGGAAGGAAGAAAAGGAAGTCTTCCAGTAGGAAGAATAGAAGCTTCAGAGGATAGTAATTGCTTAGAAAACTGGCTAATGTAGTCCAGGGAAATGAAGTTTAAATAAAGAAGTTGGTTGGTGGAGATTCCTGGTTTGATTTAAGAGGAAACTGAAATGATTAAAGAGTGTGAACAAGATGTTTCTAATACTTGTCCAAAGGATGGCTTAGAGGTAAGAAAGTGGAGTGGTAGGGTCATCGGATAGGAAGCTATTACAGTCATGTACTTGCCAAATAATCAACACCTAGGCTGAGACAAGATAAGGATTTTGAAATAGAGTCTGAATGACATTTTGGAAAAACAAATGTTGCAACTTGAGGATAGGCAGCTTGTTGCAAGGAAATGAAGAGGGGAAGAATAAAAAAAAAAAATACCTGCAAGTTTTTAAGAGTGGGACACTGGGATTGTGGTAGAGAGATGAAAATAAAGAGAAAATGGGAGGGGCATTTTGTTGTGGGTGAAAATATGATCAGTTCAGTTATGGAGAGAAAGAAAATAGAGATATTGAAGTGATGGGAAAGAAAGATAAAGACTAGAAATGGAGAAAGTGAGTTGCAAGTTAGTACGTATAGGAAGTTGTTTGAAATCACTAATGCACATAATTCTCCCTCACGTGAAGACATTGTCTAAACAATCTCAAAATGCATCGACAACTGAAGATAACCAAACAAAAGTAACCAGAAGACAAGAGAGAGAGGGAAGGGGAACCGGGAGAGCTTGGGTTTTATGGAAACTAATGCTGAAAGGAAAGCCTACTGCCACTAAAAATTCTTAAACACACTAAAATCAATCTTGGAATATAGTCAGTGAACTTTAGAATACTTCAAATGACTAAAGATTTACTTTGTCATCATCACCAAGATGCTGCACACTTTTGAAAAGGATTTTTCCCTGTTTAAAGACATACAAAGGTTTTTTTTTTTAATTTAATTATCACTAGTTATGCTAGTCTGTGACACGCTTCAATAAAATGTAACCAAAGTTAATTGAAAGTCCTAGTGTGGTCAGTTACATAACACCAGAATTGCTGAATAGCTTAAATGTGGTGTTTTCCCAGAAATATTTGTCTTTTGGATGAAACCAAGAATGGAAAGTTTCTGCCTTAAAGGAGAACTTTGGAGAAGGTGGAAAGAAAAGAAAAACATATATGATGGAAATCTAACTTTCATCATAATTAACCCAAATGCTGCAAGTATGGTAACTACTCACACAGAAAGATACAAAGAAAAGTAAATCTCACGTTTTAGAGAGTCACTTGTGAGCCACATATCAATTAGATGTCTTTTTAAAAATCAGAAAATATCTCAAATACTGCCTTTGCCAGGAACAAATTTTAGACAGATCTTTGGTTCTTGTTATTTTCCTGTTAAACTGGCAGAATCAACTGGTACTAACTCATACTTATCCTGTTTTGTCTAGGACATGAAGCGAGGTCTATAGAATGAAAATGTATTTAGTTCAGGGCAGGAGGATGGGAGAAGTCATAACCCTTGGTTGATTCAACTTCTAGATAGAATAGTGGATGCTCTAGAAAGCTGCCTATCCTGGTTTTTCTTCCCTTTCCATCCAGAGATAATGGGTATGTGTGTGTGTGTGTGTGTGTGTGTGTGTGTGTGTGTGTGTGTATGTGTGTGTGTGTGTGTGTGTTGTGGAAAAGGGGAGTTTTGGATGCATGCTGTGGGAGGTAGGGTATTGGGAGAGGTGTATGTGTGTGTCTGAACTGACTGAGTGTGTATGTATTATAGGATGAGAGAATTGATAAAGTAGATTGGCCTTCGTCTTGAACCTTAATCATAAAAATCTCATGATTTCTCTCCAGAATAATGTAAATTCAACAGAAAGGCACTGTAAAGAAATGACAGTACAACTGTAAGTTATATGGCAACCTTAGAACAAAATAAGTAATATACATTTACTTATAGTCAAATAGATAATATATTTAACATTATTCGAAGGAATTCCTCTCCGGCAGCTAGTCAGGATGTCTTGCTGTGAAGTCAGTGTGTCCTGTAC
The DNA here is from genome assembly GCF_001704415.2 of Capra hircus. Lineage (NCBI taxonomy): Eukaryota > Metazoa > Chordata > Mammalia > Artiodactyla > Bovidae > Capra > Capra hircus. The sequence goes on along the minus strand of NC_030823.1, from coordinate 63,440,860 downwards.
CTCAGAAAACCACACCACCCTTGGCTGAAGGCTCATGACCTCAGCATGAAGACCAGCTGGCATTCCTGGCATACATGCCCAACTCAAACTAAGTCCTTGGTCCTTGTCACCTGCAAAGGGTGGGCAAGCAGTGGGAAATGCCTCAACATGATTAGTCTTAGAAATCAGTATCAGACTTGAGCTGTCCAAAGAGGGTCCAGGAGGTCTTAGCATCAGTTCCAGGTTCCCAGGATTCCAGGGCTAAACTGGACTGCCCAGGATTTTGTTGCGACCGTGAAGCATGTGAAAGCACCTCGTCTTGGGGTGGTGGAGATCAGATCAAGACAGAGGCAGCCCAACTCTGACTATCATTCCACAGAACAGAGCTGCCATCACCAGTGCTGGGCAGCCTGTCTCTGGACTATTTTGTGGGAGAGAATTAGAAGTCTTTCTTGTTTAAATTGTTGTGAATTTGGCTCTCTGTTACAAGTAGCCAGACCTACATTCTAATTAATATACCTGGTAAATAGAACAGAAATGAGTAGAAAGTCACTTAGCCAAAGGCTAGATCATAATATTCTAAGACTGACTCTCATGTACTCTGATTCTGAAATTGTTCTGGGCTCTCAAAGGGATTCTTTTACCCATTTATGAACTCCTGTGCAATGAATATTTGCATGTTCGCTACAAAGCAGGCACTGTGCTAGGCACTGCAGAAATAACTGTCAACAAGACAGTCCTGGTGAATGCCTCCTGGCGCTGATGGATTAGAGGGAGAAACAGAACAAACCATGTACATGACAGGACGCTAAGTGCAGAGAGAAGGGATGCTGTTGGAGTACACAGGCTGAGCCCATAGGATTTCAGGGATTGCTTCCCAGAGAAAATGATCTCCATAGTGAGCTCTGAAAGCTGAGATGGACTTAGAAGTAGGAGAAGAAGCGGATGAGGGAGGAGAGAGGAGTCCAGGCAGAGGGAGCAGAACAGGGGAAAGGCCAGGACTCAGAGGGGTCACAGATCAAATAGAACCCTGGGCATGGCCTCGTTCATCAAACATGCCAAATATGAGGGTCCTACACATTTTTCCTAAAAAAGAAGTAGCGCTAATTGGCTTAATAGTATAACATATTAGAGACATGGGTTAGATCCCTGAGTCAGGAAGATCCCCTAGAAAAGGAAACGGCAACCCACTCCAGAATTCTTGCCTGGGAAATCCCATGGACAGAGGAAACTGGTGGCCGACAGTCCATGGGGTCGCAAAGAGTCAGACATGGCTGAGCACAATATAGTAACTGGACACATGTCCCTTGGAAACATGAAGCATGCTTTTGTTTTATTTTATATAATCCCATAATCCCTCAAATAATTCTCTGGGAAGGGTCAGGTAAATAAATAACTATTTTAAGGACTTTAACAGAGCACATGCTATGCGTAAGGTGCCAACTACACATCCTGGTCCCAGGTCTCAAGTCAGGGAGGCAGACAAGGGAATGACCAAAGCCAGCAGGCAAGAGGAAATGGTGTGCCTGGGAGCTTCTGGGCTTCCCTGCTGGCTCAGTGGTAAAGAACCCGCCTGCCAATGCAGGAGATGCGGGTTCTATTGCTGGGTTGGGAAGATCCCCTGGAGGAGGAAATGACAACCCATTCCAGTATTCTTGCCTGGAAAAATCTCATGGTCAGAGGAGCCTGGCAGGCTACAGTCCACAGGGTCACAAAAAGACAAGACTGAAGTGACTAAACAGCAAACAACAGGAAACCATGCAGACTCCAAATTCCAAATCAGAATGCGAGTGTTACAGTTTGCTCTGCTTAGAACAGCCATCTGAGCACAAACAGGTGCGAGTCCAGTCCTTGTCCAGGAGCGGGGATACAGGCTGGTTGGAAGGACCTCTTGCAAGTCCACCTTGGGAATACTCGGAGCTGGTGCAACCCCTGACCAGGGAATGAGAGAGGAGAGTGAGGTCTCTTTCAAGGGAGGGAAAAGCAACTTTAGAGATGGTGAATGCTGTGAGCCTCCTGACGGAGACTTGAAGGATGAATAGAACGTCTAGGTGGAAGGGGAAGGGTTTGAGGGAAGCAGAGCAGGAAAGGAGAGAGAAATCTGAGCAGAAGGATTTGGGGCATGAGCCAAAAATAAATAAAGTTTAAAACGTAGACTTCAAGGCACAGAACACCACAAGAAAAAGAGACATTTCATAATGCTAAAAGGGAAAATGTATCAGGAAGATGAGTATAAATGTATATGTAATTGATTCGACAGACTGAAAAAACAAAAACGTGAGCCTAAGCTTGACTTCCCTGGCTCAGACAGTAAAGAGTCTGTCTGCAATGCAGGAGACCTAGGTTCGATTCCTGGGTCAGGAAGATTCCCTGGGGGAGGAAGTGGCAACCCACTCCAGTATTCTTGCCTGGGAAATTCCATGGACAGAGGAGCCTGGCGGGCTATAGGCCATGGGGTTGCAAAGAGTCAGACACAATCGAACGCCTAACACCTTCAAGCTTGGAGTCAAATGTGAGGCCATCCCAGACCAGGCAGAGGGAAGGAGGCCACCCAGCCCCCCTCACACCACACACGCACACTCACCCATCGCCCCTCTGGCTCACTGTCTCACCAGAGCATTCATTCCTCAAATCATACGAATGGAAAGGTGTAACTTCAGCCGGTGTAGGCTGTCCATGTTCCTCTGTGCTCTGGTGGTTTGAGATTTACATCCCTGACGTAGTTCAGAATTATGTATAATTTAGTCACTACAGCATGACTCTCAGCTGTTTACAGATACAAATATCTTTGCATTGGTAATCACTAACACTTTCTGTCATTTTGCAGTTTACGAAATGATTCTACATACGTTAGTCCCCGTAATCCTCACGACTCCCAAAAGTAGAGGTATCATTATCTCCATTTTATGACTTAAGAAACTGAAATGTCACGACTGCAAAAACAATATAAATGCTTAGAGCCAAGTCTTTTGACTCCAAATAGCATGCCACTTTCAAAAGAATACATTTTTATTCCAGAACATTTGTCTACATTCTTGTTTGTATGTTTTCAGGACCTACGGCACCTCATGAAGTACATTAGTTCTTCATGGAAAAAAAAAAAAGTTTAAGTGTCAGCTGCTCAGACGTGCCTGACTCTTTTGCTACCCTGAGGACTATAGCCCTCCAGGCTTCTCTGTCCATGGAATTCTCCAGGCGAGAATATTAGTGAGTAGCCATTCCTATGCCCATTAGCAATCAGAGGTGTATCCACACAGTTGCCAGCTGTCAAGAATTATGTTCTTACAGATTCTTTCATGAGTGTTTTATCCTTTTCATGCCCAGGGCCCCTATCCTGGCTCAGGTTCCTCAGACCTGGCACAAGGGCCCTATTTATTCATTCATACAATCACGCAGGCAGCCATTATGCTCCAAGTACTGTGCTAAGTGCTGGGCAAACTGGAGGATCGATACAGAGCTCCTGCTTTCAGAGGACTTACCATCTTAGGAAGGAGAGAGACTAGGATATGGGACCTTGTAAAAAGAACGCAGGAATGCTTTTTGGAGGGAGCACAAGGTGAGACCCCTAGCGTCGAGAGGCTCTTAATCCAGAGTTAAGGAGTCAGGGATATCTAAAGCTGAGACTTTAACGGGAAGCAAAAATGAGCGTGAACATTTTCAACAGTACAAGACCCATGAACTTCCAGATGTTCAAGCTGGATTTAGAAAAGGCAGAGGAACCAGAGATCAAATTGCCAACATCTATTCATTCATTGAAAAAGCAAGAGAGTGCCAGAAAAAAATCTACGTCTGCTTTATTGATTATGCTAAAGCTTTTGACTGTGTGGATTACAACAAACTGCAGAAAATTCTTCAAGAGATGGGAATACCAGACCAGCTGACCTGCCTCCTGAGAAATCTGTATGCAGGTCAAGAAGCAACAGTTAGAACTGGACATGGAACAACAGACTGGTTCCAAATTGGGAAAGGAGTACGTCAAGGCTATATATTGTCACCCTGCTTATTTTAACTTATATGCAAAGTACATCATGAGAAACGCTGGACTGGATGAAGCACAAGCTGGAATCAAGATTGCTGGGAGAAACATCGATAACCTCAGATATGCAAATGACACCACCCTTATGGCAGAAGGCAAAGAAGAACTAAAGAGCCTCCTGATGAAAGTGAAAGAATAGAGTGAAAAAGTTGACTTAAAACTCAACATTCAGAAAAACTAAGATCATGGCATCTGGTCCCATCGCTTCATGCAAATAGATGGGAAAACAGTGAAAACAGTGTCAGACTTTATTTTCTTTGGCTCCAAAATCACTGCAGATGGTAACTGTAGCCATGAAGTTAAAAGACGCTTGCTCCTTGGAAGAAAAGTTATGGCCAGCCTAGACAGCATATTAAAAAGCAAAGACATTACTTTGCTAACAAAGGTCCATCTAATCAAAGCTATGGTTTTTCCAGTAGTCATGTATGGATGTGAGAGTTGGACCATAAAGAAAACTGAGCACCGAAGAATTGATGCTTTTGAATTGCAGTGTTGGAAAAGACTCTTGAGAGTCCCTTGGACTGCAAGGAGATCCAACCAGTCCATCCTAAAGGATATCAGTCCTGAATATTCATTGGAAGGACTGATGCTGAAACTCCAATACTTTGGCCACCTGATGCGAAGAGCTGACTCATTGGAAAAGACTCTGATGCTGGGAAAGATTGAAGGCGGGAGAAGGGGACGACAGAGGATGAGATGTTTGGATGGCATCACCGACTCAATGGACATGAGTTTGAGTAAACTCCGGGAGTTAGTGATGGACAGGGAGGCCTGGCATGCTGCAGTCCATGGGGTCACAAAGAGTCGGACATGGCTGAGCGACTGAACTGAACTGAATCTAGGAGAATGCTTAGTTCAGGAAAAGGAATGACATGAACAAAGGCATGGATGCCAATGAGAAGAAAGTAATTTCACAGATACAACTGAATACACTTTGATAGCCTGAAGGGTGAGTGCAGTGGGAAGGCACTGCTGAGATGCTGTAAGAGTCAGATTACGAAGAGCCTGGGAGCCGCGTGAAAGAATCTGGACTTCATCCTGGAGCAGTGGAAACCATGAGAAGATATCACACAGTAGAGTGACATGAGAAGAGTCACATCTTAAACAGATCTGACTGCAGTATGGAGAAATGATTTGAGCAGCACAGCCACCATATAAATATGTGTGAGCCATTTAGGGCATTTCAACTTTTCTAGGAGCCATTTTAATAATGAAATTAATAATTAATTTTAATAATCTAGTTTCTTTAACCCTACAGTACTAGAAAGAGGTATGGAGAGAAGTGAACACATGGGAGAAGTACTCAGGAAGAAGAAATTTGTTACAGGTGAGAACTTACTTTAGTTCATTTGACTCATTAGGATCAAACGAATCTTCCTAAAATATAGCTCTACTTAAGATATCCCATGTTTTAATTTTTCCACATTTTTGCTCTTTAGCCACCAGATAAAGCCCTGACTCTTTAGCCAGCAGCAGACGCTGCCTTTCCTCGGGATCCGAATCCTACCATCCAAATTGATGGGCCTCTCTGCTCCCACCCGTGGACCCAGCTTCTAAGACCAGTCATAACCTTATGCAGAAGGAGTGAAAAGACCTCAGCTCAGTCCTCTGGAATGGAGCATCAGACTTCCGCTCCTCCTTTGAGTCAGGCCCCTGTGTTTCAGGTCTGACTCCTGGCTTGGAAGTCTGCCTGGTCCCTCTGTGGTGGGGGCCTTGCATTTCACTCTCCATTCCACTTTTTCCTCCTTCCAGAGTTTGGAAGTCTGCCCATGAACCTGAGCTTAGCAGCTGGAGCCTGCTGACTGCTGACCGACCTTCTCAGTGAATCTCCCTCCTGAACAACATTTCTCAAGGCCACCTGGTGCTAGATTTTCCAGTACCAGCACCTCCCAGCCTCAAGATCTGTCAGCCACCTCCCAACACCAGCTCCACTCCCCCAGGCAAGTAGAGTGACCACCTTGTCATCTGCTGCCATATTCCTCTGAGTCTCCCTTCCAACGCCTCGTTTGCAGCCTGGACTTGCCCCACCGCTCCTACCCCAGTCCCCTGGGCAGATCTAGCTTCTGCCAGTTTGCTCTGTCTTTGGCAGTGAACCCGGCCATTTCTAACAATGTTTTGAGCTATAACAATTAACCATCAAGGCCCTGCAAATTTCCACCACTGAAACTTCTTCCTCCCTAAGCTTGTGTACCCTTTACTCCAGTCAAAATCATCTCCCTGTCATTTGCCATTCATGCCCCACGCTTACTGACCTCCCTGATTCACTCCATCCAACTACCCAGCCCGGAAAGGGCTTTCTCCCATTCTATCCCCTTTTCCTGAGGGATTCTTACTAAATATTAAGCCCCCAAACATGACAATCTGTAATCTCCTCCCCATCCTGACTGGAAATGACATCCCTCTCCTCTGAACTCCTCCAGTTCATTATCTGGATTTCCAGTATGGCTTTTATTACATTCTTCCTTCTTGCAAATGTCTAATCTCCCCAAGAATATAAATAAATGGCTTGGGAATAAGATCCATGTCTGATTACTTAGCAAAGCAAAATAGCCAGGGGAGAGGGAAGGAGGGAAAGAGGGACTTGGCTCCATTTCGCAAAATGAGTAACGGTTCACCAAGGATTATAACTGAGCAAGCGCGCACAGTCAAGTGCCTGCTTGCTGCCACCGCTGCTGCTAACTCGCTTCAGCCATGTCCGACTCTGTGCGACCCCATAGACAGCAGCCCATCGGGCTCCCGTCCCTGGGATTCTCCAGGCAAGAATACTGGAGTGGGTTGCCATTTCCTTCTCCAAAGCATGAAAGTGAAAAGTGAAAGTGAAGTCGCTCAGTCGTGTCCGACTCTTTGAGACCCCATGGACTGCAGCCCACCAGGCTCCTCCGTCCATGGAATTTTCCAGACAAGAATACTGCAGTGGGGTGCCATTGCCTTCCCCGCAAAAGCCTGCTTAGCATCCTTAATATCATTCCTGAAACATGGGGGATACGGCCCCTGTCCCTATAGACGTTAAGGAAATTCTCTGAGAGTCCCTTAAGTAATAATACAAAATTATTCTATATAGCCTCTCTATTTAGAGTTATCTCTTTGCATCTCCCCCTCAACCCCAAATGCATCTGGGAGCCCCCACTCCCCCACCCTAAGGCTTGATGGTTCCTAAAACAGAGTCGGGATAAATTCAGCCACCCAGTTCAGATCCCTGCAGTGGCACCCTCCTTGGCACCTACTAGGTCCACAAGTGTAATAAAAGGCAGTACAGCAGGTTTCCCCGGGGATAGAAAGAAATTTGTGGACCCCAAGAAACACAGAGCCTCCCGCCAGCACAAGTAGGAAACCTAGACTGCCAAGAGTGGGTGTTCCTGTTTGTTATTAAAATGGGCAAAGTTAGTTCTTGCACTCTGATAACAGTCAGCCTCTTGTTCCCTGTATGCCAGTCCATTCTGGACGTGGAGACTGTTTTGCCGAATGTCTATGACACGGTATGATGGGGGAAAGTTAAGCGCTCTGTGCATGAGTACTTTGCACATGCTTTCCAGCTTTCCTCTTAGGCACTCCAGAACCTTCATAAAACATGACTTTTATCTCACCAGATCTATGTACAGGAAGCGGAGAACATTACCAAGTAAAAATCAGCAGAATCCGCCAACTACAGTGTCTGCTCTACCGGCATTTATCCTGCAATATTAGACACCTGACTGGCTTTCCTGTCTAATATTCCTGTTCAGCTATAAACAGATATAGTGTTGAATCCCAGGCCAGGAGGTCTGAAGGCCCAATGATCTGGAGTCCTAAGATGCTAGACAGATATCAGAATGCCAAGTTTTATGAAGAAGCATCTAACAATGACTAAACATGCTTCAAAGGCTTTCCAGTGGTTAGTCATTCCTCCCTGCTTCCATGTCTAAGCAATGCACTCCTTTCCCCTGATGAAGCTATTGGTGCTGAGTGTCCTTTAGAGGCATCAAAGATTCTCTAGTGCCTTACAAATTTGATGGCTTTGATGTTGATGATGAAGCTCTCAAAACTCCATGTGTCTGGGTTGAGATAACATGTGAAGTGAAAGTGAAAGTCACTCAGTTGTCTCTCTGACTCTTTGCCGCTCCATGAACTATACAGCCCACGGAATTCTCCAGGCCAGAATACTGGAGTGGGTAGTCTTTCCCTTCTCCAGGGGATCTTCCTGACCCAGGAATCAAATCAGGGTCTCCTGCATTGCAGGTGGATTCTTTACCAGCTGAGCTACTAGGGAAGCCCTGAGATAACATGGTCAAGCCCTGTCTTTTAGATGCTTTACCTGGAACTGGAGCCCTGGTGTCCTTGTGGTAGGTACCCTGTGGACAGAATACCATCACAGTGTGGACCCACTGTAATTAGAACCCACATCCTTTTCTGACCCAACACAAGTGGAAAATTAACTTTAATGGCCTAGGACAAGAATTGTTCTATTGATTGGCTTTAGAGCATGACAGATCCTCAACGGGAAGAGCAGACAAGGGAGCTGAGCTGTGAGTGCCGTTTATTTATGTATCAGATTCCAGAAGCTAAGGCACTGAAAGCACTGTAAGAATAAAAACAGAAACCAGCTACACAAGTCTGAGAAAACATTATTTTTCTTACTACTCAGCATAGATTTGTATAATCTTGAGAGTGTAAATGGGCCTAACCTTTATTAAAGCACCATTTGGTAATATCAATATTAAAAACACACTTCCCCTTTGAACAAGTAATGTCTCCACTAGGAATTTACCCGGTGGATATACATGGAACACTTCAACGAAACATTATGTCCGAGAATGGTCACTGAAGCATTACTTCGTCGTGGTTTTAAAAATACATCAAAATACCCATCAGTAGAGGGACTGGTTAAATAAAAATAGCATATCCGTATAATGGATTAGTTAAAAGAATGAGATGAATCCGTGTGTGTCGATATGGAAAGACTTCCATAATACTTCACTAAGGGGGAAAAAGTCAAGTACAGTACAGTGTGTACAGTGTGATCCCTTATGTGTTCAAATACACACACGTATGTGGAGAAGGGCACATAATTACATTCAGGCATGTGCAGGAAATCATCTTGGGAAATAGTTAGCCACGGTAAACGTTGAGTAAAAGACCTGAGACGGGCTGGAGAAACAGCTTAACAGGGCAGGGTGGCATATGGGAGATAGATCAAGAATCAGAGTAGGCTTCTTATTTGTACTCTCCATTATTAAAAATACTAATAAACATTCTATTATTTGAAACAGTTTCTAAGTTAGTATCTTCAATAGAAATTGGGTATGTGTCCAAAAAGAGCAAAGAAAAAAAAAAAAAAAAGAGGCTCTTGGCCGAGAGATGGATAATGCCCTCAGCTAACTCAGCTAAAGAGGAAGTATTCTGGTCTACAGAGAGGGAGAAGCTGGCCTCTGCAAAAACTGTTTACTGTGTATTAGGGAGGAGGGGGAAGTGGAAAGAAGAAGAAGAATTGCCTCATCTGGGTTTTTAATTGAATTTTAATTTTCCACTTATTTCACTTTGGAAAAGGGACTTTGATAAGAGGAACTAGCACTTGCCCAAGAATAGGAGGGAACAAAATGTTGTCCCAACTACCTTGAAAGACTTGGAAGGAACATTCTCATCCCTTCCCCACTCCAATCAGAAGGGTGAACGAGGTGTTCACAGGGAATGTTGACAAAGAGTAGACACTGAAGTAGGAGGATTGTAAACCAGCCTCACAGGACCCCCACTGTCCAGAGCTGCTGGTGGCTCCCTTTCTACTGAACAGCATATTCCTTTGTGATCTTGGCCCTGGGGAAGAGTCGCAGCTTCATTAATCCACTGCACAGTCTGGGCTGCTGTGGCACATGCCACTGTCTACCCAGACAGAGTGATAACAAGACTGAAACTCAGTGGAGCCCACGGCACTGAAAGGCTCACTTGCCACATGATTCTTGTTTGCGATATACGTGGAGGCTTTCTATGGGCCAAAACCCCTTCCATGGCTTTCGTTACAGAGCAAGATCGTCCTTATTTATCTGAGTAAAATATCCATGATGTTGGTCTAGATACAAACCCTGTAAAGTAAGCATGACTTGAACATGATTTTCTGCCTGATGAACCACCAATCCCAGGGTAAGCATAGAATGTTCCCCTCTTGTCACTCCCATCCAATTATTCATCACCAGGGCAGAAGAAGGTAGACAGCATCATCATAAGCCTCACTGGATAATTTCTAAATGCTGGAGCATCTTCAGGGAAGTAGACTTCCCCCAAGCCAGGTTACTTCAGCTAGTTAACATATAGGGCTAAAAAGGCCAAGGTCATGAGCTCTTTTACCCTGAGCACCAGTTAGCTTTGGTCTGTTTCATGGCCATATTCTGTATCCCTCAACCCAAATATCTGTTTCAAAAATGGATGCCCCTGATGACAAGGGAGACTGGTCCAAAGTAAAACAGATGTCTGAGTTCAAGTTCATCATGCTTCTGGAAAAATGACACAAAGCATAACAAAAATATTAAAATTATATCACCTGTTATTTGTTCCAAAGAAATCAGGAAAAATAACACCAAGCAGACCTCAAAGATCTGCACAACTGCTAGACTGGTCATCAGGAAGAAAATAGCTATTTACTCATAAGAGCTCACTTTTGCTTTAAGAAGAAGGTATCATACTTTAAACCCATTTTTCCCCTAAAATAATTTGAGAAAATTATTTCACTTAGTATATACAGAATGTTCTCCTTGCTTACAGGTATTCCCTTAGCGAGGAAACTGAAATCAAGATGAGTTTTATAAGCTTCTATGCCCTTGGTACTCAGTCACTTCAGTTGTATCCAACTCTTTGTGACTCCAGGTACCGTAGCCTGCCAGCCTCCTCTGTTCATGGGATTTTCCCAGCAAGAATACTGGAATGGACTGCCATGCCCTCCTCCAGGGGATCTTCCCAACTCAGAGATCAAACCCAAGTCTCCTGTGTCTCCTACATTGCAGGCAGATTCTTTACCACTGAGCCACTGGGGCAACCCTCTATGCCCTTTATATCCCTTTAAATATTTTATGTTAAAAAGTAAACTGAGCATTTCAGTCATTATTTGACCTGAACATTTTTCATGCTAATTCCTTTTTTTGTAAATTGGTATTTCTTCTAATTCCTCTAGTTCTTTCCTCACAAATATGTTCTTTATCCATATACTAAGGATAAAATACCTTCTTTTTTTCCGTTGGTTCACAGAACCCAGCACTTATGCTTTTCTACCATTCATAAAAAGAAACAAATTTCCAATCTATCTTTCTTCACACTTCTATCTAGGTCCTTGCTTCTGAAGTTCCCAACACAATCCACAAACATAATCAATATCTAAAATACCACATGTGCCAGTACCTGAAATACAGATGAAGACCTAGAACTGGGACTTCCCTGGTAGTCCAGTGGCTAAGACTCTGCATTCCCAATGCAGGGGGGCCCAGGTTCAATCCCTGGTCAGGAAACTAGATCCTACATTTTACAACTAAGATTTCTCATGCTACAACTAAAGATCTCACATGCTGAAACTAAGAAAAAGAAAAAAAAATCCCACGTGCCACAGTTAAAAGATCCTACACACTGCAATGAAGGTCAAGGATCCCACATGCCACCACTAGGACCCAATGCAGTCAAATCAATACATACATATCTCACACTCTCACCTTGACCCAGATTTAACATTGAGAGCCATCTTACATAACTTGAAATCCGAGCACATCTACAACTGCAAGCTCTCTGGTCTCAAGATAACAATAGACTCAGTTCAGTTTAGTCACTCAGTCATGTCCAACTCTTCGCGACCCCATGGACTGCAGCATGCCAGGGCTCCCTGTTCACCACCAACTCCCGGAGTTTACTCAAACTCATGTCCATTGAGTTGGTGATGCCATCCAACCATCTCATCCTCTGTCATCCCCTTCTCCTTCTGCCTTCAATCTTTCCCAGCATCAGGGTCTTTTCTAATGAGTCAGTTCTTCACAGTAGGTGGCCAAAGTATTGGAGTTTCAGCTTCAACATCAGTCCCTCCAATGAACACTCAGGACTCATTTCCTTTAGGATGGACTGGTTGGATCTCCTTGCAGTCCAAGGGACTCTCAAGAGTCTTCTCCAACACCTCAGTTCAAAAGCATCAATTCTTCAACACTCAGCTTTCTTTATAGTCCAACTCTCACATCCATATATGACTACTGGAAAAACCATAGCTTTGACTGGATGGACCTTTGTTAGCAAAGTAATGTCTCTGCTTTTTAATATGCTGTCAAGGTTGGTCATAACTTTTCTTCCAAGGAGCAAGTGTCTTTTAATTTCATGGCTGCAGTCACCATCTGCAGTGATTTTGGAGCCCCCAAAAATTAAGTCTGTCACTGTTTCCCCATCTATTTGCCATGAAGATTGCAATACTACAAATAAAATTCACCATTTTTAATCCCTGATCCCAGAAAAACAGGCAGCTACACTGCTCCCTTATGGTAGGAATCTGTCCTCTGAGGAAGAGGGAGTCTTGCTTTCTCTATTTTCTTTCAGGTCACCTACAGTTGTCCCTTGAAAGACTGAGAAAAGAGTCTACAGCGGCTCCCAGATCCAAGGTGCCAGGTGTAGGATCCTGCCGGGGGTGGAGGTAGGGAGCTGGAACAGGACAGAACCTTCTCGTTCAGAAACCACTCCATCTATCACTGCTCATTAGTCTTCAAAGGAGCACTGGAGCCAGGCCTCAAGAAAAGAATACAGCTAAATGTGTGGAGGTTGGTAGTGACCCGAGAAAGTATGTCACCCTACTCAGAGAGACTTATGCTGACCACATAAATCCTTTTTTCTTTTATGGTTACACTGTGTCTTTGTTGCTGTGTGCAGGCTTTCTCCATTTGAGGGCAGTGGGGGCTTCCCTTGTTGCGGAGCAGGGGCTCTAGGCATGGCGCCTTCAGCAGTTGGCACCATGTGGGCTCTGTAGTGATGGCTCATGAGCCCTGGAACCGGCAGGCTCCAGTAGGCATGGCACATGGGCTTTAGCTGCTCCTTGACATGTGGAGTCTTCCTGGAGCAGGAATCGAACCATGTCCCCTGCGTTGACAGGAGGGTTCTTATCCACTGTGCCACCAGGGAAGTCCAGGCCATGTGAATCTTGATCCAAAACCTGAGACATGTGGTTTTACCACGGATGCTTCCCAACTTCTTTCAAGAACCTCTCCCAGTTCTCCATGGGCTATTGAGCTGCCTAACAGTTTTTCTGTCCACCCTGACAAAGGACAGGAACATAATATAAAATAAGGTGCCCCCATTCCCTGCAAACTGTGGAGGACAGTGTATAACATCACTGTACTCAGTAAAACTGTACACAGTGTATAGTTCCCCCTCCTACTTGTTTATGAGGTCACTGGGAAAGCTGCTACTCTTTTCATGGCTTCCCCCTCCTGTTTATCTTTTATATCCCCCCTTCTCCCTCCCCTAGCTTTTCCCTTCTTCTCTATCCTATAGACAGAGCCCCTTTTCTTCTCTACTATATAATTCTAAACAGAGGCTCTGCCCATAACCCTAAGCTATTGCTGCATCACGCTGATTTGCACCAGCTGTGCCTGATGGTGGTTAACCCACACTTACAACAGAGCCTTCTTAGATCTTCCTCTGAGAACGAGATTCTGCACATACATCTAAAAGTCATAACCAGCAAGGTAGAAACTGAGCCAAGAATAAACAGATCCTGCTTTGAACTACTGATCACATTAAATAAGAAAAATAACACAACCAGAGCAAAGAAAAGTGCTACCCAGAGGTGTAGCATAAAGATTTTTCTTGGACACGTACAACAAACTAGTAGATGATTTGCCCCCTCAAACATCCCACTCCCTAGTTTAAGGTCAATTCTCTCAATAGTAATGAAAGGAAAGCCCAGGTCAGGGCAGGGAGCTCAAGGAAGGGAAGACTTTCTCATGAAGAATTCAAGGGACAATAAAAAGTATACTCCTACATAGAGCTGACTCACTTCATTGTATAGCAGAAACTAACACAACATTGTAAAGCAACTATACCTCAATTAAAAAAAGAAAAAGAAAAAACTAGGAGACCTTAAAAAAAGTATGCTCCCAAATAAGAGCATCAAGAACTTTATCATGTAACTAGAGTTTGCAAAGCTTAGAGCCTTTGAGACTCTTAAATAGCTGTGAAAAACCAAGTGCATGGAGCTGGGAATTAGCGTATAATGATGTTATTCTGCAACTTTGGGCAGATCACAATCTCAGAGCATCAGTTTTCCTATCAGCTCACTCCCTGAGGAGTCATTGGCAAGGTCACCAGCTGGTTTGTGCATACTGAATTGTCTGGCCCATTTACTTTCCACTATGAAACCATGTGTAATGGTCCTGTGTCTGAATGTGATCAGGTCATGTGAATGACTGTCATTAGAAGGTAATCATCCTTCTTCATCTCTGTCCCAGTGCGACTGTGTTCCAGATTTGTCAAACCAAATTCCATTCTTCCTAGCTCCATAGGATAATGAACAAATGCCGCTAGTTTTGTTAAGAGAAAAATTTTCCAAGTTGTAAAATCATTTATTAGTTTCAAAAATTCTGGCTAACCTCAAGATTAGGGACACAACGTGATTCATCTGATGCAAGATGACATCAGCAGTCTAAGAAAAATACGTTATAACTAACTTTTTGTTACAAAGCTCATCTACTTATAAATCAGGTTCCCAATGGCTATCTTCACACCTGTCTCACTGTCAGTCCAGGAGGACATTAGAACAAGTCACTGTTAACCATCTCCTGTTGATGGCAGGCAGAAATGGTGTACTTTAGCTCAGGACAGCTTCAAGCCATCTATGAAAATTCTTAGGTTGAACACGTATAGGAGACAGATCTTCTATACTTATTTCACTCACTAGGAGTAAAGTTTCTATCCACTAAAAATAGCAACATAATTTCAGGCTTCCCAGAAAACACAGCATCCCATCAGTCTTTTAAGTACTGAATGATCAGTTCCTAAGCATCAAAAGCATTAGTGCAAAAATGGAGACCCCACCAACAGTGTCAGGCAGGGGTCTTGATGTTTGGAGGACAAACTTTCCTCCAGAGTCACAACACTTTCACAGACCCTTGTGATCTGACTCGTGCCCTCCTTTCAAGCCTCATCACCCCCAACACTTTCTGTCTTGAATCCTATCTTCCATCCACACTGAACTACTTGTCATTCCCCTTTCCCCCACTCTTTACGCCTTTGTACATGCTTTTCCCTCTGCACCATCAAAGGACTTCCTTCCCCACCCCCATAATGAAACAGTCCACCTCATCCATTTTCCATGTCTCATTTGTATAAAATCACTTACTCCTACACATCGTTTATTACTCTTAGCTTCTCCAAACCTCCCAAATTTAGCTAAAATATGCCTCACATGTACTCCTCTACAAGCTTGTGTTTTAATTGCCTTGATCACATCTATGGTGCTTTTGTGAGAAAAAAAAAAAGTCTATATTCCCCACTAGACTGTAAGCTCCATGAGGCAGGGGTTATATCAGTCCTACACATGGCAGTTACTCAACAAATATCTATTGAGTAAATGATTCAATTCACTATTTTATATTTAATAAGAGAGGAATGAATTTATTTTAGATGTTTTCTTAAGATAGCTGTCATTTTATTCAACCTTTTTGTTTTGACACTTTCAATTTTTAGAATTGTAAAAGATGCCAAGAGATACAAATATATAATCATGTTCATATTACCGCCATCTGGAATTGACAAATGTTAACAGTTTTATATATTCCAGTCTATTCAAGACTGCTTTCAAAGGGCCAAAACTCCAATGATTTTGTGATCAATCCTGAGTTAACTAGAGAGAGAGAAATGGAAACAATATTATTAAGCACTTATGTGCCAGTCACTGCCCTAGGTTTATATACATTGCATATTGTGAATATTATTATCCACACTTTATGGATGAAGACACTAAGACTTAGAAGATTAACTACTGACTGAGATAATACACCGAGTAGATGTTACTACCATGTTCCAACCAAATACTAACTAAATCCAAATTCCTTGGGGCTTTGTCCTTTATTGTCTAGATCCTCACGTCCTATCTATACCTGGAAGGTGCTTGCGCTTTTTGAGCCAGGGAATGTACTTTTACATATGTCATTCATCCAATTCGTTTAAAAAATGTCAATTAAGTGCCTACTATGGATTTTGTACTGTTATCTCATAAACTAGCAGAAAACTAAGTTAACCAGGGCACTGCTTTCACAAGCATTTTGGTTAATTCAGCTATGAATAAATTAAGTGGTGCTATAATGCCAAGGAAGCTTCTCCATTGCAAAAGAAACATGCAACCATCTAGGCAAAGAGAAAATAGCATTAAAAGGATGAACAGACTACCTTCCTGTCCCTGCCAAAGGTTAAGGATGACACATGACAAGCTATGCTCACATTAGCCGGCCCCTGAAAATTTACCTTGGTCCTACAAGGACTGGAATGTTGTGGTTGTGGTGGGGAAAATCTTTGCAAGGTGACTAGATACTTAAGGGTCATATTTAAAAATCGCTGACCACTTTGCTGTGTACCTGAAAGTAATACAACATTGCAAATCAACTCTCCACCAATAAAAACCTTAAAAAATAAAATAAAACAAAATAAAAATTTGCTGTCACTTATGATTTCTACAGTGTCCTTTATTTTTGTCTTAACAATTAAAAACATGAAACTTAGGGGTAAAGAATTTGACTTAATATATCTTCTTGGCTCTCAGTTCAAATTCTTATGGTTGCTTAATGGTCAGCATGTCTGTGGTCCTGTAGTTCACATGAAAGAAAGTGAAAGTCACTCAATTGTGTCTGACTCTTTGCAACCCCATGGACTGTAGCCCGCAGGGTTCTTTGTCCATGGGATTCTCCAGGAAAGAATACTGGAGTGGGTTGCCATGCCCTTCTCCAGGGGATCTTCCCGACCCAGGAATGGAACTTCCGTCTCCTGCACTTCAGGAAGATTCTTTACTGTCTGAGCTAGCATAGAGTTCAGTTAAGCCCCTGCACATTCTTTCTTGTGGTCCCTGCCTTTCAGAAAATGAATGACACAGTGTTTCCTGCCCCAAAGGGACAGCCTGTCCCTGTGTGGATACTTTGTATCCAGGGTCTTGCTCCATTTCTTCCAGTAAGTCCAGGGGTGTTTGGCAATCACTCGCTTTGTAACTGTATTGTCAGCAGTTTTGACTTCTCTTAATATATTATAAAACTTCTGGACTCCCAATCGAAATCCTGGCTCTTTCTTCCTTTCCCATATCTACTATCCTCCATGATTCCTTAAACATAACTTCACCTCCCACTTTGATAGAGCATGATTCCTCCATCACAGTGTTTCAAGTCTTTTTGCCATTTTTAGCTTCCTTGATCAACATTTTTACTTTGAAACAATTCAGATTTGTCCTTGCACTGCATCCAACCTACTTGAAATGAATGTTTTGAGTCTGTAAGCACGATATGGCCATAAGGGTAAGCAGGAGTGGGTGGAGAGGTTATTTTGCTTACTGAGGACTCTTTTCATCAGGCTATTTGCTTTCCCCGTCACTGTACTTTTACTACACACATATGGCGTTGATTTCTCAGAAATCCAGCAAAATTCTAATGGTTCCCATTACTGGCAAGCCACAGAGTAAATCATATGGTTCTGGGCCTTGGGTCCATCCTTTCACGACAGCAGAGGAAACACCACTAATTGCCAGAAGTTCTGTCACTTGGGTGCTCTTCTCAGAGTAAGCACCAGCAAGTGAGATAGTTGGTTTTCTGTCCGTCCCTTTGTTCATTCATTTATTCATTCAACAAATGTCTCAAGAGTGTAGTGAAATAACTGAATAAAACAGACACAGTTTCTCAGATTAGGAGCTCATAGTATACTGGAAAAGAATATAAAATAAATGATTGCCATATAATGTGATAAATGGACATGAAGGAAACAGAGTACTTTTTAGAAAATAAAGAAAAAAATGACAAGGGCACATAACACAGACTATAGAGGTCAAGGGAAACTTCCAGAGTCTAAAGGATGAATAGGAGTTACCTGGGCAAAGGGGAAGGAAGGGCACCCTAAACAGAGACTACAACGTCAAGTGCAAATGCACTGGGGCCACCAATATTCCCTTATCAGAATCCAAGTTTTTAAAGCATGCTAACCCTTTCCTTAGAGAAGGGAATGGCAATCCACTCCAGTATTCTTGCCTGGAGAACCCCTTGGTCAGAGGAGCCTGGCAGTCTACAGTCCATGGGGTCACACAGAGTCAGCTATGACTTGGTGACTAAACAACAACCTTTTCCTACCAGTGACCTCCTGTAAATCTCTACCTTTCTGAAATTTTCTCCATCTATAAAAGTTCCAGGGGAGTTCCCTGGTGGATTCTGCACTCTCACTGCAGAGGGCCCAGGTTCAACCCCTGCTTGGGGTTAAACTAAGATCCCACAATCCAGGCAGTGCAGCCCATCCCACCCCACGCCCCACCCCCCAAAAAAAGATTACAAAAGATTACAATGTGTCTTGAGATTCCTAGACCAGGGTTTCTCATCAAGTAAAGCAGGTAAATTTCTCAAATGTAGGGTCATAGGAGAAGAATTTTAGTAAAAGTTTTCCACTATTTCCTCTCGTGGGCCCCTGAAAGAGGACAGGGCTTTGGACTAGCTACTCAGTGCTATGGGAAGCAATACAGCTTCTCCCCAGATAGCCTACATTTGTAATCCAAGGACAAATTTAAATAAATACTGTTTCTTCTTTATATGTGTGCCCTCAAAGGCAAGATAAGCCTAAGGCACAAAAGACAATTCTTTCCCTTTCATGGGCACTATTTCAGTTTGTGAGCTCCTCTCCCCCAACCCCCTGCCTCTTTATTGCCTCATGCCAAGCTTGTCCTGACAATAATGGAGTTTTCAAGCAAATAAAAAGAGACCCTGAGGTTTACAGTGAGCACATTTTGGAAAACAATGAGCTGAAATAGAACTGATTTGCACACTTTTTCCTGGGGAGCTTAGACTCACATGAACACAAGCCCCATGAAGGAAAGGTTTCCAAGCCCTCAAGAAACTGGTCTTTTTCTTCCTTCCTCCCTTCCTCCCTCCCTCCCTCCTCTTTTTTTCTCCCTCCCTCCCTTCCTAAATTCACTTGAAGTTTTCTTTACTCTCTGTAGTAAAGCACAAAGAAATGTTCACATCTAATATGGCGAAGGCAGGGTTCATTCTAGGACTGGGAGCCAAAGGCATGTGCAGGCTCAGTCGTGTCTCTTTGCGACCCCATGGGCTGTAGCCCACCCAGGCTCTTCTGTCCATGGGATTTCCCAGGCAAGAACACTAGAGCAGTTGCCATTTCCTCCTCCAAGGGATCTTCCTGACCCAGGGATTGAACCTGCATCTCCTGGCAGGAGGATTCTCTACCACTAGCGCCACCTGGGAAGCCGGGAGCCAAACAGAACGGGCTAAAGTGGTTGAAAATGTCTAACAGAGTTTTACCAGAGAAAGCTCTCTACATATCAGTTTTGTCCTCTTAAAAGTCCCTGGCATTTCCCCGTGCAAATGGTCACCTGAGCACCCAAGTCAGCAGGTAGGATAACAGAAGGCTGAGAACCCAGCCTGCCCACACCTTTCCCGGAAGACATCCCTGAAGAACACACTGCTGACTGGTGTCACCCCTACCACATGCTCGGGGCAGAGAAGGAGGAGCTGAGTGGGTCTGAAACACCCTTATCTGGACACTGCCCAGAATCATTTGTATATGTCAACACAGTGCTGTTTAGTTGGGGTTGATTATTTTCCTCCTGGGAAGATCACCCACAGGAACCTCAGTGGGGGCAGTCTCATTGGAGTCGGGCAGCTGTGTCTACCAGTTCAAATCCCCTAGTTGTTTAAAAAAACACTGAAGGAACCCTGGAGTATGGGCCTTCCAGAACGTGGGGGCAATCGCGAATTCAGATGGTAGAGGTCAAAAAGCGACTGCTGTAAAACTGGCAGGCTGATAGGGTGTAACATTTTATACTCCTCTGTCCTTCACTGATTCATTCAATAATAAGAAAAGTCTACATCTATTGGTTATTATGTAGGAGGCACTGTTCTAAGCATTTTGCATGCACTTTGCTCTGGCAACAAGAGCCAATGGTTAAAACTAAGAAGATACAAGGTAGGAAGATTGGAGCTGAGGAGACTTCCCCGAAGGTAGGTCTGTGTTCCGTGATGATAGCAGACTGTTTGGTGAACAGCATCTCAAGGGCGGAGGGAAACTTTGAGGTGACTCTGGTGGGCTTTACTGTCCAAGGACGCAACAACAATTCAGGGAATGGGTGAAAATACCCAGGTTCCAAACAATCAGACTGTTTACACAGTTGGGCCCCTATCAATAGCTTGGAGTATGTGGAGCAGAATTCAGTTATGCAGGGAAAAAAGAGCTAGGACAAACTTAGCAGAGGTTTAGAGCTTCACTCAAACGGAATGGAGTTAACGGCAGGGTGTAGTCTCCATGAGATGTTGTGATACTATGTGGGAAAACTGAGATGGAAACCCAGCCACACACACTGGGAAAAACATTTTGAGGAATAAAAGAAAGTTATGACTCAATGGGCACGTTGTTGTTTTTTCCCATGAGACACTGCCAAGCCAGGCTCTAAGAGAGCAAGACTGGAACCATTTATTACGCTGAAGATGCCGACCTGACCAGAATGAGATGAAGTCTGGGAAGCGAAACCAAATGTAGAATCAGGGTGATTTAAATAATTTTGGTAGACAGTTTCATGAGAAGATAAGAGTGAGATGATGAAGAGAGAGAAGCTTGAATTTGAATCTTACTCTGCCACTTACCAGTTATGTATCTTTGAGCATGTGCCCTAACTTCTAATCTTCAAAATCCTTATGCAAAATATTCCTATGGGACTCCCCTGGTGGTCCAGGGGTGAAGAATCTGCCCGCCAGTGCAGGGGACACAGGTTCAATCCTTGGTCCGGGAAGATTCTGTATGCCTCAGGGCAGCTAAGCCCGTGCTCAGCATCAGGAGAAGCCCACCGCAGTGAGAAGCCCATGCACCACAACTAGAGAGCAGACCCTGCTCACTGCAGCCAGAGAACGCCCAGGCACAGCAAGAAGATCCAGCGCAGCCCAAAACAAAAGAATCGGAAAGAAGCAAGCTTCTATTTAAAAACATCCCTATGGCTGTGGCAACTGAATATACCGCGAAATATGAAAGTGCCAAGGACAGTTCTGACACAGAGTAGGTGCTTAACAAATGATACTTTCTCTCCCTCCCTTATAGACTCCAGTTGAATATTATTAATATTCAGTTTTAATATTCCATTCCTCACTACTGATGATAATATCTACCCTATTGATCTCAGTAAAAATATCTCAAAGCATGTTTATATATTAATAAGTTCCCAGGCAGGACATGTCTATCCCTTTGCCTCATATTAAAGTTTGCGGTAGAGAGAAAAAGGAAGTCATTCAGAATCACAAAGAAGAAGCCTAGCTCTATCTTTGAACCACATGCTTTAAGGTCAGCAAAGAGCTGGCTCCTCAGAGATGAATAAAATGCACACCCACTGCTTGTCCAAATAGTCATCCAGTTTCTCTCTCTCTCTCTCTCTCTCTCTCTCTCTCTCTCTCTCTCTCTCTCTCGTTTTTTTAATTCTCTCTCTTCCTGTCCCTCAGATGAGAATGATTTAATCTCCAAAGTATGCGTGATGACACATACTATTTCCTCCTCCAAGAATGTGATGTTACAGTGTGAGGCCCCATTCCAGAACTGGATTGAGAGGGAGAGGTCATATGTCCAGTCTCCACACAGGCATTCACCAGTTGAAGTTCACACAGAGAGCATCTCTGTTTCACAGCCACAGAGAATATTGCTTATCTTGGCAGGCTCCTCACAAATGCAAGACACTGAGCACAGATAAGCAGTGCGTGATGAATGAGTCAGTGCAATTTCAATCAGTAAAGACCCAAACAAACAAACAAAACCCCGCCACTGACTACGACCCAACAGCCAATGAAATAAATCACCTTTGTACCCGAGATGGCAGTATTTTGGTTGCTGTTAACCTTTATAGAAACAACAGGTTATCATGAAATCATGATCACATGGTCACGTAATTGCTATGAAAATGATTCATCAATCAACCATCAGGTATTTAATTCAACTATGTACAGCAGTATATGAGTGCTTTAGGGTTTCTAAGTGAAGTCTAATTAAAACTAATGGACATGGTCTATAGAACAGACAGCCTAGCTTAAAAGAGAGAATCACCATCATGAAAAAAGAATACCCCCAAATAATTCCCAGTTGAGCACTGACTAGCCGAATGTATACAGAGAAGAAGGAGATCAAAGTGGCCAAAAGATGTTTTGAAGTGTTCCAGGCCATCCTTCACATGTCTGACAGAGCAGGATTTCTAGAAAACAAATCTGTGTCACTACCCCTGCCTAAAACCCTTTACTGACTGCCCAAGGCCCACAAGACAATTCCTGAATTTCTGAGTGAAGCGTGTAAGTCTTTTCATTATTTGGTGCTTCTCAGTTTCATCTCTTGCCATTTCTCTTCTGCTGCAGACGCTCCCAACTGCAGGACATTCTATTAATAATACTGCCCTTTACACAATTTTCCCTCTTATGGGAATATTTGCTTGGGTTCCTCTTCTAAAATCCCTTCTGTTGGGTTAACTTCTACTTTTCCTTTAAGAATGAACTCAAGCCTTACTTCATCACTGAGTTTTCTTTCCCTGACACCCACACCTCCATGAGCATACTCACGCCCATGCAGGATTAATGCTCCCTGCTGTAGGTTCTGAAAACACCTAGGGACATATTTATAACATACAACACTCATCACACCACACTGCAATTACTGATTGATTTAATGCCGTTCCCCCACCTATTTCCCATTTTTTAGTATCAACTTTGCATGCGTGCTCAGTCACTCAGTCATGTCCAACTCTTTGCGACCCATGGACTGTAGACTGCCAGGCTCCTCTGTCCATGGAATTATCCAGGCAAGAATACTGGAGTGGGTTGCCGTGCCCCCCTCCAGGGGATCTTCTCAACCCAGGGATTGAACCCAAGTTTCTTGTGTCTCCTGCACTGGCAGCCAAGTTCTTTGCCACTAGTGCCACCTGGGAATCCCTGAAATATGTACAAGGATGATAAACTCCAAATTTAGGATAGTGATTACCTTTGTGGAAGAAGGAAAGCAAATAGAATTGGGTGCCAGGGCCAGGACTAGGGTGAGTAAGCAAGGCACCTAGCATGCAAAATACAAGGATAGATTAACTTCCAAGTTTGTGCAAGTGCAGGACATAAATGTGAGAGTAGGTACCTCCTTAAATTTTGTGCCCTCAGCACCTCCCTTTCTGATCCTAGTCTTGACCCTATTAAGTGACATACACAGAGACTTCAAACAGCTTTCTGCAGAGTTTTACTGCTTTAAAAAACAAAAAACTAAACTCTGTTGTGCTAGTATTTCTATAGAAAGAATTTATAGTTAGTTCATCTGGATTTCACACGTTTAAGACTATAGCTATTTTACTACTTTCTTGGATTGGAATCATTACAACACGCAGATATTAAAGATTTGGACACCCAACATAAGTGCTCTGAGGCCTTGGTATAATGACTGCTCATGAAAGATTATTTTCCTCTTAACAGAATAACCAATAGAAAGACATGTGACCAAGCTTGGCAGTGAGGCCCTCTCTCCCATTGTTTTGCATTTTGAGCAAAGAAATGTGAGAATGAGAGAGGAGAGACCAGTTTGGAAGTTATACCAGGGGTAGGGCTCTGACTAGTTCCTGCTGACTTGGTTCTTGTCCTATTTCCAAACATAGTTCTCCAAATTCCCATCAGTTCTGTGAACCTCCCAATATCCTCCAATAATTTGCCAGTTTCTTTAAATTAGAGTCAATTCCTATTGCTTGCAACCAAGGAGCCCTAACTAATACTTAATCTCACGCTGTCAAAGAATGAATCTATATAATTCCACATGTGTTAGTTGATCCTGAGGAATCAATTTTCTCACCACAATTTGATTTCCCATGTACGTTTGGTAGGAGTGTACAAGGACAAATGCCTACTTGCATGTTTTAAGTCCTATCTGTCAGGGCTACCTCCCTTGGCTGAATGAATCACTGTGGAGTTATTAATGTCCAAGGGACATACCCCTGACTTCTTATTCTCTAGCTGTGGTTGTGCCTATGGCCCCTGAATAAAAAATTGCCAAGCTGGCCTATGATAACAGCTGCACTAAGAATGAGCATCTCAAATCTAAGAAAACCCATCAGTGCACCAGCTGTGTCGCTTAGCGTTGTCTTACCTCCTCTGTCTTTAAAACTTCCCATATCCGAGCATGATCTTCCACCAGCCAGTGTCCTGTGCTTTCTACCTTGGTGGAAAGTTTGAGTTTAGACACCACATGTGCAGGCTCTCCCAAGGGCTTCTCTTCCATCTTGAAAGAGCCAGGCAGGAGGCATTACGGATCTGTGTGGAAGAATAAAGTGGGATCCAGGTTAAAACAATACGTAACAACAACAGCAACAACGAGATGGCAGAGCAAATCATCATGCCTGATTCGTGGATAGTGAGACCATCAAAAATAGTATCATAATAGACACTAAATTTTATGGACACTTTTTATATTTTAGTTATTCATGATTGGCATTTTAATACAGGCTTCTGGAGAAAGGGATGCATTTTGATAATGGAAAAAGTGATAAAATTTTACAGCAAAGTGAAAAGTATCCTTCACCTGTTCTATCTGCTCGTCACTTTCCTCTGGTCCCTCAGTAAGAGATGGAAATGGGTGGATGTAAGACACACCTGGGCTTCCCGGGTAGCTCAGTATCCACCTGCCAGTGCAGGAGATAAGAGAGGAGGGCTCTAGCCCTGGGTCGGGAAAATGCCCTGAAAGAGGAAATGACAACCTACTTCAGTAATCTTGCCTGGAGAATCCCATGGACAAGGGGTCTGGTGGGCAACAGTTGATGGGGTTGCAAAGAGTCAAACTGAGCACTCAAGACAAGCCTGAATGATGTTTTCGCATTTCTATGCCATGCGGGGCATGTGGGAAAAGCACTGGCTCTGGGGTCAGGAGTTTTAACTCTTTAAACATCTATTAAATACTTGTTTGTTTGAGTCTTCATGCGAGGCAAACACAAATAATTCAGCAGTTTGGTTCTTAACCTTAAGAAGTTTGCTGTTTCCAGACAGAAAGGGTTGTAAAAAAGTAGTCACCACGCAGTGTCTTATGGCACCATGTGTGAAATGCCACAGTAATCATGTTTCTAAACTGCAGCAGAAGCAAAGAGGAAGGTTCTCTTTGATATTTATTAGCTGTGTTAACTTCTTGCGCCTCAGTTTCATCAGCAGTCACTCTAGAGACAATATTTAAACATTGATACCAATTCTATAAAGTCTATTTCCTTGACAACATTCCACCTGCCACTGGTTTGTTCAGAATCACATTATACCTGCCCAGCACCATACTGCCCTAAGGAATTGCCTTGCCTCTATTCACATTCCTAAGCCCATCCTTCTGAGAGTAATTTTTCTAAAAAGCAAATCAGATAACGATGTTTCCACCTACCAAAATCTTTTCCCAGAGATTAAAGTCCCAATTCTGTAACACAGCATCCAAGACGACTTCCTCTACCTTCCTCCTCCTACCATGCCTGGCAGCCTCCTCAACCACACTGTCTCTGTTGTTTAAAAGTGCTTACAGGGATTTTCCTGGTGGCTCAGTGGTAAATAATCTGCCTTGCAATGCAGGGGACACAAGTTCGATCCTTGGTCCTGGAAGATTCCACATGCCACAGAGCAACTAAGGCAATGTACCGCAACTGCTGAGCCTGTGGGCCACAATTAGAAAGATCCCACATGAGACAGTGAAGATCCTGCATGCTACAACTAAGGCCCAGCGACACAGCTAAGGAAATAGAGTGCTTGCATGCATCTGACTCTTTTACAACCCCATGGACGGTAGCCCGCCAACCACCTCTGTTTATGGAATTCTCCAAGCAGGAATACTGGAGTGAGTTGTCATCCTACTCCAGGGGAGCTTCCCGATCCAGGGATCAAACCCATGTCTTCTGCATTGGCAGGCGGATTCTTTACCACTGAGCCACGTGAGAAGCCCCGAATAAAGTGCTTATGGATCTCAAAAACATCCAGGATCTTTCAGCCTTTGTTTGTGTCACCTCCTCTCCACCCACTATGACAAGAGAATAAAGATCCTTCCTCCTTTGTATCTCTCTGTATATGCTCTGGACAGAATTCTACCGTGTCACTTACAGCACTTTAAATTATTCGCTTTCAATTCTATTTCTACCTTTTGGTCTTTTAAGCATTGAAACACTGCAGATGATGTCATGTACAGAGTAAGTACCAAATATATGTTTGATGGATTCATTAATTCAGTAAATCATGAGAATCCAGTAAAATTAAGGCAGCAGATCTAACATAGTCAAATAACAGATTACGAGTTGAGTCACCTCTGCTCTTTAACTTCTGTTCACTTAGTGGCTGTAAGCTCCTCATAAGAAAGAGTTAATTAAGTCTAACATTCATCCTGCACCCCTAGGCAGTAACTCTGCAAGCAGCAATTGCTCATTAGCTACCACAGAGTCGTTTTCTTGGAAATGTCTTCAAGGAATTGAGTATGCCTGCAAAAAGCAGGTCTTAAGCGCATATAACCTACTGCCCAAATAAAAGCAAATGAAAAATAGCACTGATGAAGCTATTTGCAGGGAAGGAACAGACACACAGATGTAGAGAACGAATCTGTGGACACAGTGGGGGAAGGAGAGGGTGGGAGGAATCAAGAGAAAAGCATTGACGCATGATCATGTGTGAACTAGCTGCTAGCGGGAAGCTCCTCCACAGCACAGGGAACCCAGCCTGCACCCTGCCAGGACGTAGAAAGGTGGGATGGCAGAGACGATGGAGGCTGAAGGAGGAGGGGAGACATATATATAATTATGACTGACTCATAAACCAGCAGAAACCCACACAGCATTGTAAAGCAATCATCCTCCAGTCAAAAACTAAACTTAAAAGTAAATAGAAATGGCATTGATAAGCTGCGCAGGGGTGATAGGTCGGAAGGTTCGAGAGAAGGGTCTTCTACAGCCGAGTTACTTCTCTGCCTCACATGCTCCATCTGTAAGCCATGGAGAGCAAGCAATGTTCTGGCAGAGAGCAATGATGAGGAACACTTAACCAAAATCATTGTGCAGTAATTTGAAGCATGCAGCACTCAACACACTCCCAATAGGAACCAGGAAACAGAACCTTGACAATTAATGAGCAAAGTTATTCTGAATGGACATAAATGATGCTGACACATACCTGCAAGGAAATAAACAAAGGCGAGTCATGTGGGGGTTTCAGTTCCAAAAAAAGGAAATTAAAATAAACAGGCAAAATGGAAATAGGCCAAATTAGTAGGGAAGGAAATTCCATTGTTGTTATTGGAGATAATACTGTAAACAACAAATAATAAATCAGAACAAAGTGGAAAAACTACATCAGATGGTTTTGTGGCTGTACCATTTGTATATCATGGAAAGGTACCTGGATAAATTAGACAGACTGCAGGATCTCAGGGGGAACAATGGAACATCTGGAAATGTAACAACCCAGTGACCCCATGGCTCTCACCCTACTGTCTGCCCACAGCTGCTTTCTCATCCCCACAGTGTGGGTGAAAGTTGGCAAGTTTTCTGTATGGGAGACTGAACTGACTATTGCATACTGACTTCCTTCAGACTGTCCCTTACCGTGTTTGGGAAGAAGTTGCAATTCTGAGTTTTAAACCATTCCAAGGTCCTTGGGAACTGAGGATGTGTGCAGAGAAGCAGCCAGCTCTTATGAGGCTCTTTGAGCACGCTGAGATCCTCTACCCTCTCTGAGACGCGAGGCCTTTCCACCAGGCTCAGTATATTTCCTCGCTCACACACACAAAACCACCATATGAAAAACACAGATTGGCACTCTCATTGCCTCCTAGTCACTGTGCTAGGCATTTTTCAAATTACAGTATGTCCCCTACATACAAATCCTCAAGTTGTGAACTTGCAAAGATGCAAACCTGCGTTCACATGCCCAATCACATAAGTTAGCTCCCGTGTCTGGGGTACATCGTCATGTGCGTGTATCCTCTGCAGGCATCTGCGCTTTTGTGTACTTTCCTGTACAAAGAATGTACTTTATAGAGACCAGTAACTTTATTTCAAGTCCAGAATGTCCGGAAGCAAGTGTAAAAGCCATGGTGAGGTAGCTGGTACTGTACTGTACTTTTCAAGGTACCATACTATAAGATTAAAAATGTTTTCTTTATTTTTTGTGCTTGCTTTTTATATATTATTTGTGTAAAAAGTATTATAAACCTATTACAGTACAATACTATATAGCTGATGTGTTAGATATGTTAGTTGGTTACCTAGGCTAATCTTGTTGGACTTATAAACAAATTGAACTTGTCGAACACATTCTCAGAACAGAACTCGCTCATATATTGGGGACTTGCTGTATCTCAAATCCACACAATAATGCCTCAGGGTAAACAACACCATTTCACAGCAATGAAACATTTGACTCAGAGAGATTAAGTCACTGCTAGAAAGTTGTAGGGTTCCCAAGTTCATGCACTCTCTCCTAGGTCAGTTCAGAAGGGCTTCAGCCCCCGGCCCCTACCCTTCACTGGTGGAATGAGACCTCATGCCCCTTCCCCACAGACTAGAGTTGAAGTGTCACTGTCTTAGGCAATTGGCATAACAGTGTTCCTTGAGAGGTGGTCACATCTGATGAATCATGGCTAACAGTGGAATAGATAGAGGGAGGGGAAATAGGAAAAAATAGACCCTTCTGTCCCTCTTTAACTCCCATCTTAACTTCTGACTAGGGCAGGCTTTATAGGTATGACCTATATAGTCACACACGGCCTTTGCTCAGAACGACTCAAAACTTGGTTGAACGCTTTGCTGCTGTTGTTCCGCTGCTAAGCTTTGTCTAACTCTTTGAAGCCCCATGGACTGCAACACACCAGGCTTCCCTGTCTGTCCTTCACTATCTCCCAGAGTTTTCTCAAACTCATGTCCATTGATGTTATCTAACCATCTCATCCTCTGCTGCCCACTTCTCCTCTTGTTCTCAATTTTTCCTAGCATCAGGGTCTTTTCCAGTTAAGTTGACTCTTCGCATCAGGTGGCCAAAGTATTGGAGCTTTGGTTTCAGCATCAGTCCTTCTAATGAACATTCAGGATTGATTTCCTCTACAATTGACTAGTTTGATCTCCCTGAAGTCCAAGGGACTCTCAAGAATCTTCTCCAGCACCACAGGTGGAAAGCATCAGTTCTCTTCCCAGGTGGCACTAGTGGTAAAGAACCTGCCTGCCAACGCAGGAGACACAAGAGGCATGGGCTCAGTCCCTGGGTCAAGAAGATCCCCCGGAGGAGGACATGGCAACCCACTCCAGTATTCTTTCCTGGAGAATCCCATGGACGGAGGAGCTTGGCAGGCTCCAGTCCATGGGGTCACAAACAGTCGGACATGACAGCACATAATCGTCCCTTTCAACCTTCTTTCTGGTCCAACGGTCACATCTGCACATGACTACTGGGAAAGCCATAGCTTTGACTATATGGACCTTTGTCAGCAGAGTGATAAGTCTGCTTTTTAACATGCTATCTAGGTTTGTCATAGCTCTCCATTCAAGGAGCAAACATCTTTTAATTTCATGGCTGCATTTACTGTCCACAATGATTTTGGAGACCAAGAATATAAAATCTTTCACTGCTTCCAATTTTTCCCCTTCTGTTTGCCATGAAGTGATGGGACCAGACACCATGATTTTTTTTTTTTTTTTTTACCGTTGAGTTTCAAGTGCGTGCTAGGGCACAAGTTTACTGAAATCTATATTTACTTTATTAATCTCTAAGTTGGAGTTTGATAAATCAATCAATACTTCATTATTTGACATCCTACTATGATACTAAATAATGTATGTGAAAACGAAGTCGCTCAGTCGTGTCCAACTCTTTGCGACCCCACGGACTGTAGCCTGCCAGACTCCTCCGTCCATGGGATTCTCCAGGCAAGAGTACTGGAGTGGGTTGCCATTTCCTTCTCCAGGGTATCTTCCCAACCCAGGGATTGAACCCAGGTCTCCCGCATTCCAGGTAGACGCTTTAACCTCTGAGCCACCAGGGAAGCCCAAAAATAATGTATGAGATCTCTCTAAATCATTATCTTTTTCCTCCTACCTCTCCCCTTCACATATTTTTGGGAGGAAAAAAAGTGTTTGATATTCAGAACCTTACTGGGATGGTGCGGTGTTTCTTGTCTTTCCCTATTAGGGCCATGCTTTTCTTCTGCCCCTGCAGATTCCATCATTCATATCAATAATACAGTATTTCTGTTTTACTCCCTTTATACACTTAAACTCGGACTTCTCCGTGCAGAATTTTGATTTTTTAACTCAGCTCAAATTTCTTCTAATCTTGAAAAAGTGTGGCATTTGCCCTGCTCCAGTCTCTTCCATGATTCCCTGTCTTTCTGCCATGTCTTTCCTCCTCCCCTCTCTCATCCTTATTCCCCTTCCTCAACAGCTGAGGTCCTGTTCAGATAAGACAAGTTTATCTTTATCCCCTACTATTTACAACTCTTCCACCTAAAAAGTTTATCTATCAATAAGAGTCTGCCTCTTAGTTTTAATCAAAGACCTAGAATAGCGTCATACAAACAGCACTGAAATTCCAGTCAGGAGATCTGGGTTCAAATTATGCAGCCACAGTAATTCTCCATATGAACCTTGACCAACTATTTCACTCCTTAGCCTCAGTTTCCTCCTCTTTAAAATAAACAGATAGGGACTTCCCTGGTGGTCCAGTGGTTAAGAATCTGCTTTGCAATGCAGGGGACTTGGGTTTGATCCCTGGTCAGGAAACTAAGATCCCACATGCTGCATAGTAACTAAACCCACCGCACCCCAACTACAGTGCCCATGAGCTGCAACTACTAAAGCCCACGTGCTCTGGAGTCTGCGCGCCACAACTACTGATGCTGTGTGCCGCAACTAGAGAGTCCATGCACAGCCAATGAAAGATCCCGCATGATGCAACGGAAAACCGAGGGAGCCAAATAAAATAAAAATAAAGTGAAGAGACAGACTACAGGGTTGCTGAGACTGCTTACAGAGACAAAACACTCACCTCCCCACAAATGTAGAAAGCAAAACTAATATGCATTGAATTGCTTTTCCAGGAGAGCTGAGCGATCTACACTACTAAACAAACCAGAAAATTTGTGATTTCTGTCATTCACATATTGTTCACTTATTCCCACATTAGGCATGCATTCGCTATTCAGAAGTCAAAAAGAGCATGAAGAGCCCCCTGGCATTGACAGAGAGAACATCTGAGTCTTGACTACTCGGTCAAATTCTCAGTCATGTAGTCAACTGTAAGTTTGCTGAGGCTTTGTAAAGCTGGTGTTTGCGGATGCTCACCAATGTTTAGCACCCAAATCTAAGGATGGCTCGGTGGTAGATTTTTCTAATCATGATTGCTATTGAGGTATTTACCAATTGGAGGGATACAAGAAAAGTATTAAGATATAGCCTTCCCAGTTGTGGGGGTGGATCACAGTGGTCTCACCAGTCTATGCCATTCGAAAAGAGAGAAAGCAGCAGCTGCCTGGAATCAGGGATTTCTGTGGGGAAACAGAGACTGGGGCACAGACAGACATCAGACGGAAAGGTCCCCAGGAAGCCCTGGCATAGGGAGAGCTCCCTAGGGCTGGGAAAGGGGGCATGTCAAAACATTTCACAGCAATACTAAAAGTTATTTGTGTTTGAAGTGACAGTGTGTGCCCATGTATTAGGAGGTAAACAGATCTTCGTTATCTCTTTCTTGGAATCTCAGCAGCATTCTAGTCTGTATAAGGCAACTCACTTATATTCTGCATATTGCTTTCTTTTGCTTTCCTCAGCTTAATCTGGTCTCCCCTGCTGGACTGCCAGTGCTTTGACAGCAAGACTGGACATAAATTTGTTATGCAGCTTCAACTTGTTTTAAAAAAAGCTCAATTAAAAAAAAATCATATTTTTTTTAAAGTTCATTTTCTTTTCTTTCCATTAAAAAAACAAAATTCACTGGAGTCCAAGATTACACATTTACCATTATGAAGTATTTTGGGACAAATGTCAATCATTGGGCAACCATTTCCAAAGGAATTTTAATTATGGACCATCTCACTGAATACTGGGCAAAGTTGCACAATCGTCTGTGGAGTCAGGA
This sequence comes from Capra hircus, assembly GCF_001704415.2. Taxonomy (NCBI): domain Eukaryota; kingdom Metazoa; phylum Chordata; class Mammalia; order Artiodactyla; family Bovidae; genus Capra; species Capra hircus. The sequence goes on along the minus strand of NC_030823.1, from coordinate 63,408,556 downwards.
GTGACTTTCTCTGGAAGCAACTGTCTCTTGTTAAATGTAGAAAATTAAAGAAGTGCAAGGCCTTCCTTCTTCATTCAGACTGATATTTTTTTGAAGGCTGGTTCAACTGCATTTCAGATTTTTTTGTACTTTTCCCCTCTCACTGATAGTATTTGGCAGAAGTTTTTAATAATAATTCAAAAAAAAGAAAAAGAAAACCCAGACCGAGTTTGTACTACCCTTATGAACTTCCCTTGAGAAATGCTGCTCTTTGCTCAGCAATTCCTGCTCAGCATGGATAGAAAACACAAGAAAAGCAGCTGGGCTCCCTTCCTGGTCCCCATTCAGCACGGCCAGTCTAGAAACAAATCTGCAAAGACAGACGTGGGGGAGGGAGAGGACACCTAGATAGAATGGAGGTTCAGATCACAAAGAACCCTCCAGCATTCCAAGGGAGAGAGAGAGAAGTCTAAGGGACTGAATTGTTTATGGCCTGCATTTTTATAACAATAAAAAGCTCAGCAATGATGTCGCTTGAAAGCTGAAAATGAGATAAAACTGTAAGTCATGTGACTGTCCCAGGCTGCATATTTCACAGTTCTGTGGACTCCAGTTTTAACTCGCTGAATGAGGGCAAAATACAACACCATGAAGGGAGTATCACCCAGTTCAACAGTCCCAGGCTAATTTTCATCTTCAAGTTGAAGAAAGTTGAGCTGATTCATGTCAGAGCTATCTTTTAAGTCCCAACAATAATGAAAACAAGGCTAACAAGCCCCACCAACACCACTATCACACTGAAGTCAGCATTTACCCTGCCAGGCACTGGGTCTGCACTTTGTCAGCATCAGCTCATCCTCAGACCAGACTCCGGAGAAGCTCAGATCGTGAGAGATGAAGGAACTAGTCTTGGAGTTTCTCTCAAGCCGTCCTGACCCCAGAGCTGTATCCTCACCAGGATACACTATGCTGCTGTGTTGGTGTGCAGTCGCTCAGTGATGTCTGACTCTTGCAATCTGGTGGACTGTAACCCGCCAGGCTCCTCTGTTCCTGGGATTTCCCAGGCAAGAATACTGGAGTGGATTGCCATTTCCTTCCCCAGGGGATCTTCCCAACCTAGGGGTCAAACGTGGGTCTCCTGCCTTGGCAAGCAGATTCTTTACCACTAAGCTACCTGGGAACATTAACTACACTACCGCTGACCCTTGATAGTCAACGTTCCACTCAGCCCATGGGATTCTCCAGGCCAGAATACTGGAGTGGGGAGCCTTTCCCTTCTCCAGGGGATCTTCCCAACCCAGGGATCGAACACAGGTCTCCCACATTGCAGGTGGATTCTTTACCAGTTGAGCCACAAAGGAAGCCCACTTACAAAGTAACACCACGTAAATGCTGAAAAATCTGAAATCCCAGGAATCAGAGCTCTTGAAAAGATTCAGAACAGAGCTCTCACATGAGGAATGTTAAATTTTGAAACGTTAGATTCAGGAAAGGAAATCCATGGAGTGTTCCAGTTAATGCAAAAAAAAAAAAAAATCATTTAACTTCCAAATAGATTGGCCTTTCCACATCTCAGGTTAAAGAGTGATCTGTTCTCAATCTTTTACTTTACCAAAAACAGAAATCTAATCTATTTAATTACAGTCACTTTCACTAGACCATAGGATAATGGCAGGTCCCGATGGGGGGAAATCTCTTTCAAGAAAACGCTTCTGGGAGAGGAATGTACAGTGAGCTGGCACTAAACCAACCCTTATCCTCCTTCTCAATCTCTAAGCACCAAGGCCACCATGAGTTTTACATATAACATGTATTCTTAATTACAAGTCTTCTTCCATTAGATCAGATAACCTTGCCCCACTCTGATTAGTTTCACAAAGCAATGATTAAATCCAGTTAGTCCTGCTGAATACCCCAAACACCAATTTGCTAGACTAAGTACTAGACTTTATATTCAGAGTAGCATCTTCATTTCCATCTAACTATTTTCTTCCTTCCTTGATCTTGTCCTGTGAAATAGAAACAAATGCCCATAATGGGGCTAAGCCCAAATGAACAGGCTCAGTATTCATCCCAATGCTGCAACTGATGCTGAAACTGAAGCTCCAATACTTTGGCCACCTGATGCGAAGAGCCGACTTAATAGAAAAGACCCTGATGCTGGAAAATATTGAAGGCAGGAGGAGAAGGGGATGACAGAGGATGTGATGGTTGGATGGCATCACTGACTCAATGGACATGAATTTGAGCAAACTCCAGGAGATGGTGAAGGACAGGGAGGCCTGGTGTGCTGCAGTCCATGGGATCGCAAAGAGTCGGACATGACTGAGTGACTGAACAAGAACAACAAATATCCATCCAGCATGGGAGAGGGAAGGACCTGTGTACCTTGTGTTAGGGTGACTTCTACCAGTGGCCCACATATTTTACTTTCTTCTCAGCTTTCTTGGGCCTGCACCGGTGATGTAACATGCCCAACCTATCCTAGGTGCCACCAAAAACTCAGTGATCCTGGTGCACCCAGAAGCACAAAGACAAAGCAGGAGAAACTACTAGGGATGCTGCTTCTCGACTTGGACTCTTCCCTAGATCTTGTGGGCTTATCCCCGGGTGACCTGTGTCACCCAGAGTGAACACAACAGAAAGTCAAACCTATTTCTTACAGAATTTGGACATAACCTTCCCAAAGGCTGGCACTTGCCATAGCACAGTGACATTTTCATCAGTAAATGCAGTTATGTTGGCCATGTTCCATGTGTATTAGAAAAGAGGTAATCATTATTTTCGATGATTTTCCATATTTCCAATTGTTTCAAAGTCTCTTGCGTGTGTGCATGTTAAGTCATTTCATTTGTGTCTGACTCTTTAGGACCCCATGGACTGTAGCCCACCAGGCTCCTTTGTCCGTGCAACTCTGCAGGCAAGAATATTGGAGTGGGTTGCCATACCTTCCTCCAGGGGATCTTCCCATCCCAGGGACTGAACCTGTGTCTCTCATGTCTCCTCCATTGGCAGATGGACTCTTTGCCATTAGTGCCACCTGGGAAGCCCTCAGAGCCTCTTAGTGAACTTTCCTATAATGACACTCCAACTTCTTTTATTTCTTCATTTATTTATTTATTGCTCTTCACATCAGTTCTATAAGGGTGTGTCATAGAGGATGCATCCTGCATTCACATGTATCTTAGATGAGAATTTACCCTCCATAGCCCAAGAAGAATAGAACTCTCACATTATTTTGGAGTGAGCCAAAAGATCTCAAGCCTAAATGAGGCCACTGAAAACCAAATTCCACTCTCAAATCTCAAGCAGGTTTCCAAGACGTATTAGAAAACTGCTTTGCATAGCAACCGAGTCAGGAATGTTTTCAACTCAGTCTGGAGGGAGGATCTTGCTGGGATATATGAAATAGTTACTGAATTAGAACCTACTTTTTTCTTTAAGATTGCAAAGATTCCTAGCAGAGCCAAGCCTGGATTTCTCATTAGGCCTTCAGAAAGCAGCAGCCATCCGTCACAGTCTTTTCAAAGGCTGCGTCACGTGGCTCGTGTACATCTGCAGGGCTTCTGTGTTTGATCCTAGATTATATTTTCACTAAGGTGAAGGGTTAGAGTTTTGACAGATGTGGCTGCAGTCTAATTGGCCCATTTTATCTGCCCCTTTCCCACACACATACAGTTAGTGATAGCAAAACTGGTGAAATGTCTCAACTTTGTTACCAAGAAATGAGAGGTGGAAGGAATGCAGGTTTGAACACTCAGTTAGGTTTCAGTGTTGGAACTCCACCGAGGCATCCGTCTGAGGGGAAGAAGGATTATTTCATTCTAGGTCACCATTTCATTCCAACTGGGTTGAAGTTGTTTTTGGTTTCATTTTCTCTTTTATTTTTTCCTCCTTCAGCTTTTACAGGACTTTTCACTTTCTCCATTCTTTTCGTTGCCACAGCTTGACCTTGGCACTTCCAATAAACCAAAGTGGAAACTAAATGAAAGTCTGTCTCGGATTTAGACCTCTTAGTCCACAGAGCAATTGTGCCAATATTCGATTTAGCATCCCTGACTTCCTAGCCGAGGGAGTCAATGGGTCAAACTGACTTAACTGCAACTAGATGGCAAATTTCCAGGGACATGACAGTTAAGTTGCTTAAACCTCACCCCGCAAGATACGATGCACAGGAGGGATGGGGAAGTCCCCGACATCTTAATTATTTAGCCAACTCATTGTGCCAGGTGTGGGTGAGGCAGGAAGAAATAAAGATAAATAAGCATGTGTCCTCTAAGCGGCTTCATGCTGGGAGTTCTTAATCTGAACCACTGGGAAGTTCACAATCATTTGAAGAGAGTTATATTTCAAAACAATAGGTTAAGTGTTAGAAGATAGTTATATACAAGGGCATTACATTGAGAGCTCTGTGAGTCAAGTGTGAATCCCCTATTCACTGAAGCTCAGAGAAGTGAAGTGAATCACCCAAGGTCAGACAGCAGAATTTGAAAACAGATCTGTCTGATTGAGAGCAAGGCATCCTTTTCATAATATAATAACCTCTGGTCACGTGATGGGAAGAGCTGAATCATTGGGAAAAGACCCTAAAGCTGGGAAAGATTGAGGGCAGGAGGAGAAGGGGGTGACAGGGTATGAGATGGCTGGATGGTATCACCGACTCAAGGCACATGAGTTTGAACAAACTCCAGGAGACAGTGAAGAGCAGGGAAGCCTGGCATGCTGCAGTCCATGTGGCTGCAAAGAGTCGGACACCTCTTAGCAACTGAACAACAACAATGGCCTATGACAATTTTCACAGAATTGTGGCTATGTTAATTTGGCTTTGTAACGTTAATGTTTAAAGAGAAACACTAATTCTTTGCACTCAGGTAGAAGACAGAAGGCCAAGAGGGTTATCTGAAATGTACGCTTCCTTATCTACAAAGCCGAGAGCCTATTTCTTCCTACCACCCTTCATGTCCCACCCTGGCAGCTCCTCTCCAATCCCGGGTGCCTGTCACAACAGTAAACAATTATTCCACTCTTTCTAAACAATAGCAGAAAACAGAAGCCAAACACTGACGTTGTCAGTTCTCTCACTTCTTAGTCACATATGTACATTTTTGCTACACAAGTATGGTGATCTGTAAGCCTAATTATTTTTTAAGACTTGCTTTACAACGACATATGGACCCTATTAGGGCACGCACTGATTTCTCTCTGCCGCTGCTCGGGAGGGTGATGGGTTTATGATTTATAGCTCAAGTGAATGCAGAGCTCAGGCTCATTGCTCCAGTTCGATTTTAGCTGACAGTGGCTTGGGACACCAGAGATTTTTAATAATTACTAACGTCATCGTGGGCTGAAAAATGACTTAAATGCTAGTGTAGCTTTAGCGGGCTTAGAGTCACAGCTTCTATACACCTACTCCATTTCTCCATTTGTGTTAGTCTGGACACAAACAAAGTGTGCAGTTTTATTATCTGCTGTGCGCCCTAAAAAGGAATTCCAAGCTAGCTGCTTTTCTAAGTATAACATCATCCAGAGAATGAAATATCATGAAATCAGGTCCAAGTATCAATAATTTTAAAGTCTTACCTGGGAAATAAGTACATTAAGTCAGCCTAGAAGTCTATCAATAGACTGCCTAGGAAAGCTGATTAAATCCCTCTCCCTTCTCCGTCTCCTTGCCACAGACCTCCAGAGCTGTTTAGGTTTACTCCGGTTCCTACTGGACCAATTAGTCAAAAATAAGTTCTTTATTCTCCAAATCAGAATCTGGCAACGCTTGCCTTCCATGTGCAACAGACTGGTCTCACACAGACAAAAAAGGATCTTGAAATAGGAAGGCAGGACTTTCAATACATTTGAGTAGCACTTTGGCAGTGACATTAGTCTTAAATGTAAGTGTCCCCAGTGCTTTAGTTTGAGCTATTGAGCCAAATTCCCTCACTCTCCCTTTCTCCATCATCTTAGGGAGAAGAGGTAGTGAGGTGAGACAAAAAGTCCTTAGTTAGTCCTCTCTGCTGGGACAATCCAGGCAAGGACCATGCTCTAGGTCCACTTTGGGACTTTTACCAGAACCTCTGTCTCTTGGTCTTATCCAGTTTTTAGGGAGGAAATGCTTCGTAACATAGCGAAAGTTTGTGTCAAAATAGTTAAATCTTGCTTCATTTGAACTATAAGGAACTTCTAGGGCAATGCACCACAGATGTAAAGAAAGTTTTACAAATATTGCTCAGAGTTGATAATGACTTGCTTACCTATTTCAGGGAGAAGAAAAAAAAAAAACAGAAAGAAAGGGGGAGAAGAAAGAAAGGGTCATAATCTTTCAAACAAGCCTGACAATGGCTCTTATACCCCAGTGGGTCTAAAATGAATTGCACACCCCTGACCTGGTACCCAAGACTGTAGATTACAGCTTCAATTTACATGTTTATTTCATCTCATCTGTTATGTTTTATAGTACACATAAATGTTAGAATAATGCTGCATTATACAATTGATAAATAATTGTACATATACTGGAGGACACTCCCCTTAAATTCAACCAAAACACTTTCAAAATAACTGCTTTCCACAAAAACAGCATCCACTGTTCATACTTCTTAACTCACTACAGAATTCTTCTCTTGCTTGTGGGTTTCCTGTATCCACTAACGGCAAGATACAAACTTTATTTAGGGGATACAAACAAACTTTAATACATCTTGGAAGTGGACAGTCTCAGAGAACTGCAAAGAAAGGCAGAGGGCAAGAAACTTTTACAGGATAAAGAATAAGAAGCAAGGAAAAGACAAATAGAAAATATAGCCAACCGTGTTTGTGGTGAGAAAGCCCAGAGTGAGCTTGGTGTTTGGTGTTTGGGAACTCGATGACTGAATACAGTTATACTGCACCTCTGCTCAGGCAGAGCATTTACGAAGATGCAAAATTATCTAATGTTTGGTTTGATGACATGGCACCCCAGGCAGGAGAGACTCCATCTTGGGTCTAGAGATTTATTTCAACACCATCCATCCAGACACCCAAGCTAGCAATCTCAGACTCATCCTCAACTGGTCCCTGTCACTAAGCTCCTTCTTCAAGGAGTCACCAAGTCCTACTGACTACTTCTTTAAAGACATCTCAGATCAGAACTTTCTATGTGCCAGCCACCACCTTGATACATACTTTCACAATCTCTTGGTTGAACGACTGCAATAACCAAGTTGCTAGACTCTCTGCCCTTAACTCTCGCCAGTCATCCTCCATACCATCACCAGACTAGCCTTCCTAATTAGATCACTGGCCTTCTTAGGAACCTGCAATAAGAATGCACCGTTACAACATAGAGTTCAAGGTCCTTAACACAGTAAGTACATCATGGTCCGACTGAACCCTGACCTACAAGTCATATATTCCCCTCTGCCCTGCCAATTCCCCAACTCTCTCACATGGCTGGACTTCTCACATTCTCCAAACAGTGCTTTCATGCTTTTGTTTATGGACAACTCCTGCCCAAAATACTCTTCTTCCCCTCACCTTTTCTTTATCTCTGTTAGAGCAGCTTAGCCTACACCCTCCCTAATACACCACCAATCACCTACTGGAGCGTATACATGCCTGACACTGTAATTATCATACCTGATATGTACCATTACCTCATGGCCCCCTATTTTGAGTCTCACTTATTTGCATGTTTTCATTATTTTATTTAAATTTTATTGACATATAATTGATTTATAATGTATTTATTTTTTGCTGTATAGCAAAGTGACTCGGTTATACATACAGTTATTCATTTTCATATTCTTTTCCATATGGCCTATCAGAGGGTACTGTGTACAGTCCCCTATGCTATGCAGTAGAATCTTGCTGTTTATCCATCTTATACGTAATTGTTTGCATCTGCTAATCCCAAACTCCCAGTCCTCCTCTCCCCCCTCTCCCTTGGCAACTACAAGTCTGTTCTCTATATCTGTAAGTCTGTTTTTGTTATTACCTTTTAAATTTATTTATAATTGGAGGATAATTGCTTTGTTGTGTGGGTTTCTGCTGTACAACAACGTGAATGAGCCATAATGGAAGGAGTACGCGGCAGAGCCAGGATTCCCATCTATATCTGTATGGTTCCAAAGCATTTGACCTTAACTACTGGGGATTTAATTTAAAAAACAAATGCAAATGTCACCTCCTGGCGATAAACCCATTGGGAAGCTGATTGCACATCCCATGTAAGTTGTTTGTATTCCTATTACAGCATTTCTAAGACTGCACTTTAGTTTGCACTGTGGTAGACTGTGAGTTCTTACAGGTCAAGGGCAATTTACACTCACCTTTATATGTTGGGAACCTAGGACATGCATGTTCTTCCTCAGTTGCTCGGTCATGTCTGACTCCTTGTGACCCCATGGACTGGAGCCCTGTCCATGGGATTTTTCCTGGCAAGAATACTGGAGTGGCTTGCCATTTCCCCCTCCAGGGGACCTTCCTGACCCAGATATTGAATCTGTGTCTCCTGCATCTCCTTCATTGGCAGGTGGATTCTTACCACTGAGCCACCTGGGAAGCCTCACCTAGGCCATGCTGGCGCATATAAGATGGTCAGTAAATATTTGTTGACTTGATCAACTCACATATACCCTGTCCTTCCTCATTTCTTGTTTTTTCCCTCAACCCACTATGTTCTATCACAGTTTTAATATAAATGCTTTTGTCACAAGAATGCCTGACACAGTACCCAGTACAGAAAAGGCTTCATACAATGAAGAAACTGTCAACACCTATGAAGTTTCCCTGCACTGAGTCCAAGACCCTGGCCCTCAAAAACAGAGCAAACACTACACACAGGACAATTTTAATGGGGTATAATTTACTTTTCCCACCTTAAGGGTACAGTCAATGACTTTAGACAAAGGTCTTCACTGAGCTTATCAACACTAAAATCAAAATAATGAGCACTGCCATCACTCCAAATTATTGCCTCAGTCTTCTCCCCAGTTGATCTCACCCCATCACTGTATTCAGGGAGCCAGGGATCTGCTTTTTGTAAATACATGGGACACTTTTTTTCCTTTCTAGAGTTTCATTACACTGAATGCCATACAATATCTACACCTTTGTGTCTGACTTCTTTCACTTACTATACTTGTTTTGAGATTGATCCACGCTGTTGCGTCTTAGTGGTTTACTAATTTTAATGAATACCATTCCATTGTTAACGCTTTCACTTGTACATTCATCTGTTGATAGACATTTGTGTTGTTCTCAGTTTGGATTCCATCAAATAAAAGTGAGAAGAATATTCATGAACAATTCTGTATGTGCACATATGCCTTCATTTCTATTGGATAAATAACTAAGAGTGAACTGCTTGATCATATGGTAAATATATGTTTCACTGTATGAGAAACTGCCAAAACTCTTTTCCAAAGTGGCCGTAAAATTTTACATTCCCATCAGCAGTGTACCAGAGTGCCAGGTGCATCGTGTGCCAACAGCTGGTATTGTCGTTCATTTCAGCTATACCTCCTCTAATGTTCTGATGGTATAGTGATATCATGTAATGGTTTTAATTTTCATTTCCTTAATGATAATAATAGGAGAGATCTTTTCATGAATATATTGGCTGTCTATCATCTTTGGTGAAGAGTTTGTTCAGATTTGTCCATTTTTGTGCAGACTTTTTATTGGTTCTACTAATGAGTCACAGAGGTATTTTTTAAAATATATATATATTCTAGAAAGCTATCCTTTGTCAGATATATATTGATATTTTCTGCCAATCTGGGGTTTGCATTTGCATTTGCATTTTCTTACTAGTATATTATGATGAACAGAAGCTTTAAATTCTAATGTAGCCTAATTCAAACATTTTATATTCATGCTTTGTGTCTTAGGAAATTTTTTTCTACCTGAAAGTTACAAAATTTATTCTAGAAGCTTTATAGTTTTAGCATTTAGGGCTATGATCCATCTCACGTTAATTTTAGTGTGTGATAGAGGGTTGAGGTTCATTTCTTTTCTATGTCGATAATAAGTTGTTCCAGACCATTTGTTGAAAAAGTAATCCTTTCCATATTGAATTACCCTGGCATCTTTATTGAAAATCAATTGACCTTACATATGTGGGCCTATTTTTGGACTCTCTATTATGTTTCATTGATCTCTGTTTCTAAACTTATGCCAATACACACTGTCTTGATTACTACAGCTTTACGGTAAATGTTGAGATCAGTATGTTTTCTAACTTTACTCTTTCAAAAAATTTTTAGCCATTCCAGGCACTTAGATATCCATAGAAATTTTAGAATCAGCTTGAAATTTACTACAAGAAAGCCTTCTGGGATTTTTATTAGGATTTAATTGAATCTACAAATCATTTTGGAGAGAAGTGACATTTTAATAATATTGACTCAGAAACAATATTGCTTATGCTGAGATTTCATTGACTCTAGAAATCTATTTGGAGAGAGTTGAAATTGTAACAATATTTGGTCTTCCAAGCTATAAACAAGGTGGATTCCTTTTGAAAGTCACTCAGCCATGCCCAACTTTTGCAACCCCATGGACTATACACTCCATAGACTCCTCCAGGCCAGAATACTGGAGTGGGTAGCTGTTTCCTTCTCCAGGGGGTCTTTCCAACCCAGGTATCGAACCCAGGTCTCCCGCATTGCAGGCGGATTCTTTACGAGTTGAGCCACAAGGGAAGCCCTAAACAAGGTAAATCGATCCATTTGTTCATCAATTTCTCATAAAAATATTTCTATTTTTCATAGTAGAGGTTTCATGTATTTTATGTTTGGGGATGCTACTGCAAATGGCATCTTAGTTATTATTCTAATTTCTATTCGCTTATTGCTAATATAAAAATTAGCAATAATATGCAAATAAATACAATTTATTTTTACACACTAGTTTTGTATCCTGAAATCTTACTAAAATAACTTACTAGTTCTACCAGGTTTCTTTTTTTCCTTTGGTAGATTTGCGAGCATTTGCAACATGTTCAATCATGTCATCTATGAAAACAAAAGTGGTTTTACTTATAGCTAATTTGGATATCTTTTTATTTCTTTTCCTTATTGCACTGGTAAGAGTTTCTCCTAGACCACTGAATAAGGGGAAAGAGTAAATATCCTCATCTTAGTTCAGTTCAGTTGCTCAGCTGTGTCTGACTCCTTGTGGCCCCATGGACTACAGCAAGCCAGGCTTCCCTGTCCATCACCAACTCCCAAGCTTGCTCAAACTCATGTGCATCGAGTCAGAGATGCCATCCAACCATCTCATCCTCTGTCATCCCCTTCTCCTTCTGCCTTCAGTCTTCCTCACCATCAGGTTCTTATCAAATGAATGAGTTTTTCGCATCAGGGGGCCAAAGTATTGGAGTTTCAGCTTCAGCATCAGTCCCTCCAATGAATATTTAGGACTGATTTCCTTTAGGATTGACTGGTTGGATCTCCTTGCAGTCCAAGGGACTCTCAAGAGTCTTCTCCAACACCACAGTTCAAAAGCATCAATTCTTCAGTGCTCAGCTTTCTTTATGGTTTAACTTTCACATCCATACCTGACCACTGGAAAAACCATAGCTTTGACTAGAGGGACCTTTGTTGGCAAAGTAACGTTTCTGCTTTTTAATATGCTGTCTAGGTTGGTTATAGCTTTTCCAAGAGGAAAGTGTCTTTTAGTTTCCTGGCTGAAGTCACTATCTTCAGTGATTTTGGAGCCCAAGAAAATAAAGTCTCTCACTGTTTCCATTGCTTCCCCATCTATTTGCCATGAAGTGATGGGACCAGATGTCATGATCTTAGTTTTCTGAATGTTCAATTTTAACCCAACTGTTTCACTCTCCTCTTTCACTTTCATCAAGAGGCTGTTTAGTTCCTCTTCACTTTCTGCCATAAGGGTGGTGTCATCCACATATCTGAGGTTACTAATATTTATCCCAGCAATCTTGATTCCAGCTTGTGCTTCATCCAGTCCAACATTTCTCATGATGTGTACTCTGCATATAAGTTAAATAAACAGGGTGACAATATACAGCCTTGACATACTCTTTTCCCAATTTGGAACAGTCTGTTGTTCCATGTCTGGTTCTAACTGTTGTTTCTTGACCTGCATACAGATTTCTCAGGAGGCAGGTAAGGTGGTCTGGTATTTCCATCTTTTTAAGAATTTTCCACAGTTTGTTGTCAACCACACAGTCAAAGGTTTTCGTGTAGTCAATAAAGCAGAACTAGATGTTTTTCTGGAACTCTCTTGCTTATTCAATGATCCAACAGATGTTGGGAACTTGATTTATGGTTCCTCTGCCTTTTCTAAATCCAGTTTGAACATCTGGAAGTTCTCGGTTCACATACTGTTGAAGGCTGGCTTGGAGAATTTTGAGTGTTACTTTGCTAGCGTGTGAGATGAGTACAATTGCAGTAGTTTGAGCATTGTTTGGCATTGCCTTTCTTTGGACTGGAATGAAAACTAATCTTTTCCAGTCCTGTGGCCACTGCTGAGTTTTCCAAATTTGCTGCCATATTGAATGCAGCACTTTAACAGCATCATACTTTAGGACTTGAAACAGCTCAGCTGGAATTCCATCACCTCCACTAGTTTTGTTCATAGTGATCCTTCCTAAGACCTACTTGACTTCACATTCCAGGATGTCTGGCTCTAGGTGAGTGATAACACCATCATGGTTATCTGGATCATGAAGATCTTTTTTGTATAGTTCTTCTGTGTATTCTTGCCACCTTTTCTTAATATCTTCTACTTCTGTTAGGTCCATACTGGTTTTGTACTCATCATAATCTTGGAGCAAAAAGGACTCAGGTTTCACCATTAAGTGATATATTAATAGGTTTATAAAATAGCTTTATTGAGATATAATTCACATGCTACAAAATTAAGCCATTTAAAGTGCACAGTTTAGTGAGTTTTAGTATATTTGTAGAGATGTGAAATCATTGGCCTTCTATCAGACTGAGAAGGTTCCCTTCAATTCTTCATTTTCTGGGAGATTATTATAATGGATAGATGTTGAATTTTTTCAGATATTTTTCTTCCAGCAATTGAAAGGACCAAATAGTATTTCTCCTCCATTGTAATAACGTGAACTACATTAACTGATTTTTAATATTAGTCAATCTTCTAGTTCTGGAATAAATACCACTTAGTCATAGTATAATATGCTTTTTATATATGTATCATTTTTGGTTTGCTAATATTTTGCTAAAAAGTTTTGACCCATGCTCATGAAGGATATTAGTCTGTAGCTTTCTTTTCTTATAATATTTTGTCTGGCTTTAATATCAGAATACTGCTTTCCTATAAAATGAGATGTGTTTCTTCTGCTATATTTCCAAAGTGAGTTTATGATGGGTTGGTGGTATTTCTGCCTTGAATGTTTCATACAATTCACCATTTAAACCATCTCAATGCACAAGTTTCTTTGTAGGAAAGTTACTAACTATGAATTAATATCTTTGATTGATATTCAGGTTCTCTATCAATTTTTAAAATAATTTTTATTGTCTTTCAAGGAGTCTGTCCATTTCATACAGACTGTTGAGTTCATTAACATCAAGTTGTTTACAATACTCTCTAAGGTACCCTTATGTGTAAGATCTTCGAGATATTTCCTTTTTCATTATTGATATTGGTAATATTTATATCCTTTTGGTTCCTTCATCAATATTGTTGTTCAGTCATTAAATCATGTCAGATTCTTTGCCACCCCATAGACTGTAGCATGGCAGGCTTCCCTGCCCTTCACTATCTCCCAGAGTTTGCTCAAATTCATGTCCGTTGAGTTGATGATATCATCCAACCATTTCATCCTCTGTCATCCCCTTCTTCTCCTGCCCTCAATTTTTCCCAGCATCAGGGTCTTTTCCAATATTTTCCAATATTAATTATATTAACCTTTTCAAATAATCACCTCTGTTTTAATTGATGTTCTTTATTATTTTTTCTGTTTTTTACACCACTGATTCATTATTTGTTTTCTACTGAGTAGGGGTTTAATTTGTTCCTATATTTCTAGCTTAAGGTAGAAGCTTACATTGTTACTTGCCATAGAGTTTTATCCTTTTCTAACGTAACATATTAAGAAGAACACAGAAGAACTATACAAAAAAGATCTTCATGACCTGGAAAACCACAATGGTGTGATCACTCACCTAGAGCCAGACATCCTGAAATGCGAAGTCAAGTGGGCCTTAGGAAGCATCACTATGAACAAAGCTAGTGGAGGTGATGGAATTCCAGTGGAGCTATTTCAAATCCTAAAAGATGATGCTGTGAAAGTGCTGCACTTATGCCAGTAAATTTGGATAACTCAGCAGTGGCGCCAGGACTGGAAAAGGTCAGTTTTCATTCCATCCCAAAGAAAGGCGATGTCAAAGACTGTTCAAACTACTGCAGAATTGCTCTCATCTCACACGCTAGTAAAGTAATGTTCAAAATTCTCCAAGCCAGGCTTCAACAGTACGTGAACCATGAACTTCCAGATGTTCAAGCTGGATTTAGAAAAGGCAGAGGAACCAGAAATCAAATTGCCAACATCCGTTGGATCATCGAAAAAGGAGGAGAGTGCCAGAAGAACATCTCAGTCAGTTCAGTTCAGTCCCTCAGTCCTGTCCGACTCTTTGGAACCCCATGGACTGCAGCACGCCATTTCTGCTTTATTGACTATGCCAAAGCCTTTGACTGTGTGGATCACAACAAACTGTGGAAAGTTCTTAAAGAGATGGGAATACCAAACTACCTGACCTGCCTCTTGAGAAATCTGTATGTAGGTCAAGAAACAACAGTTAGAACCAGACATGGAACAACAGACTGTTCCAAATTGGGAAAGGAGTATGTCAAGGCTGTATATTGTCACCCTGTTTATTTAACTTATATGCAGAGTACACATCATGAGAAATGTTGGACTGGATGAAGCACAAGCTGGAATCAAGATTGCTGGGATAAATATTAGTAACCTCAGATATGTGGATGACACCACCCTTATGGCAGAAAGTGAAGAGGAACTAAACAGCCTCTTGATGAAAGTGAAAGAGGAGAGTGAAAAAGTTGGGTTAACTGAACATTCAGAAAACTAAGATCATGACATCTGGTCCCATCACTTCATGGCAAATAGATGGGGAAGCAATGGAAACAGTGAGAGACTTTATTTTCTTGGGCTCCAAAATCACTGCAGATGGTAACTGTAGCCATGAAATTAAAAGACGCTTGCTCCTTGGAAGAAAAGCTATGACCAAGCATTTTAAAAAGACAGCATATTAAAAAGCAGAAACGTTACTTTGCCAACAAAGGTCCCTCTAGTCAAAGCTATGGTTTTTCCAGTGGTCAGGTATGGATGTGAAAGTTAAACCATAAAGAAAGCTGAGCACTGAAGAATTGATGCTTTTGAACTGTGGTGTTGGAGAAGACTCTTGAGAGTCCCTTGGACTGCAAGGAGATCCAACCAGTCAATCCTAAAGGAAATCAGTCCTGAATATTCATTGGAAGGACTGATGTTGAGGCTGAAACTCCAATACTTTGGCTACCTCCAATACTTTGGCCACCAATGAAGAACTGACTCATTGGAAAAGACTCTAATGCTGGGAAAGATTGAAGGCAGGAGAAGGGGATAACAGAGAATGAGATGATTAGATGGCATCACCGACTCGATGGATATGGTTTGAATAAGCTCTGGGAGCTGGTGATGGACAGGGAGGCCTGGCGTGCTGGGGTCCATGGGGTCGCAAAGAGTCAGACACAACTGAGTGACTGAACTGAATGTAAGCTTTTAAACTTATATATTTCCCTTTGTTACATTTCACAGATTTTACATGATAATGTCAATTTTCTTTTTATTTAGTCCAAAATATTTTCTAACTTCCATATTATTTCTTCTTTGAATCATGTATTCTTTAGAAGTATGCTGCTTAATTTCCAAACATTTGGGGATTTTTCAGATATTTTTCCATTACTTATTTCTGATTTAATTCCTTGTGATCAGAGGACATACTACATATGATTTCAATCATTTTAAATTACTAGAGAATTATTTAACAGCTGGACATATGGTCTATCTTGGTAAATGTTCCTTGTGTACTAGAAAAGAATGTGTATTTTGCATTTGTTGAGTGGAGTGTCCAATAAATGTTAGTTAGTCCAAGTTGGTTAGAATGTTTAAATTTCCATGTCTCTTGTTATTTTCTGATTGATCTGTCAATTATGAAAAGGCATGCTGATATCTGCAACTATAATAATAGATTTGTTTTTTCTCTTCGCAGATTTGTCTGCTTCTTCATGCATTTTGAAGTCAGTTATCCCGTGCATACACACTTAATATTATTATGCTTTCTTGATTAATTGTTCCCTTTAATCATTGTGAAATATCCCTGTTAATCCTTAGTAATATTTCTTATTCTGAAGTCTATTTTTTTGACTGTTAATATAGCTAAAATAGCCTTATTTTTCCCCAATCTTTTCCTTTTGTGTCTTTATATTTAAATATAATTCTTATAGATCACATATACTAGGGGTTTTTACTATCCTGTCTAACAATGCCTGATTTTTTACTATAGAATTGAGACCACCAATACAGTATACTAACACATATACATGGAATTTAGAAAGATGGCAATGACGACCCTGTATGCAAGACAGCAAAAAAGACACAGATGTGTATAACGGACTTTTGGACTCAGAGGGAGAGGGAGAGGGTGGGATGATTTGGGAGAATGGCATTCTAACAGGTATACTATCATGTAAGAATCGAATCGCCAGTCTATGTCTGACGCAGGATACAGCATACTTGGGGCTGGTGCATGGGGATGACCCAGAGAGATGTTATGGGGAGGGAGGAGGGAGGGGGGTTCATGTTTGGGAACGCATGTAAGAATTAAAGATTTTGAAATTAAAAAAATAAAAATAAAAAAAAAAGAATTGAGACCATTTACATTTGATGAAATTACTGATATGATTTTATTTAAATCTGTCATTTTGCTATCATTTTGCTATTTGTCTCATCTATTCTTTGTGTTTTCCTCCTATTTTTCTTTCTTCTGGATTGGCTCAGTTCAGTTCAGTTCAGTCGCTCAGTCGTGTCCGACTCTTTGCGACCCCATGAGTTGCAGCACGCCAGGCCTCCCTGTCCATCACCAACTCCCAGAGTTCACTCAGACTCACGTCCATCGAGTCGGTGATGCCATCCAGCCATCTCATCCTCTGTCGTCCCCTTCTCCTCCTGTCCCCAATCCCTCCCAGCATCAGAGTCTTTTCCAATGAGTCAACTCTCCACATGAGGTGGCCAAAGTACTGGAGTTTCAGCCTCAGCATCATTCCTTCAGTGTCTTTTAATTCTATTTTATCACCACTATTGTCTGTTGGCTATATTTTTATTTTTTAAGGCTCATCTAGGGTTTACAATATGCATCTTTATTTATGTTTACCTTGAAATAACATCATATACTATCTTATATATAATGTAAGACTATTGCAATAATATATTTTCATCTCTTATCCTGTTCTTTGTGCTATCGTTGTCACACAGTTTGCTTTTTCATGTTAAAATTCCCACAATATATATTATTATTTTTGCTTTAAGTGATCAATTATGTTTTAAGAAATTTTTAAATGATAAAAATGTTCTTAATATTTACCCACATATGTACCATTTTTAGATGCATATTTTCATCTGGTGTCATTTTCCTTCTGCCCGAAGAACTACATATCTTGTAGTTCAGGTTCGTTGGCCGCAAAATCCCACAGGTTTTCTTTGTCTGAAAAAAGTTTTTATTGTATATTTCATGTGTGAAAAGGTCTAGAATTCTAGGTTGACAAACTTACTTTTTCCCCACACTTAAGAGATATATTACCATCTTTGACTTGCAAGGTTGTGAAGAAAAGCCAGCTGCAATTCTTTCGTTCTTTTGTACATAATGTGCCGTCTCCCCCATATCTACTTTTTAAGATTTTCCTCAGAATCAGTTGCTTTCTGTGGCCTGATTATGAGGTCATTGGTGCAGTTTTCTTAGTATGTATCCTGCTTTTGTATATTCATAGACTCCCTCAGATCTTAGTTGATATTTTTCATAAAATTTGGAAAATATTTGGTCATTATGCTTTCATATATTATTTTTTCTCTCTCTCTTTCTCTTCTAAAGACTCCAGTTTACATGTTAGTCAATATGCTAGTTCCCCACAAGTCTGTTTTTTAAGTTTAAAAAAAATTTTTTTTTGGCCACACACCGTGTGGGGTCTTAGTTCCCCAATCAGGGATCAAACCCTGGTCCATGGCAGAGAAAGCATGGAGTACTGACCATTGGACTGTCAAGGAATTCACTACTGTTATTTTTAAAATCTCTATGTGTAAGCTTCATTACGGTTAGATTTTACTACAATGTCTTCAAGAGGTTATATTGCTTTATCTTCAGCTTTATTTTTTATTTCATGTATTCTGCTGTTAATTCCTTTATCAAGCAAATTTTTCATTTCAGATAAAAGTTCCCTTTCCTTTTATATTTCCCTTTTCTCATCATGTCTGTATTTTTCATTTAATAACTGATTGCTGTGTTAAGTTGCTCAATTGTGTTCAACTCTGTGACCCCATGGACTGTATAGTCCGCCAAGCTCCTCTGTCCATGGAATTCTCCATGCAAGAATACTGAAGTGAATTGCCATTCCCTTCTCCAGATCTTCCCAACCCAGGGATCAAACCCAGGTCTCTTGCATTGTAGATGGATTTTTTACCATCTAAGCCACCAGAGAAGCCCCAATAACTGATTGTATTGAGTGCATTTATAATACCTGTTTCCATGTCTTTGTCTACTAGCTTTATAATCTCTGTCATTTTGGAGCTTGTTCATGTTGACTGATTGTTCTCCAGGCTTTAGATTACAGTTTTCTGCTTTTTTGCATGTCCAGTCACTTTTTATTAGATTCCAAATATTGTGAAAGGAGAACATCAAGGCTATATATTGTCACCCTGCTTATTTAACTTATATGCAGAGTACATCATACAAAATGCTGGGCTGGATGAAGCATAAGTTGGAATCAAAACTGCCAGGAGAAATATCAATAACCTCAGATATGTAGATGACACAACCCTTATGGCAGAAGGCAAAGAAGAACTGAAGAGCCTCTTGATGAAAGTGAAAGAGGAAAGTGAAAAAGTTTGGCTTAAAACTCAGTATTCAGAAAACTAAGATCATGGCATCCGGTCCCATCACTTCATGGCAAATAGATGCGGAAACAATGGAAACAGACAGACTTTATTTTGGAGGACTCCAAAATCACTGCAGATGGTGACTGCAGCCATGAAATTAAAAGATACTTCCTCCTTGGAAGAAAAGCTATGACCAACCTAGACAGCATATTAAAAAGCAAAGACATTACTTTGCCAACATAGATCCATCTAGTCAAAGCTATGGTTTTTCCAGTAGTCAGGTATGGATATGAGAACTGAACTATAAAGAAAGTGAGCACCGAAGAATTGATGCTTTTGGACTATGGTGTTGGAGAAGATTCTTGAGAGTCCCTTGGACTGCAAGGAGATCCAACCAAAAGGAAATCAGTCCTGAATATTCATTGGGAGGACTGATGCTGAAGCTGAAACTCCAATACTTTGGCCACCTGCTGCGAAGAACTGACTCATTGGAAAAGACCCTGATGCTGGGAAAGGTTGAAGGTGGGAGAAGAAGGGGATGACAGAGGATGAGATGGTTGGCTTAAAACATCACCAACTCGATGGACATGAATTTGAGTAAACTCTGGGAGCTAGTGATGGACAGGGAAGCCTGGTGTGCTGAGGTCCATGGGGCTGCAAAGAGTCAGACACAACTGAGCGACCTAACTGAACGGAACTGAAATATTGTATTTTTCATTGTTAAGAGTTAGATTTTGTTTAATTCCTTTTAAAAATGTTGACCACTGCTCTGACAGAAGATTAAGTCTCTTGCAGATTAGTTTCATTTGCTTGATGCTTATTTTTAAGACTTTTGCTCTGAGTCTAGATTATCCTTGGAGAAGGAAATGGCAACCCATACCAGTGTTCTCGCCTGGAGAATCCCAGGGACGGGGAGCCTGGTGGGCTGCCGTCTATGGGGTCGCACGGAGTCGGACACGACTGAAGCAACTTAGCAGCAGCAGCAGCAGCTAGATTATCCTTTATGGCTATTTTAGCCCTATTGTTAACACCCAAGACTTACAAGGTCTCTACTAAATGTTCCATGTGTGGAATGGGGTCTTTCTGCTCTGACTGGTAAAAACTTAAATTATACCTGGTCCTATGTGATCTCTAGGAATTGTTCAATTCACATGTACAGAAAAACTCTTCTTTTGCCAGAAATCTCACCCTACAGTTATGCAGATTTCTATTCAACTAAAGCCTCCAGGGAACCCATATGCACATTCCTCAGCATAACTCCTTCCCTTCCTATAGTCTGTGTCTCACCTAGTTGCCTCAACCCACCTAAATTCTAATCTCTGTCATCTCAACTCGTCAAAATGTAGGGTTCTGTTTTGTTCTCACTCCAGGTACCACTGTCCAGAAATAGTCTGGAAGGAGAAGACCACGACAGTCACTGGATTCACATCATTTGCTTTCCTTCTCAGAAATCATAGTGTTATGATGCCTAGAGTCTGATGTTTGAAAACATATATTAGATTAAGCGCGGACCCTAATCACCTCCATGATTGGAAGTGAAAGATATGTAAATGCTTTTGTTTGAAAAAAACCACTACATATTTTAAATCAATTATTTGTATAGTAAATCCATATAGCATAAGATAGGACCAAAAATACAACTGCTAACCTGTAAATCAAATGATATAAATCAATGATATGAATCAAATGATATAAATCAATATTTGAAGAAATTGTAAAAATCTTTGGACATGTAATAAATGAATGTGGAGTTGGTACTTTACTGCCAAAATATAATGAAAATCTGTCAAGAAATCTAAAAGTCGTTTGTATCTGAGTAATACAATAACTAGTTTTAAGGAAATAAGACGTTTTTTCCAGCACTTCATCTGATAGTATTCAATAACCTAATGTTTTCTGCTCTTGGGAAATTTTTCTGACCGAATAACCTCTGCTCGGCTTGCTTGTTTTCACTTCTCTGAAATGTAAAGATTTCACACTAGAGTACCAAACATAGGATTGCCTATGACACTGGATGTCTTTCTAGGAAATAAAAGAGTCCTGCAAACTTCAAGACTCATAATAGTCGGGGGAAAATGCTCTACACTACGTCTTTATTTTTACTGGAGATTGAGATTCTTCTGCCCAGTCCTCTTTGCCTCACAATCCTTCTTCAACAAAACCAATACCATCACTACTATACAACTAGTCCCCGCTTGCACACAGGTTAATTTACAAACTCTTTTTTTATAACTCTAGTTGCTTAGAACTTGGAATGCATTTTTAGACATGTTAGAGATTTTTTTCTGAGATGCTTAGGTATACATTATAGATTCTGTACAGGATCCAGACCAACTCAGAGAAATCTTTTTTAGAGAGAAAACAACTAAGCCCGTTCACAGTGTAACTTAATGACTATAGAGTCTGTCTATCCTCCATTTCCCATAAATACTGAAGTACCGCCTCAAGAATCTGCCTGCCACTACAGGGGACACTGGTTCCAGCCCTGGTCTGGGAAGGTTCCACGTGCCTTGGAGCAACTGAGCCTGTGCATTGCAACTGCTGAGGCCACGTGCTGCAGCCACTAGAGCCCAGGTGCTGCAACTTCTGAAGCCCGCTGACCCGAGAGCCCACGCTCTGCAACAAGAGAAGCCGCTGCAATGGCAAACCCGCACCCCACAACTGGAGAGTCGTCCCCACTCGCTGCAACCAGAGAAAGCCCGCGTGCAGCAACCAAGACCTAGTGCGGCCAAATAGAAAACTGAAAAAAAAGAAAGAATTGGATAACACGAAGGAGCCGAAACCCTCGTCAAGTTTCTAATTTAAAAATCTCGTTATTGACTATTGACTATGTGTTACCTTATTACCTTATGTGTGTATGTGTTACCTATGTACCTTATGTCACGAATCTGCAAGACAGGTATCTGTATTCCTACTTTTAGGATAAGGAAAGTAAGCCTTTGTTGGTGGTGGTGTTCAGTTGCTAAGTTGCGTCTGACTCTTTGTGGCCCCATGAACTGCAGCATGCCAGGCTTTCCTGTCCTTCACTGTCTCCCAGAGTTTGCTCAAATTCATGCCCATTGAATTGTAAGCCTTAGGTTAAATAAGGTGTACAAGGTCACATAAGAAGTTGCAGAGGTAGGGCCAAAATTCAAACCCAGATTCATATGACAGCCAAAATTGTATTCTTAACCATAGAGTTACTTTGCAAGTCCAAGTTTGGCTTTTCACAGGTACAATTCTCCAACAACCACAATCCTTTCAAGTGAAACCATAAACTCTCAAAAGAGAATGGAAGTGATATTGGATAAAACAGGAATAAAACTAACCCTGCAATCTAAGTTTGTTCTGGGTTCATGAATTCTTTCTTTTTCTTTCCTTCCTGCCTTCTTCTTTTTTCTCAACTTAACTATAATTGACATACAGCATTACAATAGTTTAACATCATAATGATCTGATGTTTGTATACTGCCTTCTTCTTTTTTCTCAACTTAACTATAATTGACATACAGCATTACAATAGTTTAACATCATAATGATCTGATGTTTGTATATACACAGTTACACATTTTTTTCTCTAGTGATTAGAATTTCTAAGATATATTCTCTTACAACTGTAAGAGAATCAAAGATGCAATACAGTATTACTCACCATGCTGTACATTACATCCCCATGACTTCTTTCACAACTGGAAGTTTGTAGCTTTTGATCCTTAACTTCACCTAACCCTAACCCTAACCCCTAACCCTCTTCCACCCCCAACCCCCACTTATGGCAACTACCAAGCTGTTATCTGTATCTATGAGCTTGGTTTTGTTTTTAGATTCCACATATTATTGAGATCATATGGTATTTCTCTCTTCGTCTGACTTATTCCACTTAGCATAATACCCTCAAGATCCATCCATGGTGTTGCAAATGGTAAGATTTCCTTCCCTTTTATTGCTGAGTAATACATATTCATCCATCAAGGAACACTTGGGTTGTTTCCATATGTTGGCTATTGTAAATAACGCTACAATGAACATGAAAATGTATATATCTTTTCAAGTTAGTGTTTTCATTTTCTTCAAATACCCAGAGGTTGAATTGCTGGATCCTGTGGTAGTTCGGCTTTTGCCCGTGGAACCTCCATGCTGTTTTCCATAGTGGCTGTACCAATTTACATCCCCAACAACAGTGCACAATGGTTCCCTTTCTCCACATCCTTGTCAACACTTTTCTTTTTCATAACAACCCTTCTAAAGTGTGAGGTGATATTTCATTGTGGTTTTGATTTGTATTTCCCTGATGATTAATGGTGTAGAGCATCTTTTCATGCACCTGCTGACAATCAGTATGTCTTCTTTGGGAAAATGTCTATTCAGATTCTCTGCCCATTTTTTAATCTTTTTTTTTTTTGCTATTTAATTGCTTTGCTATTTCAGATATAAAGTCTTTACCAAATATATGATTTTCAAATATTGTCTCC
Source organism: Capra hircus (assembly GCF_001704415.2). Lineage (NCBI taxonomy): Eukaryota > Metazoa > Chordata > Mammalia > Artiodactyla > Bovidae > Capra > Capra hircus. The sequence goes on along the minus strand of NC_030823.1, from coordinate 63,385,009 downwards.
CACTTAGTAGGTTGCCTTTTCATGGTATTGATGGTTTCCTTTGCTGTTTGGAAGCTTTATAGTTTCAGGTAGTCCCTCTTGTTTAATTTTGCTTTTGTTGCCTTTCCTTTTGGTTTCAGATTTTTAAAATTATCACCAAGACCAATGTCTTATTACCTATGTTTTCTTCTAGGAATTTTATAGTTTTAGGTTTCTATTCAAGTCTTTAATCCATTTTTGAGTTAATTTTTATGTGTGATGTAAGATAGTGGTCCAGTGTCATTATTTTGCAAGCAGCTGTCCAGTTTTCTCAATATCATTTATTGAAGAGATTGTCCTTACCCCATCATATATTCCTGGTTCCTTCGTCATGGATTGTTTGGGTTTATTTCTAGACTCTATTCTGTCCCATTGATCTATTTACCTGATTTAATACCACTACCATACTGTCTTGATTACTATAGGTTTTTGATACAGTTTGAAATCAAAGGGCATGATAACCCAAGCTTTGTTCTTTCTCAAGATTACTTTGGTTATACAGGGTCTTTGCTGCTGCAAAGTCGCTTGTAGTGTCCAACTCTGTGCGACCCCATAGGTGGCAGCCCACTAGGCTCCACCATCCCTGGGATTCTCCAGGCAAGAACACTGGATGGGTTGCCATTTCCTTCTCCAATGCATGAAAGTGAAAAGTGAAAGTGAAGTCGCTCAGTTGTGTCCGATTCTTTGCGACTCCATGGACTGTAGCCTACCAGGCTCCTCTGTCCATGGGATTTTCCAGGCAAGAGTACTGGAGTGGGGTGCCATTGCTTTCTCTGATACAGGGTCTTTAGATGCTCTTTATTCCTTTTTCTTGCCTAATTGCTCAGGCCAGACTTCCACTACTATGTTAAATAAAAGTGGCAAGCATGGTCATCTTTGCTTGTTCCTGATCTTAAAGAAAAGATTTTCAGCTTTTCACCACTGAATAGGGTATTATTAATAGCTGTGGACTTGTTATATACAGCCTTGATTACATTCCTTCTATGCCCATTTTGTTGAGAGTTTTTATTATAAATGGATGTTAAATTCTGTCAAATGTTTTTTCTGCTATCTATTGAAATAATCATATTCTTTTTAACATTAATATTGTTAAAGTGGTATGTCACACTGATTGACTTGTGGATGTTGAGCCATTCTTGTACCCTTGGAATAAATTCCACTTGATCATGGTGTTAATCATCTTTCTATAGAAAAGAAAGGTTAAGCTTGCTCCTTCCTTCATAACATTACAGAAATCACAGTGCAATAATTCCCTTGGCATCTGAACTGCTTCCCAACCTACAAACACATCTACATGTGTATTACTCTAATCTTTCAAATTTTTTTATTCATTTATTGCATACCCTACCCTCACGAGCAAAGACATTCCTCCTCTTATTCAAAGCTTATTTCTGTAAATGTGCTCAAAACACTCCATGACCTCTGTGAAACTCTCCATCTCCAAATATACTATTTCTTGCTTATATATTCCACTCATCCATCTTTACTTACTCCTTGCTGCAATTCACAAACATTTTTTAAAACCCCTTTTCAATTCTATATTTTCTTCTAACGATCTCCATGAATCTTTCTCCTTCAATTCAGAGAAAAGCTTTTAAAAACAACAGTATGCATTTCATTTACTCCACTTTCCATCTCTCATAAGCGGACTCCCTGAAATCTGGTTCCAGTGCCACCACTCCATCAAAATCATTCATTATGACCTCCTATGACTTTCTAGATGACAAATCTAATTAATGCTTCTGAGTATTTATTTTTGTGATTTTTTGCAGCATTTGGTCCTTTCCCATTCATTCTTCCATGAGATTTTCTTCATCACTGGTTTCCATGACACTATTCTTCCTTGTTCTCTAATCTTCTGCAGTGCCCCTTCACAGACTTTTCATGGGATCTGCTTTCATGTCCAGTGCCTTAAACGTTGCTGTTCCCCAGGGTTCTGTCTTGGCTGTCTTTTCTCACTCTAAATTCTCTCTGAATGATTTCATCTGTATTCATTCTTTCAGCCGCAACCACAGATGCTGAAATCACAATAGTAAGCAGGCTTGTCCTAATCTTCAAGTGAATAATCACATGAATAATATCATTGTCACTGTGATAAGTGCCTTGAAGAAGAAGATGACTCTTTTTGAGTGAAAGCAGGGGAGCTCAACTAAACTGCAAGCACATTGGAAGTTTCTATGAGAAGGTCAGGTTAAGCTGACCAAAGAGCAAAATGGAGGGACATGTTCCAAGCTGAGAAAAGACCATGCCAGGTGGCCTGAGGTGGAAAAGGTTCATTCTGAAGATAGGCCCTTACACAAAGTGTGCAAGGCTCCAGAAGTTAGCAATTATCACACATTTGGATAAAAGCACGTTATCAGAAGTGGTGGAAGAGCTGAGCGGGTGGAAGGAAGAAGATAAGATTGATAATATGCAGATATGCAGAGACCAGAAGGAGAAGGGCGTTTTCTGACATACTGTGGAGGTTAAAAGTTAAAGTTAGTGTTGGCGAGCAGCTTTTGAAAGATTTCATCTGGTGGCAGCAGATGAAACTGAGGAACTTAGTGTCAGGGAAACAAGTTTGAAGTTATTAAAATAGCAGGGGTAAAATGAGCATCTGTAAAACAGTGGAAGATGAAATGGGAATAAGAGAAAAGAGTTAAGAAATGTGCAAATCGAAGAGACTAACACAATGAGGGCAGATTGGATTGGCAGGTCAGGGAGAGACAGAGGAAGCCAGAAAAGACCATTCCTACTGAATGGGACTACAGAGAAAGAAACTTTCTATATACCAGGCTCAGTTCCAGGGCCTGAGGACACAGTGTGAATAAAATGTGCAAAATCCTTGCATTCATGGAAATCACATTCTAGTGGCAAATTTACCTCTTGTCCTTGAATTTCAGTATAAAAGGTCATTTTTAAATGGGAGACTAAAAAAAAATGGGGCACTACATTTTTAGATTTAAAAAAAAGCAATAAAGTTTCTTTTCAAAACCTCCATCCATTCCATTGGTATCCACTTATCCAAGGCAGAGGAAGGCCACACAGGTCAGGGCTTCACTGCAGCCTATTCAGTGCCAACTGATAGCTGGGACTGACAGCAGGTTTGTTAAACAGGAGAAAACATCTCTAAGGCTTGAAACCTGGGATCTTCATAATTTACAGTGGCAGAATTAAAGCTCAACAGGGATGGCCCAATTTGTTCCTCTTCTAAGAAGGATACAAAATATTTCTTTGCTGCAGAACCAAAAATCTTGATTTTTACATCTTCATTCTACTGTAGGAACTGAGATGAAGAATCCCATCCTTCATTGCCCTTGTTGTTTAGTCACTAAGTCGTGTCTGACTCTTCATGACCCCATGAAATGCAGCATGCCAGGCTTCCCAGTCCTTCATTATCTCCTGGAGTTTGTTCAAACTCATGTCCACTGATTCAGAGATGCCACTCAACCATCCATACATGACTACTGGAAAAACCTCAACTTTGACTATACGGACTTTTGTCAGCAAAGTGATATCTCTGCTTTTTAATACACTGTCTAAGTTTGTCATAGCTTTTCTTCCAAGAAGCAAGCGTTTTTTAATTTCATGACTGCAGTCACCATCAACAGTAATTTGGGAGCCCAAGAAGATAAACTCTGTCACTGCTTCCATTTTTCCCCCTTCTATTTGTTTGCCATGAAGTGATGGGATCAGATGCCATGATCTTAGTTTTTTTAATGCTGAGTTTCAAGCCAGCTTTTCACTCTCTTCTTTCACCCTCATCAAGAGGCTCTTTAGTTCCTCTTCACTTTCTGCCATTAGAATGGCATATCTGAGGTTGTTGATATTTCTCCTGCCAATCTTGACTCCAGCTTGTGATTCATCCAGCTCAGGATTTTGCATGATGTACTCTGCACGTAAAGGAGATCAGTCCTGGGTGTTCATTGGAAAGACTGATGCTGAAGCTGAAACTTCAATACTTTAGCCACCTCATGTGAAGAGTTGACTCATTGGAAAAGACCCTGATGTTGGGACGGATTGGGGGGGCAGGAGGAGAAGTGGACGACAGAGGATGAGATGGCTGGATGGCATCACTGACTCAACAGACGTGAGTCTGAGTGAACTCCGGGAGTTGGTGATGGACAGGGAGGCCTGGCATGCTGCAGTTCATGGGGCTGCAAAGAGTCAGACACGACTGAGCAACTGAACTGAACTGAACTCTGCACGTAAGTTAAATAAGCAGGGTGACAATATACAGCCTGTCATACTCCTTTCCCGATTTGGAACCAGTCTGTTGTTCCATGTCCAGTTCTAACTGCTGTTTCTTGACCTGCATATAGGTTTCTCAGGAGACAGGTAATGTGGTCTGCTACTCACATCTCTTTAAGAATTTTCCACAGTTTGTTGTGAGTCACACAGTCAAAGGCTTTGGTATAGTCAATGAAGCAAAAGTAGTTATTTTTCTAAAATTCCTTTGCTTTCTCCATGATCCGATGAATGCAAGCAATTTGATCTCTGGTTCATCTAAACCCAGCTTATACATCTGGAAGCTCCCAGTACATGTACTGCTGAAGTCTAGCTTGAAGGACTTTGAGCATAACCTTGCTAGCATGTGAAATGAGCACAACTGTATGGTAGCTTGAACATTCTTGTCCTTGCTACCAATTAACCCTTGCAACATGAGTCATGGAAGTTATTATATGACTTACTGTGTTAACTTCTTTGTCCAAAAACCAGGTCATCCTAGCAAAATTTGTGTAATAGAAACCCCAGAATCCTATGAAGAATGGTTGGTCTTGAGGTAAGTGAATGGGAATAGTTCACGTAAATGCCCATGCACATACACACACACCATGTGTGTCACTAAGCCATATGTGGAGAATTCCAAAATCAAAGTATTATACCACCAGCAGGAGTTATTCCCGCTGAACTAAAAGTGAACCACTTACAACCTAAGCCTGTCCTTCGAGGCTCTGACATCTTCCTCCCAAAAGAGTTGACAATGGCAGGCTGTCAAGGAACTACCTCACAGCCTCCTCCCCGCTGTCCCAGGCCTCACACCACAGCTTTACAAAGATAAAATAACTAATGTGTCAATTAGGCTTTCTTAAACTAGCTCTGTGCTGGCTCTGCCAAGGCTCCTCCCAGGCTAGTTCCTGCCAAAAAATGACCACTGCCCCAGGAGTGGCTGACAGTTCAAATACAGCCCCTCTCTGGATCTCTTGGTAAGTATTTTTCCCATTTCCACAACTCTTCAAACTTGAAAATTACTTTAAGGTCATTTTAATTACATGCCTTCGGGTACTTTAATTCTCAGAACAGCTCTGCCATGTAAATCTATGCTTCTACTCTGGTTTGATAGATGGGAAAAGCGAGAGACTTATACCAGACCACAGAGCAGTTCACATTGAGGCCAGCCATTCGGTTCTTGGGTAGATAAAGTGACTTGGAATGGTACATCTATTTGCTATCAGAGATATCCACTATCAATGTCCTCTGTTTCTCTTCGGCCTCCTCCCACTGCTGCCTCCCCTCCCCGATTCCCAGAGTTATGGGAACATGGTGGATACTTGAGAGACACTTAATGACATACCTGGCATAGCAGCCGGCAGCAAAGATGGTTGTTGGATCCACTGAGCACCATGGGTTCAACTGAATAAAGACCAGGATTCCCCAGATAATTCTAATAGGATGTGGAATGGATTCCGTTCCAAGTCTTGCCAAGAGGAAGCCTGAGGGGCCCCTAGCTTTTCACCATTCAGCCTCAGCAACCACAGGAAGGAGCCGGAGAGACCCAGGAAGAATGGACAACAACACTTCACTCCTGTCTCTGGTGCTCCCCTGTCATTGCCACACACACCCCGACCGTCCATTAAGTGCAAGAGCGGATGGGGGCATAGCTGGGGACTCCCAGAAAATTGCTCACTGAGGCTGGGAGTGACTGCAGACTCCACTAAGAAATCATCACTGAACTGAATCCAGGGACAGTTCGTGGGAGAAACTGATGGATGTCCCCTGGAATCTGAGTGTCTGTGGACACAGAGCCTGGGCTCACTTCCCATCGAAGAGGCTGATTAGAGCCAGTGGGCAAAAGCAGAGTGCAGGGGAAGGGCGGCAAGCTACACTCTCAACATGAAGATGCTGCAGTTTCCTAGGATTCAAGCGAGCATCACAAAGCGTCGCCAGAATGGAGACATCTTGAGGGGACCTTGTCTCAAACGGCTGACTCCCTAACAGGTTGTGGGGTTGACCTCCAGAGACAGGAGCCCAGCGAGGAGTCAAAGAACACTAAAGCAGAGAGGTCCCCAGGGAAAGGCTTCCAGAAGGAGCCAGAAGTGCAGCCCACACAAGAGAGAAGACATGTGTAAGCATGTCACATGGAGCGCATCAAGGACCAAGAGAGAGCCGGATAAGCAGCACTCAGACAAGCAAAAGGATCTTGCTTTCCTTCTAGTCACCTACCGCTATCACTGATTCTAGAAAAAAACAAACAGGAGGCGGGAAAATGAAGAGCAAGAGCATAACAGTATTGAAGGCAGCAGTGTGGGGCAGGGGCAGGAAACTGCCCCTAGCTTAACTCCCTGCTGTGTGTCCCTGTGTGCCATGCACTAAGCTTGGCTGGACAACAGATGAAGACAGATCTTGAGGTCCTTCCTCCCTGATAGATCAGACCCCAGTCCTGCCGTCACTGCGTTTCTTCCAATCACGTGCCATGGGGTGAGAAAGGAAAGCAGGCAAATGGAGCACACCTTCTGCTCTCTCATGAACTTCATCGTGAGCACCTCAAAGCTGAGGGTTCACACAAATAACCAGGCGATCCAAGGTCAGTTCCAGGCCAGCTCTAATATAAGTAATGTTAAGGCTCCAGAGAACAAAAACTCATCCTTTCTTGGTCAAAAGGTTGGGAGCCCCTCATTTAGTGGATTGGTGGTCCTCAAAACCAAAACCGAGAATCTGTTCAACAAATCCCTGTGTGATTTCAGGAGCAACATTTGATTAATCCACATCTCAGTTTCCCCATCTGTTGTAAGATTCTTAAAACCAACTTTCATATGAGACCTGTGTTAACAGTATTATCCAGATGCTCCCAAAGTAATACGGCAAAGTTGAAAGCTGGTCATGATGCGTCTCTCAGGGGCTGGACCCAGTGATACTACTTCACAAAGCCAGCATAGGAGGCTTGCAATTCCTTTCTTCTCATATCACCACCCCTCATAATTAAAAAGGCCAGTGCTTAGTGATGCAGTCTGCTTTATCACTGGGGCATAACTACCTGGGCAGTTTCCTATTACTCTGTTCAGATCTGAGCAGGTGAGGGATGGAAGTGGGAGGAGGGGTCACAATGTAGAACTAGTCTGGTCACAGCCACTGGGAGAATGGGTATCCTCCCGTGCAACAGGAGGAGGTTCAGTCTGGCAGGCAAAGCACCACATCCAACCGACACATAACGGTCCAGCCGGCAGTGGTGAAGGCAGAAGAGATGAAGTGCTACTGACTCAACAGGTGGGCACAACACAATAGCAGAGAATTGGCAGACACTCCTGAGAAGATCTGGAATGCACACCATAAGCTTCAAGGAAGCTGTCAACAGACGGCAGAACCAGACTTTGGGTTGGAATTTGGGGCAGATCCTTAGGCTCTGGTAACAGGAGAAGTAAAAACAAGGAAGGAACAAATGAATGGGCAGACAAATGAGAACCAACAGGGCAGAATCAAGACAATCAGAAGGTCAGTTATAAAACACAGAGTACAGTGACTGCACGTGAGAACGAAGTAAATGCTCGAACATCCAATGCAGGGCTCACAGCAGAGGCAGAGCACCAGCAGGGAGGGAGAGGAGGCAGAGGAAGCCTACACTGGGATCCCATGGCTCCCGCGGGGTAGAGGGGAACCACTGGACAGGGAAAACCGGGTTGCACCTAACACAGTTTACGTCACTCTTGAGCAGAATCTGCAGATGAGAATGCTAAAATCAGGGTAACTTTTCCATGGCAGTTCTTTACTTGCTCCACTCAGAATAAAATATGCTGATCTAGTCAGAAAGAAAAGGTTAAGAATACTTCTTAGACACTTTGTCAGGTGGGCATAGAGATAAAAGATGAAGATACAGTCCAAGTCCATGGCCAGGGGCAAATTTGGAACAGGCTCCGATGGCAAGACCACAGATGAGATTACAACATATTTTCAAGGGTGCTTTATCGGTCTGGAGCAGTAGCATTCAAAGAGTGAAAATGAATTTGAAAACATCATTCAGAGGACTTCCCTGGCAGTCTAGTGGTTAACACTTCATCTTCCAGCGCAGGAGGTGCAGGTTTGATCCCTGGTCCGGGAGTTAGGGTCCCATGTGCCTCAGGCCAAAAAGCAGAACATAAACAACAGAAGCAATATTGTAACAAATTCAATAAAGACTTTAAAATGACCCACATAAAAGAATACATTTAAAAAAATCATTCAGGGCAAATCACAGCAGCACATGTGAGGAAAAAACAGTCAATGAACCCTATTAAATCCTGGGCTATTGACCCAGAAGTGAGGTATTAGAGGACCAGGTTGCCTTGCCTCAGAAATGACAGTACTATTGGCCAGATATCACAGTGCACAGTATCCAAAAATGGGCACACAACATATGCAATGAATAAGAAGGCTAAAATCTTTACTGTTCAACTAAATGAGAGTATGAATGCCAAATCTTTTCCTGTTCCGAAGCAAAGCATCCATACAAATATTTCAGAGGGGACCATTTTTGTTTTGTATTGCTGCCAAGGATTCTATGAGTTCACACAAACCTAACATGGTTACGCTAGATATTCTATCAGTCCAAGTACAAGAAAACAATTTCCTATTTCTACAAAGGAAGCAATTTAGTGCAGGGAATTTCTTATACAAGTGATCAAGGAACTGAGTCCTAAACAGTTTCTTACAGAAGAGTGTGATCCAGAGATTAGCAACAGCTGGAACGTTGCCCACTGCTAGACTGGAGGAACAAAAGGAGGAGGGGCTGCCACCAGAGGCCCCCACCCCCGGCGAGGCCACAGAAATGTGCTGGTGAATGTTTATCGTGGCTCTCTGTTGGCAGAGGCTTCCCTGGTGGCTCAGATGGTAAAGAATCTGCCTGCAATGCAGGAGACACAGGTTCGATCCCTGTGTCCAGAAGATCCCCTGGAAAAGAAAATGGCAACCTACTCCAGTATTCTTGCCTGGAGAATTCCATGGACAGAGGATCCTGACAGGCTGCAGTCCATGGGGTCGCAAAGAGTTGAGCAACTTTTCACTTTCACTTTCCTGTTGGAAGAAAGGTTGCGATTTCTGAGGTGTGGATGCACCCACCAAAGCTTAAGTCATCAATGTGGTATCACTAAACACAGAGGTATGGGAAATGAAAAAACCATCCCTTGTGAGCAAGTACCAGCTGGTTCCAGCGCAATCCTGGGCTCAAGCCACTTGATGGAAGCTGCAGACCCAGTGGAATTGGATGCTAACAGTGCAAAGAAAGAAGCAGAGAGGGAGGCGGAATACACCCCATCATCCTCTAGTGCTTCCTACCGACACAACCCAGCCAGAAAGATGCCCAAGTAGAATCCCCCTACAACACAGAGCGGAGTGGAGAAAGGAGAGAATGAAACAGGAATACTTGTAATTTTTGCCGATATTTTTCATATACTCAATTAGATGCATTTGGCAATGCAGGGTTGAAATGCATGCTTGCTTAGGACTGCAGATGAAGCATCAGCATGCAATTAAAAGTTCAATTTTGGCCTCAACATACAAAACCAGTGACTGTTCTGAATCTCTGAATATATTTAAAAGATGGCTTTGAGGTTTGAGATTTTTTTAATGATACTATTGAACATCTGATAATAAGCTCTATTTAACACCAAGGGGTGTTTTGTGTACTACAAGGAGAATTTGGAGTGATTAAAATTCCATATACCACATATTTTCTCATTAAACACTCGCCATCGTTCATATCATTCATTCAGCAACCATTTCTTGACCATCCACTCTGTGAAGACTCTGTTCAAGGCATTCAGCACATAGCAAAGGACAGAACAAATACAATCCCCCCCTTCAAGGAGCTTACACACTAGTAGAGGAACAGACAAGAAAAACAATCAAGGAGACCATACAGAATATTATAAAGTGGTCAACACAATGGTGAGGGCAAAAGCAATAAAACAGGGATAGGGAGCAATGAGGGGGTTCACAACTTTTAAAAGACTAGTCAGGAAAGGCCTCACCAGGAAGGTGTCATCTGAGCAAAGATTTGAAAGAAGCAAGAGAATAAGCCAAGGAGACAAGAGGGGCTGGGGTGAAGAGCCTGCGAGAAAGACAGAAGTGTCCCCAGGGTGGAAGTTGCCTCATATATTATAGGAACAGCAAAAAGATTGGGGCAGAGTTGAGGGAAGGGGCAACACAGATCATGTCCTCCATTATAAGGTCTTTAACTTTTTGGCATGAGTTAAAGGGGAAGCATCTGAAGGGTTCTGAGCAGAAGACTGACATCACGAGGATCATTCTGGCTGCTCTGTTTAGAATAAACTATTTTATTTGTTCTCATGTCCGTTGAGTCAGTAATGCCACCCAACCATCTTACCAACCATCTCATGGCAAAAGCAGGGAGACCAGGCAGGAGACTCCTGAAGTATTTCCAGCTCTTGGGATGTGATGCGGCTGAGGTCCAGGTAGCCGAAGTAGAACCTGGACAAATTGGTCAGACTGGGAATGTAGTTGGAAGGAAGAGACAAGAGGATTTGCAGAATGATTGGCTAGAAGGTGGAAGAGTCAGAAAGGAGTTCAGGGATGACTAAAATTTGGGGCCTGATAAATGATAACTATAAATGGATCAGCTTTAGAGAGAAAATGAGATTTTGTGTTTGGACATGCTAAGTTTGGGGTGTCAGTTAGACACTTAGGACAAGGTGTTAAGGGACTTCCCTGGTGGTCCAGTGGCTAAGACTCTGCATTCCCAATGCAGAGAGGCTGGGTTTGATCCCTGGTCAAGGAACGAGATCACCCCCATGCCACAATGAAAGATCCCACATGCCACAACTAAGACCCGTGCAGCCAAATAAAAGTAAATATTTTATTTTTAAAAAGGCAAGGTATTAAATAGATGTTGGACAGAACACTCTACCTTGTGTTCAGGTAGAGGTCTAGGCTGGAGGTATAAATTTGGAGTTTCTCAACAGGAAGATGGAATTTAAGGTCGTGATACGTGACACCTGTGGACTGAGCCTGGCAACCCTTCTGAACTGAGGTTCTGTAAAAGCATTTTTAAGGCAGGACAAGAGTAATTTAACACAAAAGTTTCTCTGCCATTTGAGCCAGTACCTACTCCCCCTTTAGTGTGCATTGTGCATCCGCACTATACATTAACTATAGTCCTTTAGAAGAGACTGGAATGCCTACTTGCCAGGGGGGAAAAAAGGCAGTTTCCTCCTGGCACCAGCAAGGTAACTCCTTAGGAGATAACATTCCTTTCTTGATCCTGTAGGGAGCCACAGGGCCCTGCTGCTCTTGTTGGATTATGTAAATGGTTACTATGTTGCTTTGACGTATAGCCCTTTGTCTCAAAAACATATATAACTGTGCTTTGATGTCCAACTGGTGGAACAGTCCTCAGAGCTTTCTGAAAGACTGTCTCCTGGATTATACCCCTCAGTTCAGTTCAGTCGCTCACTCATGTCCGACTCTTTGCGACCCCATGAACTGTAGCACGCCAGGCCTTCCTGTCCATCACCAACTCCCGGAGTCCACCCAAACTCATGTCCATTGAGTCGGTGATGCCATCCAACCATCTCATCCTCTGTCATCCCCTTCTCCTCCTGCCCTCAATCTTTCCCAGCATCAGGGTCTTTTCAAATGAGTCAGCTCTTCACATCAGGTGGCCAAAGTATTGGAATTTCAGCTTCAGCATCAGTCCTTCCACTGAACAACCAGGACTGATCTCCTTTAGCATGGACTGGTTGGATCTCCTTACAATCCAAGGGACTCTCAAGAGTCTTCTCCAACACCACAGTTCAAAAGCATCCATTTTTTGTGCTCATCTTTCTGTATAGCCCAACTCTTACATCCATACATGATTACTGGAAAAACCATAGCCTTGACTAGATGGACCTTTGTTGGCAAAGTAATGTCTCTGCTTTTTAATATGCTGTCTAGGTTGGTCATAACTTTCCTTCTAAGGAGTAAGCATGTTTTAATTTCATGGCTGCAGTCACCATCTGCAGTGATTTTGGAGTCCCCCAAAATAAAGTCAGCCACTGTTTCCACTGTTTCCCCATCTATTTGCCATGAAGTGATGGGACCGGATGCCATGATCTTAGTTTTCTGAATGTTGAGCTTTAGGCCAAATTTTTTACTCTCCTCTTTCAGGTTGGTGCAAATATGATTTTCCATTTCTTTATTGAATTGACTATTGACTAGTTTTTTCATTAATAGACATTTAAGACAAGGTGTTTAATAGATGTTGGATCAAAGACTCTGTCCTTCAGTGTTTAGGTAGAGGTCTAGGCTGGAGGTATCAACTTGGGGATCACCAACATGTAGATGGAATTTAAGGCCATGGAACTGGATCAGATACCTAACAGGTGTAGACTAAGCCTGGCAAACCCTCTGACCTGAGGTTGTGAAAAATTTAAGACAATTCCCTAAGGCACCTATTGTACGTAACAAATTAACTTCCCTTCTATGCATCTAGAAGAATACTAGCTGAGAAAACTGAGAAAAAAGTCTTTCGCATTGTTTGCTGTGTTGTGTGGTTCAGATGAGAAACTATTGTTGGGAGAGGCTGGTTAGGGGTCTCTAAGCTACAGAGCGGGCTTCCCAGGTGGCTCAGTGGACAAAGAATCCACCTAAAATGCAGGAGGCACAGAAGACACGGGTTTGGTCCCTGAGTCAGAAAGATCCCTGGAAGAGGGCATGGCAACCCACTCCAATATTCTTGCCTGGAGTGTCCCATGGACAGAGGAGCCTGGACAGAGCAGCCTGAAGTGACGGAACACACACAAAACCACAGGGCAGAAAAGAGGAGGGAGCAGAAAGTAAAGTGGTAAGTGGCCAGTGAAGTAGGAGGAAACCCAGGAGAGAGTGCAGACCTGGAAGGTGAGTGGAGGGAGCGATCAGGTTATCAAATACAGGTGATGCGTTGCACAAGGCAAGCACCAGGAATTTATGGATAGATTTGGTGATACAGAGGTCTAGGGACCTTGACAAGAATAGCTTCAGTAGATAGGTCTGGAGTATATTGAAGAGAGACTGGGAAGAGTGAGTCTGCCTTAGGTTAGAGTTATACAGTGATTTGAAGTGGATCAAAATTTCCTATTAATAATTTTTCAAGCTTCTATGTCAATCTGATTGAAAATTATTCTTAACTGTTTAGAAAATCACATCCATTTGAAGGAATTTAACTCTTAAAGATTTTTCTCAATGCTGGACAATCAATAAGACAAAATAATACATCAGCTACTGAGGCTCCAAGTGACTACATAAATTCATATTTTAAGTATTTGTGTTCATAATAGTCTGTTACAGTTACTGGTTAAGTTGAAAGTAGGTAGTTATTAGAAAACTCAACTCTTCAGAAAAATTCATGCTAACAGAATAGAACCTATAGCTTAGCATACTGGGTTTCTACATAAGTTTCATTTGCCAAAGATAGTTAAAAGTCACTGATACAATACAGTGGTCATTGCTACTGTTTCAAACTTCCTTAGATACATCACCTACATATATGGAGAGCTTCAACCACTGGAAAGTTGGCAGCTAATAATATAAAATATACTCTTCTATAGTTCTTCTGATCCAGTGGTCTGTTATGTGATTTATACAAATCACATAAATTCTCTAAACCCTAGTTTCTGTTTCTATAGGCCAAAAACGGTAACCCTGGAAGGATTCACTAAAAATGCTTTAAAGTACAGTTTCTCAGTAATGAAGGTGACATACTAACATTAAACTAACTGGACCAATTAGAAAGTTCGAAATGTTTACTGACCTTGAGAGATGGCCTAGCTGACTCAACTAAATAGAAAAAAAAGGATCGAAAGTAACAGAAGGTACACATATCATGTGCAGACTCTTGGAAAGGGCTTCCCAGCATGCTTGCTATAGAGCCGATGCACTCGCATCTGAACAAGCAGCCTCCGCACACGCACTATGTCACCCACGCCTTCACTTCCATGGCATCGACTCGCCCTCCTAGATCATCCAAAAGCTTTGGTGTTTAGGGTACAGATATTTGAGATCTTGTGCCTTGATTTTCATTTTTTGAGACTTTCTGAAAACAACTGCAGAAATACCAAGACCTTTGGAAAAAGGGCTGATCCTACTACATTTGGCGCCAGACTGCAAACCAAGAGAAATGGAAATATTACAAGCCTATTTTCCTGAAATCCCTGTCAGAGCAGCTCCAGCGATTTCTTGGCTTTACACTTGACCTCAAAACAGGACAATCTCCTCTTCCAAATCCATCTGCTTTTTTAGCTTTAGCTCTAGCCTTCTATTTAAATATGTAATTAAGTCAGGCACAACAGCCCCCACAGTGCCAGAACTACCCAGATTGGCAAATCCAAATTATGAAAAGACCATAGAATATATAAATCAGATGGTAAACTCAAATCACAAATCCTGTACCAAAATATTCAGCTCTAAGAAATCTATTACTAGCAACGTACTACCATATATTTTCAAACTACTTAAAAGACACATGTTTTATGTTGAAATAATCTTAAGCAAGGGCTGTGACTCAGGCTAGAAAATGTGAAGAATTTCAGTTGACTTTATCTCATAACTAGAACTTTAAAATCCAGAATAACTTGAGAGGAAAGGTGGAAAGAAAAAAGTGGTTACCAGTGTTTAATGTAAAGACTGCAAGTCGAGAATTTCCAACTAATCTTTTACTCCATCAGTCTGGTATTAGCAGACTCCGGAAGCTGTTGTAAACAGTCGGCACGCATAGCTCACTCCTGCCTCCTCTGTGTAGCTATATGCTCCTGCCAAACTTCCCCCACTGCACTCTCCCGGGGAAGGCTGTGTCCAAGAATTCATGCAGCCAGTGCTCTTGGAAACAAAATTTAACCTTTCCCTTCCCAAGAGATATAAAACACTCTCCTCTGGTCCCTCATCCAGAGCTGTTTCCTGGGCAAGTGACCAGAGGAACACCCATTCAGAAAATCAGAACTCAAGTTGCCAGGCAAATGAGAAGTTAAAGAGATAATAGTGAGGAAAGAGCCCATGTAGTCCTGTTCCTGGCCTCAACAGCCCTTCAAAATTCTAGAAGACTGGTTTCAATTTGTTCCAGACCCAAGACACCAAATTTATTCCTTCAAAGGGATAGAAAGAGAGCTTTGGACAAGAGTAATCCTGGGAGGTCCAACCCAAAGAACACTATCAGGTCAAGATCAACTTAAGACCTGCTCCAAGGACCCTCTGGTCAGTTCTGGGCTGCAGCCAACTTGTGGAGTCTGAAGCAATTCTAACTCAAACCACATGCTCAGCTCCAGAACAACACTTATTACTGTCTGAACTAAGGAGGCCTACAGGCCGGGTTGGATATCACAGGTGCATTCTGGTGAGCAGCAGCATTTCTAATTTGACTTTTTCCTGGCCCAACTGTCCACCCTGATGTTTGGAGCAGAACTAGACCAGCTTCTCATCCCACTTCATTTCATATCACTTTCATGCCATCTGCAGCAGTGGTGGTTTAGTCGCTCAGTCATGTCCAGCTCTTGAGACCCCATAGACTGTAGCCTGCCAGGCTCCTCTCTCCATGGAATTTCCCAGGAAAGAGTACTGGAATGGGTTGCCATTTCCTTCTCCACCATGTAATCTGGGGCACCTCTTTACCATGTCAGATAGCATGAGTTTAACTGATGAAAGAAGGAAGGAAGTAAAGAAAGGAGAGATGGAGGGAGGGAGGACAGTCTATTAAAAGAGACAGAGATACAAGAAAACCTAGTGGGTCAAATAATTTTCCGCTTCCACGTTACAACTTTGAAGAGTACCCTTCATCAACCTAAAGACCTAAGACACATGCAAACCATACATTTTTAGGAACCTTGCTTCCACGGCTTTCTAGGACTATTTTGGTGTACTGAGCTTCATCGTTTGCCTCTTGTATACTGAAAAGATCTTTTGATTTCTCCATTAGCATTTTGTGCTTGGCTTCATATTCTTTTTTAATAATCATGCAGTAAAGTGGGCTTTTTTGGTGTACAGTTCTATGAATTATAACACATAGATGGGGCTGCAGAAACACCACCACTGTCAGGATACATGAGGAAACTTCCTGGTGCTATTCCTCTGCAGTAACACACTTCCCAGACTCCTAACCCAGCAACTGCTGACCCATTCTTTGTAAATAGATCGTTAATATTTTCTTTGTTGCACATTCCCAAACTAGAAATGCTATTATTTATAGCTTGAAAGTTGAGCATCTTGCTGCAGCAGTTATTTTAACTCATATTAAAATGTATTTAAAATAAAATGTAAAGTTATATTAATAAGCATGAAATCATAAAAGGTGAGCCATCTGAAACTATCTTTAATTCCAGCCACCATCGACCTGGGATAAGGCAGCCCAGAAAACCCACCCCTGCTCACAAAGGCCCGGACCTTCTCTCATCCTCCTGTGAACTTTCATTCATCCTCCTCTTGAATGCCTCCTCTTAATCAGCCTGACATTCATAACTGACAGTGCATACAGTTTATCTAGTTCTGACCTGCTGCTCCTTCTTGGACACCAACTGCATCCACTCTTGCACACTCTGTCCTTGGGGATACTCTAATTATTTCACCTGCGCCAACCTCCAGCCTTCAAGCCTCAAGCCCAGAAGTGGCCCATTAGATGGATACATTTTCTTGATCCAACCTGATCTCCAGCAAGAGGCAAGTTCTGAAGTTACTACATCCCCAGCTTGCTGTACAGTTATCTGAAATATTCACATCCATGCATCTATTATATATACAACTCTTCTGAAAGTATGAGATATTAAGAAATCAAAAGTATATTATACATCACTATATTATAATCCATAATATATGATATAATATTAAATATATTTATACTACTTTATTATTTCAACATTATATATAATATATATACAAATATATTATTACCAGATCTTTTTTAATGGGTTTAGATGATAATAGAAATGATAATACATTTTGAATATTTGCTGAAGTGGCCCTTTATGTTGAATCTTCATGGGTTGAACATAGTTTATAAAACTATATGATCTGTGAATTTATATATCTTTCTTAATATTTTAAGGCTACTAAAATCCAACATTATTAAATTAACATTAGTTATGCATTTTTTAGGTTTATAAATCTGAATTAACAAGTTCCTAGCATCATCAAATTGCTCAGCTCTTCCAATTAAACTGAATTATATGTAAAAATGTGGTTTATTGATGATTTAGATATAATTGAGATTTCTATGTCTATTTCCTCTCTCAACAGCACTATCTTTTTTAAGTGAAGTCGCTCAGTCGTGTCCGACTCCTTGCGACCCCATGGACTGTAGCCTACGAGGCTCCTCCCTCCGTGGGATTCTCCAGGCAAGAGTACTGGAGTGGGTTGCCATTTCCTTCTCCAGGGGATCTTCCTGACCCAGGGATCGAACCCGGGTCTCCTGCATTCCAGGCAGAATGCTTTAACCTCTGAACCACCAGGGAAGCCCAACTATTGTCAAATTAGTTAACTTTGTAATGACAACTAGAGAAAAATGTCCTGTTGCGTTATTTATTTACATAAACTTACAACTTCTTTGTTCCTCAATTACTAACCTCTTATCAATCCTATAAACCAATAATTATGAAACACTTCTTCATTTCAATTCTTTTGGGCATAAGCCAAAGAACAAATGAACAGACTTTCTTTTTTTTCCACCTGTCTCTTTCCTTCCTCATTAACCCACACTTGTGACATGATAGAGCTATCATTTCAAAGCATGTTTCTCATAGTGAAATGCTCACTAAACCCAAAGTGTAAATCTATCATTTCTGTGCCTGACATGGTCAGTATGTTAACCTTGAATTGAAAGACAGCACCAATTTCAATGTTTTCTCTATATATTGAGCATCTAATATTAAAAGAATCTCTGTCTATGGCAAATAACCAAGTCAAGTTCATTATATTAAATTTTTATGAAGAAATGCAGATTTTTGCATTAAGAGAAAAATCCTTAAATTCAAAAGGTTAAATGCAATACAAAATTAACTTACAAAAATAAGTTTCTACTCATTAACAACAAATTTTCTGAAGGAAAGAAAATAGATTCCATTGACAATGGCATCAAACAGAAGAAAATATTCATGAATAAGCTTAACTAAGGAGGTGATAGATCTCTATACTGAAAACTATAGGACATTGATGAAAGAAATTGAAAAAAACACAAATAAATGGAAAGGTATCCCATGCTCATGAATTGGTTTGACATTGTTAAAATGTCAATACTATCAAAGCCATCTATAGATTCAATGCCATCCCTATCAAAATTTCAATGGCATTTTGCATACAAATAGACAAAAACACTCCTAAAATTTATATGGAACCGCAAAGACTCCAGATAGCCAAAGAAATTCCCAGAAAGAAAAACAAATCAGGAGGATTAGGATTAGGGGCTCTAATCAAGAAAAATTACATTGATTTTAAGCTATACTGTAAAGCCATACTTGATTTTAAACTGTACTGTAAAGCTATAGTCATCAGAACAGTATGGTACTGGCTTAAAAAGAGACAAATAGATCAAAAGAACAGAATCAATAATTCAGGAACAGAATCAATATCCCAGAAATAAAGCTAAACATATGTGATCAACTAATACTTGACAAGAGAAGATTGTCTCTTCAATAAATAATAGAAATAATGCTGAAATAATAAAATATTCACATGGGAAAGAATGAAACTGGGCCCATAACTTACACCACTCACAAAAATTAACTCAAAATGGATTAAAGGCTTTAATGTAAGACATAAAGCCATGAAACTCTTAGAAGAAAACATAGAAATAAAACTCCTTGACATAGGTCTTGGTGATGAATTTTTGGATAGGACACCTAAAGCACAAGCAACAAAATCAAGAATAAATAAGTGGAATTATATCAAACTACAAGGAGATCCAAACAGTCCATTCTAAAGGAGATCAGTCCTGGGTGTTCTTGGGAAGGAATGATGCTAAAGCTGAAACTCCAGTACTTTGGCCACCTCATGCCAAGAGTTGACTCACTGGAAAAGACTCTGATGCTGGGAGGGATTGGGGCAGGAGGAGAAGGGGACAACGGAGGATGAGATGGCTGGATGGCATCACCGACTCAATGGACGTGAGTTTGAGTGAACTCCAGGAGTTGGTGATGGACAGGGAGGCCTGGCATGCTACAGTTCATGGGGTCACAAAGAGTTGGACATGACTGAGCGACTGAACTGAACTGATATCAAACTACAAAGTTTCTGCACAGAAAAAGACATCATCAACAAAGTGCAAAGATAATCTACAGAATGGGAAAAATATTTGTAAACCATACATCTGATGAGGTGACCTCATCAGACCTGCAAAGACATTTCAGATACATGAAGGAACAACAGATATAGGAAAAGATGCTCAACATCAGTAGTGACCAGAGAAATACAAATTAAAACCACAATGAGATATCATTTCATGCCTGTTAGAACAGCCATCATCAAAAAGACAAGAGATAACAAATACTGACATGGATATAGAGAAAAGGGAACACTTCTGCACTGTCGATAGGATTATAAATTGGTGTAGCCAATATGGAAAATAGTATGGAGGATCCTCGAAATTTTTTAAATTGAACTACCAAGTGATTCAGCAATTCCACTTCTGAGAATATATCCAAAGGAAATGAAAATACTAACTCAAAAAGAAATCTGTATCCCGTGTTCATAACAGCATTACTTACAATAGCCAAGACACGGAAATAACCTAAGTGTCCATCAGTGTGTGAATGGATGAAAAATAGTACCATACACACATATATACGAATATATATATATATATATGCACACACACACACATATATAATTCAGCCAGAAAAAAAAAAAGAGGAAATCTTACCATATGCAACAACATGGATGTACCTTGAAGGCAGTAAACTATGTAAAACAAGTCAGACAGAGAAAGACAGATGCTATATTGTTTCACTTTCACTAATATGTGAAACCTTTTTAAAAAAAAAAGAACCACAAACTCATAAAAGAGAGATCAAAGACTGGGAGAGGGGGATTAGAGGAAGGTTGTCAAAAAGCACAAATTTCTAGCTGCAAGATAAGTAAGTATTAGGGATGTAATGAACAACACAATGAATAGAGCTAATACTGCTATATGATATTTAGGCAAGTTGTTAAGAGAGTAACTCTTGAGTTCTCATAACAAGAGAATTTTTTTTCTTTTCTTTTTAATGTATCTGTATGAGAAAATGGGTGTTAGATGAATCTACTGTGGTAATCATTTCACAATATATGTAAATCAAACCATCATGCTGTACACCTTTTACTTATACAGTGATATGTGTCAATAATTTCCCCATATAACTGGGGAAAAAGTTAAATAGAATAACCTTTTTGAAAAAATAGCTGATTAAAGACCCTAAATAAAACCAAAAAATCTTGACCAAGTTTATGATATTGTCTACCTTTGAATTTCATATATTTTCATTTGGGCAACAATGGTATAAATTTTCATTTACTTTTAGTTCAGTATTTGATTCTTCTCAAATACACAGTGTTGGCCCCAGAAGTTTAGCTTTCATTACCTGGATGATTTCTTTTAATAATCAGCTAAAGATGCTGCATAGATACTGATACACTTTCAGGGAAACATCATAAATCAATAACATCTATGTTGATATTTTGCCTCTTCAAGCATCAGACCAAATCTCCTTGCTCTGTCTCTTTCCATCCTCTTCCCTGTTCCTGAATACTTCCCTCTCCCCCTCTCTTTGTGCTATGTACTGTGCTTAGTCACTCAGTCGTGTCCGACTCTTTGTGACCCCATGGACTGTAGTCCGCCAGGCTCCTCTCTGTCCATGGGATTCTCCAGGCAAGAAAACTGGGCTAGGTTGCCATGCCCTCCTCCAGGGGATCTTCCCGACCCAGGGATCAAACCCAGGTCTCCTGCATTCCAGGCAGATTCTTTACCATCTGAGGCACCATGGAAGCCCTTCCCCCTCTCTTTATGAACTCACAAAAATACAAATTGTTAAAATGTATTTCCAATGCAAATTACAAAATTTAGCATTCTTTAAAAATTCTACATCCACATCTTTAAAAGCTGAACCTTACCACTGTTAAACTGTTAAACTGCCTGTACACATAAAAACAACATTTTGCAAATTTTTCCAGGGGTTCAAAGCCCCTCTGAAGCCTACCCATGGATGTACAAAGGGTCTGTAGTCCCCAGAGTAAACCCTGCTCCACCAGCTCGCTCCCACAAAGTCAACCATTCAGTTCTCCCCTGGCCCAAGGCTTGACAACACCTCAAAGCCCTTCCTTCAGTCAATACTACTGAGCTCAAATTAACTTGTGTCTCCCCTAACTTTCCCAACTCTTCCAACTCACAAGGCCTTCTACCTTTTCTGGCTTCCTTATAATTCAGCATTCAGTTTCCTTCTAAATGATTCACATAGGTAAGCCATACCTCTAAAGCTACCTGGTAAACTCCTGAGAGTAGTTACAACGTATCTTACATCTAGCAATTTCCCATGAAGCACTTGAAATAGTGCCAGAAGCCCAATGAATATTTATTGAATAATCAACCCACCTATCTGCTTATCCTTCAGGTAGCCTCTGTCCTACCACCACTACTCTGCCCAAGGAGAACGATAGGGCCAAGAGCCACATCTTTTTGAACAGTGTCTAGGTCATGCAGAGTCCAGGGGCTACCACATTGTTCATTCGTTTGAATGTACATTGCGAACATGTACTAAGTTCCCACTATGTGTCAGGTACTAAGCAAGGTACTGGAGATACAAAAAAATGACAGAAATGTAAGCAAATGACCCATGGCATACTACATGCAATAACAGAGGTTCACACAGGCAGCAGAGTAGGCTATTACTACAGTCATCACTGAGAACAGGATGCTAGGAATGGACGCTGAAAGAATTAGCATGAATTTAACAGAGGAGGAAGAAAGAGAAAAGCCTCCCAGGAGACTAAGAGCAAATGCAAAGCAACAAACACATGGAAATAACACGCCTTCTTTAATCCCCTCCTCACTTTCCTTAGTCAGTCAACTCAGTTTTCACATTCACTCACATTTCAATAAGGCCAGCTCCCTTTACCTTCAGGTTTATTTACTTGAACTTAATGGGGATTTATTTTTAAAGACTGACTAAGGTGCAATACCTAGCAAATACAAATTTCAAAATATTAAACAAGCTTAGAAATCCAATTCAAATTATGGATTTGGAAAAAAATACATGTGACTGACTCAACATTCATACTATTAGGTTACATAGTTTTATAGAGAAAAATTTTAATACAATTTTAATTTTAATGATCTGTCTGTCTTCAAGGGATAAAAGCACATTTTAAAATGGCTTTACAGTCATTTATTCAATATTTCCATTCCTGCATCATTCACTTCTCCAAGTGAGTTCAGTTTTCTCTGTCGGCTGGCTTTATAAACCTCTCCCTGGGCTTTAACAACCATGGAATCACTTTTACTGTGAAGTTTAATATCCTGTTTTAAAATCCAAATATGATTCACATATTGCATCCTCAGTATTTCTAAAACAAAACAATCTGCTTGGACTTAAAAGAATTACTTTTCTCAAAAACACTTAAAAACATGCTTTCTGATATCTGGAAATGAGACTCATTTAAGCACATGAAATAATACTGCTTCAAGCTCATTTTCCTGCCATTTTTAAGAAGAAAAATTAATAACACTGTCAAAGTAATTTTATTTAAGAAATAGGTACTAACAGTATTCAAATGCATCAATAGTCTGGCCTTTAAAAAGTTCTTAAGTCAAGATCAAACGGTGGCAGAGGTGCCATTCCTGGCACGCAATACTTTTGCAGAGACCTGAGCCTATAAGTGCTTTTAAAGACATGAAAACCTCCATTCTTTCTCCCCTGATCTATCCAAAGAATACTTCATTGCTGACATCTTAGAGGATACTCAGAAATTTATAATAAGGATAGAAAGCCTCACTGATGGTGCTACATAAAATGTGCTTTTGTTGTTGCTATTGTTAATCTCAGATGCACATAAACAATCAGTTAAACAAGCAAGCAAAAATTTCCTAGAAAAGTCATTTTTAACTATTTTAAATTGTTTCAGGAATAAAAACTATCATATAATAAAAACAGAACTATCCAGCAATTCTACTCCTAACTTAAGTATTTATCTGAAGGAAACAAAAACACTGATTAAAAAAGACATATGACCCCTAAAGTTCACTGCAGAACTTTTTACAATAGCCAAAAAATGGAAGCAACCCAAGTGCTATCATAGATGAATGGATAAAGGAGATATGGTAGAAATTATACAATGGAATATTACTCAGCCATAAAAAAGAATTAAATCTTGTCATTTGCAGTAATGCAGATGGACCTAGAGGGTATTACACTAAGTGAAACAATTCAGACAGAGATAAATACCATATCATTTCACTTATATGTGGAATCTAAAAATCAAAATAAATGAACAAACATAACCAAACAGAAACAGAGTTATCAATACAGAGGGCTCACCAAGGGGAAAAAAGTAAAGGGAAGAAAGAAATCAATGAGGCAAATTAAGAGGCACAAACTTACAGCTGCAAAATAAATGAGTCATGGCGATGAAATACACAGCGTGGGGGAATACAGCCAACAGCCATGGAATATTTTTGTATGGTGACATATCACAGTTAAACTTATTATGTGGTCATGTTGTGCAATGATAGCATTGTAGGTCAATTATACCTCAAAAACAAACAAACTCATGCAAAATAGATTATATCTGTGATTACTAGAAGTGGGGGTGGGGATTGGGGGGGTAGGTGGAGGAGGTGGAGAGGGCTGGAGTGGGCACTGGATGAAGGCGTCAAAAGGTGCAAACTCCTTTTACAAGTTACAAGATAAATGGGTACTAGAGAGGTATAGCATGATAAATACAATTAACACTGTTTTATGTTATACATGAAAGTTGTTAAGAGAGTAAATCCTAAGAGTTCTCATCAGAAGGAAGATTTTTTTTTCTTTTTTTCTTTGTTTAATTTTATATCCATATGAGATGACAGACATTCACTAAACTTCAATGGTAATAATTTGATGATGTGCAATAATAATTTGCTATATACCTTAAACTTACACAGCTCTTGTTTAGTCGCTAAGTTGTGCCTGACTCTTCTGCAACCCCATGGACTGTAGCCCGCCAGGATCCTCTGTCCATAGGATTTTCCAGGCAAGAATACTGGAATAGGTTATCACTTCCTTCTCCAGGGAACGCTCCCAACCCAACAAGATCAAATTTGTGTCTCCTGCATTGCACCTCCTGCATTGCAGGTGGGTTCTTTACCACTGAGTCACAGGTGCATCAATTATATCTCACTAAAACTGGAAGGGGAAAAAAAGAAAAACAAGTTTTAAAAAATTTGTACCTTTTTACTTATAAATTATATCTTATTAAAGCATTTTAGCATTAAAAATAATACCAATGCATTGCATTTATATCATACTTTTACTTCTAAGAATTTTTTCTCAAGATTCAGCACATATAAACATAGAAAACCTCCAACAGAGATAACAAACCTAGACTCCAGAAGCCATGTGCCCAAGTATATGTGTCCAGCTAGCCGCAAGATTAGAATCAAAGCCCAGATCTTGCTGCTTCAAAAAAATATTTTCTATTACACCAAATATAGAATAACCAATCAATCTCTCCCCACCTCTTCTTCATTTTGCTTTGCATTTCTTAATAGTCATTGGTTTTTCCTTAATATAACATTTCAGGATCTTTAGACCTTTAAGTTTCCAACTTTAAAAATTTATTAATCAGCCCAACATCAATTTCCTCTTTATTCAAAGTTAACCTTATGTAGAAGAGCAATCCAAAGCAAATAAAGATGTTCTGCATTCACTTTTCTCTTTTTCTCTTTTAATTCTCTATTGAAGGGCAAACTGAGTGCTTCTCTCAACTAGCAACAGTTTCTTTCCCTTCATTTATTGACCCAGGCCTTTACCAGAAAATAGTATAATCGGTTTCATTTTTAGGTTTCCACAGAAAACCTCTCAAATATCTCAGGGAGCACAAGATGCATGCACCAAGGCTCAAATGAAATCAAATATTTGAGATTATAAGATTCTAATATAAAGCTCAAGAACACAGTATTAAAGTCTCTTAACACTTTACCAAAAAGCCCTGATAAAACTAGCAAAGGAGTAATTTTTCCTGAATCCTCAACCACTGAAAAGCACCAGATTTCTTCCCTTCATTGACATATTTGCCCATTCATTCAACATGAAATTCACTATTGCCAGCAGTGTTCTTTCTAGGCCTTGGGGATTCAGCGGTTAACAAAACAGGTTTCTGCCTTGTGATGCTTACATTCTAGAAAAAGCGAGACAGGCAACAAATCCATAACAAATAATAATCTTATACTCTTAAGCACAGTGAAGAAATGAAACAAGGTAATGGAGAACAGAGTGGAAGCAGGGAAACCAGTTGGAACAAGTGACTTGTGAGAGCCTAGGAAAGAGACAAAAGTAGGCTGATGAAAAAATAGGTTTGCGTGTATGACAAGTTGCTTCAGTCGTGCCCAACTCTGCAAACCCTGTGGACGGTAGCCAGTCAGGCTCCTCTAACCACAGGATGCTCTAGGCAAGAATACTGGAGTGGGTTGCCCTGCCCTCTTGCAGGGGATCTTCCCAACCCAGGGACCGAATCCACATCTCCTGTGTCTCTTGCATTGGCAGGCAGATTCTTCACCACTAGCACCACCGGGGAAGCCCAGCTTTCACACTTGCTGATGGATTTGACGTTGATGCCAAAAACTCGGCCTCTGGGCACTGGTGCCAAATTGAATTTCAGAGACAGAGTTTGGGGTGATGGTAGAAAAGAATAGTTCTATTGCTTTGCCAGGCAAAGGGAAACACAGTGGGCTCCTGCCCTTGAAAACTATGCGTCCCAACCTGGGAGGCTTGGGTGAGGAGTTATATAGCAATGGTTCCAGAGTGGAGTTGCTGATAAGATTAGGGTGTGCGCAGGGCTTGTGCGCTTTAATCTGGTCCCAGGTGGTCTCCTATTTCTTGATGAGCTTCTCTGGTTTCCTCAATCTGGAACAAAGAATACTAACACTTCTCATTTGTTGGGGTTTTTTCAGTTTAAAGGCACAAAGATCTTGCAAGGTGGAACCAGGGCCCTGCCCCCAAGGCTTCACTATTGTTTCCTGACTGCTCTTCCTTTGTCTCCAAATCCCCCTCTCTGCCCTGATTAGCAGCTGTTTGGACCTGCCCTTTGGAACTCAGGGAAGGTCTTGGAAGCTGGAGTCTGTCCCTAACAACCTAGAAATGGGGGACACCGACAAGTTTCCATGCCCAGGAACCCCACAGGTCTGGCTCAGTTTCAATGTCAAGCTTGAGAAAGACAAACAGGATTATTTCAAGATTTTTCTTGAGCAAATAAGTGGCTAATGATGGAGAAGGAAATGACAACCCACTCCAGTACTCTTGCCTGGAGAATCCCAGGGACAGGGGAGCCTGGTGGGCTGCCGTCTATGGGGTCGCACAGAGTCGGACACAACTGAAGTGACTAGCAGCAGCAGCAGATGCCATTAGCTAAGATGGAAAAGACCTTGAGAGAAACAAGATAGGCATAGGGCCAGCAAGGACCCTCTTTACTGTGAAGTCAAGTTTGCGATATCATCAAAATGGACACGAAGAAGGAGAAGGGGGCAGGGTGGGGAAGAGGAAGAAGAGAAGGCAGGGGGAAGGGAAGCAGGAACGGGAAGGAGAGAAGTAAGGGAAGGGTGAGGAGGAAGAGAGAGCAGTTGGATATACAAGTCTGAATCCCAGGGGAGAAGTCAGGGCTGGAAATACAAATGTGAGAATCATCAGAATTCAGACCGTATTTAAAGTTATAGGACCAGATGAGTTCACTCCGGGACATGAGTAATCAGAAGGCATTCAAATTATGCCTTTGCTACACATTAGCCAACTTGGGCAAAGTCTTCAACCTTTCGACAACCTTTCCATGCAGGGTTGATATACGCAGGGTTGATATACCTTTGAACAGGCCAAAAAATCTGCACAGCATTACACAAATACACGTTGTTGTCAAGCTCTTAAGAAATTGAAAGACATAAAAAGGTAGAAACACCAAAACCAGGAACAAAAATCCTGACTGTAGTAATAAATTACCAGTTACCTCAGCAGAAAAAAAAATGCCAGCAAATTCCCTAGAAGAAAGTACCGCCGAGCAAAGTAGAAATAGGGTGCCCCTACCTCTGAACCACCAGAAAAAGAAAAGATTTTAATTAAAAATACAGCAATTGAAAATAGTACTCCAAGCTATTAACAGTGAATATTTCCAGGGGTTGAGTTTATAGAGAATGGTTAATACCTGAAATTTTATCATGAGTACATATTTTAGTCATTGGTATGACATATACAACTAATGGTTCCACTGGTGGCTCAGAGGTTAAAGTGTCTGCCTCCAATGTGGGAGACCGGGGTTCCATCCCTGGGTTAGATCCCTGGGTCGGGAAGATTCCCTGGAGAAGGAAATAGCAACCCACTCCACTATTCTTGCCTGGAGAATCCCATGGTTGGAGGAGCCTGGTAGGCTACAGTCCACAGGGTCGCAAAGAGTCGGACACGACTGAGCGACTTCACTTATCACTTATACAACTAATAGGAAAATATAGCAACTCATGAGCTATTTTCAAAAAGCTTCCAATGTGCTGCTGCTGCTAAGTCGCTTCAGTCATGTCCTGACTCTACGTGACCCCATAGATGGCAGCCCACCAGGCTCCCCCGTCCCCAGGATTCTCCAGGCAAGAACCCTGGAGTGGGTTGCCATTTCCTTCTCCAATGCATGAAAGTGACATGGGAAAGTTAAGTCAGTTGCTCAGTCGTGTCTGACTCTTAGCGACCCCATGGACTGCAGCCCACCAGGCTCCTCCATCCATGGGATTTTCCAGGTAAGAGTACTGGAGTGGGTTGCCATTGCCTTCTCCCTTCCAATGTGAGACACATCTAAAGAAAACGGGATTACCAAAGGACTGTTAAAACTGGTCTCAATGGTAATTCTTGCTAAACTGTAAATTAATGTGTTGGTAAAGTAAAACAAGAATCAAATGAATACTCTTACAAATGCTAAGGTCTTAAAACATAATTATTCAGGAAATATAAAAGATCCCTAACATTCACCTATTATAAACATAATAATGAACAAGTACTTTCTTCTAAGTGAACCCATTAGTATTTGTTAACTATTGCAAAGCATTTTTAAAAGTAGCAGACAAAATTACTGTACTACCATACAATAATTATGGAGGAAACAAGATTATTTTCTGATTATATTCCTGCCATGCTTTTGCTTACTTATCTGCTTACCCTATTTATGTTATAGATTTTTTTCAACTTAACCTATAATCCATGGTTTTATTAGAACACCTTAGAGAGCTGCTATACAGAAAAGATTTCATATATTATGTACAAAATTATAACTGCTAGGTTTAGCTATACACCCAGAGAAAAACATAATTCAGAAAGATACATGCATCCCAATGCTTACCGCAGCACTATTTACAATAGCCAGGACATGGAAGCAACCTAAATGTCCATCAACAAAGGAACAGAAAAAGAAGATGCGATACATATATATAATGGTATATTACTTAACCATAGAAAGGAACAAAACTCTGCCATTCGCAGAGATGTGGATGGACCTAGAGGTTGTCATACATAGTGAAGTAAGTCAGAAATAGAAAAACAAATGCTGTATAATATCACTTGTTTGTGAAATATAGAAAAATTACACTGATGAAGTTATTTGCTAAACAGGAAGAGAGACACAGACATAGAAAAGAAACATACAGATACCAAGGGGGAGGAGAAGGTGGAATGAATTAAGAGATTGGGACCAACATATATACACTGCTGCTGCTGCCACTGCTAAGTCACTTCAGTCGTATCCGACTCTGTATCTGCCCTCCATAGGGGGCAGCCCACCAGGCTCCCCGGTCCCTGGGATTCTAAGTATAAAATGGATAACTAATGAGAATCTATTATATAGCACAGGGAACTCGATTCAATACTCTGCGGTAACCTAAATGAGAAAGAAATCCAAAAAAAAGAGGGATGTATGTATACGTACAGCTGATTCACTTTGCTGTACAGCAGAATCTAACACAACATTGTAATTAACTATACTCCAATAAAAATTAATTTTAAAAATTGAGTAAAAGAAAAAAATCAATTTAAAAGTCACTTTTGTTTCTATTATTCAGTCGCTCAATCATGTCTGAGTGTAATGTCACTTTAAGTTTTTAAAAATTCAGCACTAAGGGGGCCTTAAAGAAAACTGTAGTCTGTGCTAGTTTGAATTCAAAGGAATACCTCTTCTAATGAGATAAGCCTAAAGTCTTAGCAAGGTGAGAAATTTTCACATTCTATGTCCATCACTGAACATAGAGCAGAATTTCTTGGTCTCCCATGTCCCTTGCTGGCACTTCTGACTGTAATTCAAGGTAGTAAGCACTAGATGGCACTGCTGATTCATAACCAGGCCGTTGATTTTCCAGGTTTTATGCTTCCCTGGTGGCTCAGAGGTTAAAGTGTCTGCCTCCAATGTGGAAGACCTGGGTTCGATCCCTGGGTCAGGAACATCCCCTGGAGAAGGAAATGGCTACCCACTCCAGTATTCTTGCCTGGAGAATCCGATGGACAGAGGAGCTTGGCAGGCTACAGTCCAGGGGGTCATAAAGAGTCGGACACGACTGAGCGACTTCATTTCACTTCACTTAAGAATCTTATTAACAACATTCAAGTTCTGGAGTAATTAAAGAAATGTTAAACGTATCAAAGAGGGGGAAAAAAAAAAACAAAACCCTTTAGCCAATTTAGGATGTTCTCTAAACTTTTCCCAAATTGCTATTACTCTAAATCAAGTTCTCCAGATGAGGTTTTAAATATAAAACTTCATATAAATAACTATAAATGTAAATATTTAAATCAAATATTGGTGTACTTTCAGATGATAATTATAGTTTAAGTGTAAAGAAATAAGGCTCTCCAAAGGAAAGACTCAAGTTTTCAGCTTTGCTAAAACAACTTGCCACTAACATCCTAAGAGCAGGAGGGACAGGGAGCAAATTATGGGTTTAGCCTTTCACCTCTATGCTGTTCTCAGGATCTTTGTATGAAGGCTCTTCTGTCCACCTTGGGACTGAAGTCTCCTGGTCTTTCCACTTAAAAACCAGAAGTGTCAATATGGCCAGGGTCCCACTCCTGCAGCGTCGGTGCCTATTCTGGGCATGAAAGGGAGGGCTGATGGTGACAGTGCCAGGGCCCTTACCTTACCCCTGCAAATGCTCCCAACTCTTTCTGTTGTTCAGATAAACAGCCAGGGCCAGGACTAGATCTTTTTATCAAGATAACAAAACTTTTCAAAAATCAAGTCTTAGGAAGTAATCTCGACCTTTGAAACATCACGACTTTTCTTTTTTTAAGAAAGTGACTCTTTTATGAAGAGATACAAAGTAGCTCCTGAATTTACCAACAAAAGTAATACAAATGATACTCAAGATCTCTTAAAGGTGACATGCAGACTATACCACTTACCAGTTCATTCATGTGGGTCATAAGCCACGAAGAGTGCTCAGAGGTAATAATGTGTCAGTGCACAGAAGAGATGTGGGTCCCAATCTATACAGGCCTACTATTTAGTATAGAAACTGTCAGTAACAGGGCTTCCCTCGTGGCTCAGAGGTAAAGAGTCTGCCTGCCAATGCAGGAGATGCAGGTTAGATCCTTGGGTCAGAAGATCCCCTGGAGAAGGAAATGGCAACCCACTCCAATATTCTTGCCTGGGGAATCCCATGGACAGAGGAGCCTGGTGGGCTACAGTCCATATGGTCACAAAGAGTCAGACATGACTTAGTATCTAAACAACGTCAGTAATACAGAAAATTAAATCTGTATTTTTAATACTGCTAATATGTCAACAGACCCTGATATCACCTTAAATCCTTTCAGGAATTAAGTCTGATATAAACCAATGAAAATTTAACTCACTGATCATGGTATCATGGCAGAAAAGAGCATGAATCTATAGGGAGTAAACAAATAATTTAAAAGAAAGCACTTTGGTCTTTGGTGCCCCAATCTGATCCACAGAAAGCAAACTACGTTTCACTGCCTAGATGGCCATGTGACAGCTACGCATACTCTTCACTTCATTTTTATGAAGAAAACCAAACAGACACCGTGTATGCTTTATAAGAAAATTAATTGGATGATCTTCCTCAAATTATTACTCCAAAGTTCCACCTCAACTACATCTGCTTTAATGGCTTCATCTCTATGCAAGCAAAATAATATTCTAAATAAGTACTATGAATCAACAACAAAATGATAAATTATAGACAATTTTATCACATTAGAATAAATGCTTCTGCCTTATTTTTTATTAATTTTTATTGAAGTACAGCTACTTACAATGTTGTGTTGGTTTCTGCTGTATGGCAAAGTGAATCAGTTATACATATACACATATCCACTCTTTTTTAGATTCTATTCCCATATAGGCCATTAAAGAGTAGAGCACCCTGTGCTACGCAGTTTAAGTTCTTATTTGTTATTTGTTTTATAGACATTAGTGTATATATAAACTTTCCATTTTAGGAAAGCTATTTTATCAAGAACCTCTGTCCAAATTTTAGCCCTAAGAGTACCTGATTCTTCAATCCCCTTGACATGACAGACTGGGCTCAAGCTTCTGCTCTATACCTCCCTCCCTATGTGGCCCTGTATTTCTCATCTCTCAAATGGAGATAATCCCTATGTCATGGTGATACAATATGACTAAGGGAGATAGGGATGTAAAATGCTTGCAATAGGGCTTTACACATAATGAGGGCTTTATAAACAGCAACTGGCACAGTGTCTAAATTTCAGTGAAGAATTTCGTTAATGTATTCACAGCAAGAAAAGAAACCAATGATAAGTGAGATTTTAAGAGAAAAGAGCATCGAGCTTCTGTAAAGAAGTTTAAGTCTCCTGGCCTGGTCATATTATATTCTAGGATATGGAAAAAACTTGGCACATGAGATCACTATGTCAACAGCAAGCATCTTTAAGGAATCTTAGCAAAGAGAAGAAACTAGCAGAAAGAAGGGGAGTCCCGATTTTCAAAATGACAGAGAATGCAAGTTATGCAGACACAACAGGACTCTAAACAGACTATTAAAATATGTGGTTACTTAAAGAATACCATGGGGCCACCACTAAGATTGAGTTAGTCCAAACAACACCATTTCCTTCTTTCACAGCAGACTAATACATCTAGGAAATATGACAGATATTACATAGCAAGAAAAAGCCTTTGACAGTAGGTTTATATTGTCCTTTGGATAAGAAGAAAAAATTCAAATTGAGTGGTAATACAGACTCATTATCTACTAAATGACTGCCAAATGCTATTTTTGCTGGATACATAATTTTAATACAGAAGAAAGTGTCTCGTGACCAGTCTCTAGACTGGTCAGTCCTATTCTGGTAATCCCAGTTCACTTGGATTGGGCCACAAAGCAGCCTTTAAGGTATGTCACTTCCCCAGAAGAAGGGACTTGTCAGCTGGCCCCTTGCTCCGTGCCTGGCTCCTAGAACAGGGCCTGGCACCCTGTGGGAGTTCATTAAATACTTGGGTGAATGAATTAAAAGTGTGTGACTAATATGAAGTTAAGGGGATAATAAATATTTGGAATGACTTAATCAGAAACCAAAAGGTCTTCAAGGAACAGAACAATGGCCCAAATTAGACCTAGGTAACTGCACCCAGAAGGAAAAGCATAGTCCTTGTAGGTAGGTGCACTGTGGTTCCAATCTCTGTTCTGCCACTTGTCAGAAAGGGAAAGAAGGGTAGCGGGCAGAGAATTGAGGTGCAGTTTCAATAGAAAAAAAGAGTAAGGTCTTCGACATAAATCCAAAATTAATCAAGTACTTAGAGAAGATGATAGAGTGGCATGTAACTGGGGAATATATTAATTCATACTACAAAAATAGATAGTTTAGAATAATCAGACATGAGATTCTATCTGGGCCACTTTTAAGAGTAAAAGGGTCACTGTTAACTATGCACTAAGACAACAGGTGCAAATTGACTGCCCTCAGCTAACCGGGACATACAATCACACTATCAGTATCAGTTCAGCTCAGTCGTGTCCGACTCTTTGCGACCCTATGAATTGCAGCACGCCAGGCCTCCCTGTCCATCACCATCTCCCAGAGTTCACTCAGACTCACGTCCATCAAGTCCGTGATGCCATCCAGCCATCTCATCCTCAGTCGTCCCCTTCTCCTCCTGCCCCCAATCCCTCCCAGCATCAGAGTCTTTTCCAATGAGTCAACTCTTCGCATGAGGTGGCCAAAGTACTGGAGCTTCAGCTTTAGCATCATTCCTTCCAAAGAAATCTCAGGGCTGATCTCCTTCAGAATGGACTGGTTGGATCTCCTTGTAGTCCAAGGGACTCTCAAGAGTCTTCTCCCACACCACAGTTCAAAAGCATCAATTCTTCGGCGCTAAGCCTTCTTCACAGTCCAACTCTCACATCCATACATGACCACAGGAAAAACCACAGCCTTGACTAGATGGACCTTAGTCAGCAAAGTAATGTCTCTGCTTTTGAATATACTATCTAGGTTGCTCATAACTTTTCTTCCAAGGAGTAAGCGTCTTTTAATTTCATGGCTGCAGTCACCATCTGCAGTGATCTTGGAGCCCCAAAAAATAAAGTCTGACACTGTTTCCACGTTTCCCCATCTATTTCCCATGAAGTGATGGGACCAGATGCCATGATCTTCGTTTTCTGAATGTTGAGCTTTAAGCCAACTTTTTCACTCTCCTCTTTCACTTTCATCAAGAGGCTTTTTAGTTCCTCTTCACTTTCTGCCATAAGGGTGCTGTCATCTGCATATCTGAGGTTATTGATATTTCTCCCAGCAATCTTGATTCCAGCTTGTGTTTCTTCCAGTCCAGCGTTTCTCATGATGTACTCTGCATAGAAGTTAAATAAGCAGGGTGACAATATACAGCCTTGATGCACTCCTTTTCCTATTTGGAACCAGTCTGTTGTTCCATGTCCAGTTCTAACTGTTGCTTCCTGACCTACATACAGATTTCTCAACAGGCAGGTCAGGTGGCCTGGTATTCCCATCTCTTTCAGAATTTTCCACAGTTTATTCTGATCCGCACAGTCAAAGGCTTTGGCATAGTCAATAAAGCAGAAATACATGTTTTTCTGGAACTCTCTTGCTTTTTCCATGATCCAGCGGATGTTGGCAATTTGATCTCTGGTTCCTCTGCTTTTTCTAAAACCAGCTTGAACATCAGGGAGTTCACGGTTCACGTATTCCTGAAGCCTGGCTTGAAGAATTTTGAGCATTACTTTACTAGCGTGTGAGATGAGTGCAATTGTGCGTAGTTTGAGCATTCTTTGGCATTGCCTCTCTTTGCCATTGGAATGAAAACTGACCTTTTCCAGTCCTGTGGCCACTGCTGAGTTTTCCAAATTTGCTGGCATATTGACTGCAGCACTTTCACAGCATCATCTTTCAGGATTTGAAACACCTCAACTGGAATCCCATCACCTCCACTAGCTTTGTTCGTAGTGATGTTTTCTAAGGCCCACTTGACTTCACATTCCAGGATGTCTGGCTCTAGATTAGTGATCACATCATCATGATTATCTGGGTCGTGAAGATCTTTTTTGTACATTTCTTCCGTGTATTCTTGCCACCTCTTCTTAATATCTTCTGCTTCTGTTAGGTCCATACCATTTCTGTCCTTTATCGAGCCCATCTTTGCAAGAAATGTTCCCTTGATATCTCTAATTTTCTTAAAGAGATCTCTAGTCTTTCCCATTCTGTTCTTTTCCTCTATTTCTCTGCATTGATCGCTGAAGAAGGCTTTCTTATCTCTTCTTGCTATTCTTTGGAACTCTGCATTCAGATGCTTATATTTTTCCTTTTCTCCTTTGCTTTTCGCCTCTCTTTTCACAGCTATTTGTAAGGCCTCCCCAGACAGCCATTTTGCTTTTTTGCATTTCTTTTCCATGGGGATGGTCTTGATCTCTGTCTCCTGTACAATGTCACGAACCTCACTCCATAGTTCATCAGGCACTCTGTCCATCAGATCTAGGCCCTTATATCTATTTCTCACTTCCACTGTATAATCATAAGGGATTTGATTGAGGTCATACCTGAATGGTCTAGCAGTTTTCCCTACTTTCTTCAATTTGAGTCTGAATCTGGTAATAAGGAGTTCATGATCTGAGCCACAGTCAGCTCCTGGTCTGGTTTTTGTTGACTGTATAGAGCTTCTCCATCTTTGGCTGCAAAAAATATAATCAGTCTGATTTCGGTGTTGACCATCTGGTGATGTCCATGTGTAGAGTCTTCTCTTGTGTTGTTGGAACACTATAGCACACACCTAAAGTTCTGGACATCTGAGTTGAGGAAAAGCTAAAAGATCAACAATTTGCTGTAACTGGTTTAAAAATGTTAGTTCACTAAGTGCTTACTATATGCCTGGCTTAAGTCCTTCACATATACTGACTCCTTGAAGACTCACAGAAATATTATGAAGTATCATTATCCTGCTTCATAGAATAGATAATGAGGATGCAGGTGAAGAAACTGAGTCACATATTCTTAAAATATTAATCTCACCCCCTCAAATTATCTCTGGATTGAGTGAAGAAGCGAAGTCGCTCAGTCGTGTCCGAATCTTTGCGACCCCATGGACTGTATGTAGCCTGCCAGGCTCCTCAATCCACAGAATTTTCCAGGCAAGAGTCCTGGAGTGGGTTGCCATTTCCTTCTCTAGGGGATCTTCCCAACCCAGGGATCGAACCTGGGTCTCCCGCACTGCAGGCAGACACTTTACGATCTGAGCCACCAGGGAAGCAAGTTCCCACAACTTTTTTATAGACAATAATCAGTTGATTCTCAAATGTATGTAGAAATTCAAAGGACCTAGAATAGCCAAAGTAAACTTGAAAAAGCAGAAAATTCAGAGAACTTATACTTCCTGATGTTAAGGCTTACAATACACCTGCAGTGTGATACTTGGTGAATGACAGCAGTTGAATAGAGTATGAAGTGCAGAAACAGAGCCATACATATGTGGCCACCGATTTCTAACAAAGGCGCCAAGGTTCAGCGCAGGAAGGAAGAGCCTTAAGGGTGCTGGATCAACATGAATGCAAATATATATATTTAAAAAAACACCTTGAACTTTACCTCACATCTTTTATAAGAATTTACTTGAAACACACCATAGATATAAACATAAGAGCCAAAACTGTAACATTTCTAGATGAAAACTTTATTTTCATAAAATCTCTGTGGTGTTGGGTTAGGCAACAGTTTCTTAGGTAGGAAGAAAAAGAAACTGAGTCACAGAGAGGTTAAATATCTTGCTCAAGGTTACTATTTAGCTTACCCTAAGATTTACACTGGAGAAGGCAATGGCAACCCACTCCAGTACTCTTGCCTGGAAAATCCCATGGGTGGAGGAGCCTGGTAGGCTGCAGTCCATGGGGTTGCGAAGAGTCAGACACGACTGAGTGACTTCACTTTCACTTTTCACTCTCATGTATTGGAGAAGGAAATGGCAACCCACTCCAGTGTTCTTGCCTGGAGAATCCCAAGGACGGGGGAGGCTGGTGGGCTGCTGTCTATGGGGTCGCACAGAGTCGGACACGACTGAAGCAACTTAGCAGCAGCAGCAGCAGCAGCAGCAAGATTTATACTAACTGAAGGGATGGACACCAAAGCCGGTGGCCTCTGGGTTTGTGCTGCACTCAGATAACCTCGGACTGTGCTGAAATGCACTGAACCAGGCAATGGATAGTCCTGCTTGCTCCTGTTTCAGTCAGGACACGTCTAAGGACATTGTTGTGATTCCAGGTGCATGTTTTTTATACAAACTAGGTACATTCGGGCATATTAAAGATGGCAAAGAGACACTGGATGATGATACACATGGATGAGTAAAAAGAAATACTTAGCTAAGAAAGGTTTCGTAGGCCATGAGAATGGCTCAGCCATACGATGATCATAGGGAAGAAAGGTTAAACACAGTCTTTTTTTTTTAACACACATTCTGTTCATCAGCTTTCAAACTTTTTTAGCCATTGAGATTAGTTCAGATATGTAGTTAATTATATAATTAAAACATTATGCAATCAAGACAAAAGTTTCATGAAAACTTTACTACTTGTGATACACTCTGACACTTTCTATTCTATTCCATTTCTTCTCCTCCTCCCCCTTCTCCTTCTCCTTCTCCTTGTTCTTCTTCTTTCCCTGAGGGAGACAGTAAGGGAGGAAGGCAAAGGGAAGAAAGAATTAAAAAAGAGAGAGAACAGAAAGAGGGAGAAGAAAAATAAAACTAAATAGAATGTAAGTGTTTCCTAAGTAAATTAAAGAATTTTACCGTCCCCCACCCCCCACCAAAAAAGAGTCTAAAACCCAACTTTCCCAATCCAAACAAAAAATCTTGCACCAAGAGTGCAAGATTCCTAAATGCTTGGCATTGAGGGAAAAAAAAGGAAAATTACATCTGAAAATTACTCTGGACTCTATAGTGAGCTCTCCTGGTTTTCTTTCAGATCATTCTGGATGATCAGATCTGAAGAGCAGAGCAGAGACTGCCTCAGGACTTGATGTATAAAATAGCTCTCAGCAGGGTTTGGTCAATCCTTTCTGACAGGTATACACACTGCAACATCCTTCAAAGGTCACTTCTGGGAGACCTTCCTAACTCCTTTTGAAGATGCTGCCAAGAGAGGAAAGAGAAAAAGTTAAGAAAAGAAATCTAAATAAGAACAAAACAATGGAAAGGAAGACACTCACGTGAACCCCAAAGGTGCAACTAGTGAAGATTAACAATTCTATTAGACTTCACTGACCATACAACCCACGATTCCATGGGGTTATTACTAGCACAGAGTGCTCTCTCATCACCAGATACTTTGTTTAAACCTTAGAGCCACATTCATAATGGAATGCTAACACCATTGGTACAGGGCTAGGGGTTGTTCTCTGAGTAAGATTGAGGTTTCCACAGGACTTCCTAAAAGAAATAAGAAAATCCAAACTGGGGTAAATGATCTATCCAATACTACCAAGAGCTCAGTGGATGCTTTTCACCAAATTCGATTTCCTCAGAAGGTCTCGGAGGAAAAGGGCGCAGGGACCACAACAGTCACAATCCAGCCACAGCTGGTTGCATTTGGTAATACAGGGATATGGCTACTTGTGAATTAAACTAACAAAACTAAACAAAAGGATATTTTCAACTGTAAACTCCTCTTTCTGACAAAATGAGTAATTCAGTATTTATTCTCAATTAATACTATAGGTATGCATATTACCAGCATGTAATAGAAAGTCTTTGAAATTTACACACTCAGGTTAAGTGGTTTTGAAATGAAGTAGAAAGTTAGAGGCTTTCTGCTAAGCCCATCTGGGCATCCTAAAAACCCAAATCCTGAGTTGGACCCATTCCCACATTGCTGTAAACCACACTACAAACTCTCAAATCAGGGACAGAGTCCTTTGTGGAAAGACAAATCCAGGAAATAAACTGAAACCAGACTTAAATTTGACAAGTCAATGAAGACAGAGACTTGGAGACAGAAGAAAAAGAATAAAGGTTGACATAATTCAGGTAGGCTGGAATTCAAAGCATGACAGGATCTTGGCAACACAGACCAACTGGATCAAGACAAAGCCAAGACTAGGCCAGGCACAGTCTAGAGAAATGCATACACACTCCAGCAGTTTGGCTGCCAAGTAGATGCTTGCAAACCCAATGAACGATGCTCAAAGACAAAGCAAATTCACACTTGGTTCAGGCAGACCTGGTAACAGGAGAATGAATTCAAGGATAGGGAGGGCATGACGCTGAAGAACAGACTCACAGAGCAAGACTTCTATTTCCAGCAATGTTGTGGTCTAAGTACACACACTCACACGCAAAATCCAGAACTGTTGAATAAAATATGAGTCACAGGGAAGTGAGGAAATTCTAGAAATTTCCCCAGACCCGGGAAGAACATAAATATAGATATGTTATATTGGCACTGACATTTAGGCTATCAAGAAAGTACTTGTTGATATGAATAAGTAGGAAGCTTGGGTTTTCACAGTGATATGAAAGTAGATGATGAAGACTCTGCTTTGTTCAATATGAAAAAGTGCATCAGAGTCCCTGCTTATCTCTATAAGCCCTCAAACGGCTCCTTTCTCAGTAAAAAGAGATGACAAGGAATCTATCTCAGCATAGATGCCTGGGGCAGGGAGAGTCTCCCCAAACACAAGGGTCAACTTTATACTATCTAATTGAACGGAAGGAACACTTCCAAACTCATTTTAGGAGGTTGGCATTACCCTGATACTAAAGCCAGGTGAAGATGCTACAAGAAAAGGAAGTTACAGGCCAAGGTCCCTGATGAACGTAGATGTAAATATTCTCAACAGAATAGTAGCAACTGAATTCAAGGACACAGTAAAAGGGTCATATATATCATGATCAAGTGGAATTTATCCCTAGGATGCTAGGATGGTTCAGCATATGCAGATCAATAAATGTGCTACACCGTATTAACAGAATTAAGAGACTTTATTTTTTTGGTCTCCAAAATAACCGCAGAGAGTGACTGCAGCCATGAAATTAAAAGACGCTTGCTCCTTGGAAGAAAAGCTGTGACAAACCTAGACAGTGTATTAAACTTTGCCAACAAAGGACCATCTAGTCAAAGCTATGGTTTTTCCAGTAGTCATGTATGGATGTAAGAGTTGGATTGTAAAGAAATCTGAGTGCCGAAGAATTGATGCTTTTGAACTACGGTGCCGGAGAAGACTCCTGAGAGTCCCTTGGACGACAAGAAGATCCGACCAGTCAATCCTAAAGGAAATCAGTCCTGAATATTCATTGGAAGAACTGATGCTGAAGCTGAAACTCCAATACTTTGGCCACCTGATGAGAAAAAACGACCTACTAGAAAAGACCCTGATGTTGGGAAAGATTGAAGGCAGGAGGAGAAAGAGATAACAGAGGATGAGACAGTTGGATGGCATCACTGACTCAATGGACATGAGTCTGAGCAAGCTCCAGGAGTTGGTGATGGACAGGGAAGCCTGGTATGCTGCAGTCCATGGGGTCACAAAGAGTCGGACATGACTGAGTGGCTGAATTGAACTGACTGAAGGGTAAAAATCCTATGCTCATTTCAATAGATGCAGGGAAAGTATTTGATAAAATTCACATCCTTTCATGACAAAACTCTTAACAAATTAGTTATAAAATGAATATACCCCAATATAATAAAAGCCATGTATGACAAGCCCACAGCTAACTTCCTACTCAATGGTGAAAAGTTAAAAGCCTTTTCTCTAAGGTCAAGAAAAAAATAAAAAATAAATAAAGTATGCCCACTCTCACACTTCTTTTTCAATACCCTGTCATGGCCACAATTAGACAAGAAAAATAACTAAAAGGCATCCAAATTAGAAGTTAAGAAGTAAAATTATCCCTGTTTGCAGACGAGATGATCTTATATATTAAAAATACTAAATCCACCCAAAAAACCTGTTTCAACTAAGAAATGAAATCAACAAAGTAGCAGGATTAAAAACCAATATAGAAAAATCATTTGTGCTTCTACACATAAAAAATGAGCTATCTGAAGGAAATTTAAAAAGCAATTCCATTTACAATAACATCAAAAATTTAAAAATACTTACAAATAACTTTAACCAAGGAGGTAAAATGTCTGTACACTGAAAACCACAAGACACTGATGAAAGAAATTGAAAACACACATGAATACTGGAAACCCAGTGTTCTTGGATTGGAAGAATTAATATTGTTAAAATGTCTATACCATCAAAAGTGATCTACAAATTCAATGCAATCCATATCAAACTTCTACTGGCATTTTTCACAGAAATAGAAAAACTATACTAAAATTTGTATGGAATCACAAAAGACCTTGAGTAGCTGAAGCAAACTTTTGAACAAATAAAGCTGGAGACATCACACATTCTGATTTCAAACTATACTACAAAGTTACAGCAACCAAAAGAGTATGGCATTGGCACGTAGTAGAAAGCCCAGAAATAAACCAAGAACACATAACGGTAAGGGCATGAAGGGCGGCATTCTCTTCAACAAATAGTGCTAAGAAAACTGGATATTCACATGCAAAAGAATGACTGGACCCCTCTCATCTTACACCACTCATAGTTAGTGTGAAATATCAGAGACTTAAATGTAAAGCCTGAAACCATAAAACTCCTAGAAGGAAACATAGAGGCAAAGCTCCTTGACATTGATCTTTGCAATGACTTTTGGGGGGTTAAGAAACCAAGAGCACAAAAGCCAAAAATAAACAAGTGGGACTACATCAAACAAAAAAGCTTCTGAACAGCAAAAGCAACAATCAATAAATTGAAACAGCAACCTACAGAAAGACAAAAAATGTTTGCAAACCATATATCTGATAAAGGGTTAATATCTAAAAACTATAAAGATCTCACACATTTAATGACAGAAAAAAGCAAATAATACAACTAAAAATGGGTAAAGGACTGAATAGACATTTTTCCAAATGGCCAAAAGGCACATGAAAAGGTGTTCAACATCACTAGTCATTAGGGAAATGGGAATTAAAACCACAGTGAGATATCATCTCACATCTGTTATGATAGCAATTACCAGACAAAAGTTAACCAGCATTAATGAGAATGTGGAGAACAGTGAACACATTATTGGTGGTACAACCACTATCAAAACAGGGGAGTGGTTCCTCAAAAAATAAAAAATAGAACTACCATCTGATCCAACAATACTACTTCTAGGTATATAGCCAAGGAAAATGAAATCAGTGACTAGAAGAGATATATGCATCCCTGTGATCGCTGTAGCACTATTCACAACAGCCAAGATATGGAAACCACCTAAACGTCCACCAACAGATGAATGGATAAAGAAAATATGGAATATCTACACAATGGAATATTAATTCAGTGATAAAAAAGGAAATCCTGCCATCTGCAACAACATGGATGAATTTGGAAGGCATTATGCTAGATGAAATAATCTAGACAGCAGAGAAAGACAAATACTGTATGGTATTACTTATAAGTGGGACCTAAACAAAACAAACCTGATTTCATAGAAACAGAATAAAATGGCAATTACTGTTAGTGAATCGCAAATCCATGTGCCTGATGCACAGTGAGGCCAATCAATACTAAAACATTAGAGTTTGGGACAGAGAGATTTATTACAGGTTCACACAAGATGGGTGGCTCATGCCCCAATAATCCCAAGTTATTGAAAGTTGTCAGCAAACCCCTTTAAAAGCAAAAGGTGAGGGAGCAAGTGTGGTTAGTTGTTGCAAACTTGTTGGCGTCAGATCCTTTGTTCTTGAGGTCAGGTCATGGTCAGGTTAACGATGTTCCTGTAAGTCTCTACCAAACGAAAGTTATTCTCTGCCTGACAAGAAAGGGCAAGGTCCCAAGGCACAGCTTCCACCCTCCAAGGTCCCAGTTCCCGGCTAAGAGGAGGCAGAGCTCAGTTGGCAGCTCCCTTAGGGCCAGGCTCCCACACACTGCCCAGCTGTCATCCCTGAGGGAGCCAGGCATCCAGACCAACCGGCCCTCATTCTCTTCAGGCCGCCCAAATGGGGGAGACCAGGTCTCACAGACCTGAGGGAGCCAGGCAACCAGCCCAACCGGCCCTCCGTCTCCTCAGGCCGCCCAAATGGGGGAGACCAGGTCTCACAGACTTGAGGGAGCCAGGCAACCAGCCCAACCGGCCCTCCGTCTCCTCAGGCCGCCCAAATGGGGGAGACCAGGTCGCACAGACTGTGACAGACAGACAGCCATTGCTCTTAGGTCGCAGAGACAGACATGAGGGAGAAGTCCCCTGCTCCCTCAAGGCCTGGACCAAGGCTAATGGAGGGCGTCCGTGAGGGCTCTGGAGCCCCACAGGTCGTAATCCCCAGT
Organism: Capra hircus; assembly: GCF_001704415.2. NCBI lineage: Eukaryota > Metazoa > Chordata > Mammalia > Artiodactyla > Bovidae > Capra > Capra hircus. The sequence continues at coordinate 63,341,771 of NC_030823.1, read as the reverse complement.
CTGTTCCCTGGGCCCTCCAGCTCAACCGCTGGCCCAAGGCTGGCCCTCCTCCTTCTCTTGGAGGGCCCGCAAGAGAAGTCCTAAATCTGTCTCTTACCTCACTCTCCACCTGATGACCACCACACCACTGACAGCTGGCTGAACTGCTTTTGGACTGGTCCCTCATTGATAGTTACTTGTGGGCAGGACCCACTGCGGCGCTGACCAATAGCTGAGCAGGACAGCTAACGGTCGCTCATTGACAACTGGCTGTTTGTGGGCAGGGACCACTGAGGCACTGACCAATGGTTGAGCAAGACCCGTTGCCTAGAAACAGGGTGCCTGACTAATGAGGCACCGCAGTGACTGACTGCTAAGAGCTGTGCTCGTCCTGCTCTGTTATATTACCAAGTTAGGAGGAGAAGCAAATAAGAAGATGCAGGTCAAAGGGCCAAACTTTCAGTTATTAGATAAGTCTTGAGGATCTAATAATGTATAGCAAGGTGATTATAGTTAATAATATGCTACTGTATACTTGCATGCTTGAAAGGTGCTGAGAGCAGATCTTAAGCATTCTCACCATAAGAAATAAAGAGTTAACTTTAATACAGGAAGCAAGGGATATATTAATTAGCTTGATCTTGTGTAATTGTTCTACAATGTATACATACATAAAATCATCACCTTTTACACTTCAAATATATACATTTGTCAGTTATTTTTCAATGAAATTAGAAAAAAAAAAACCCAAAAAGAATCAAACTGGTATGCTGATATTCTTTATTAAAAATGTCTTTCTACTGTTAAAAAAAAATTATTCTACCTATGTGTTCAGGAACCCAGAGCTGAGAAATTAAAGTGATCAAGGTTGGGAAACACATGTATAATTCCTGTAAAAATGGAAGGCAAACACTGTCCAAAGCAGTGGTTCTCAACCTTGATTGTGGAGCTTTAAAAACAATGATGCCTCACATTCAGAGTATCTGCATTCACTGGACTGGGGTTCAATCTGCCATCCTAATTTTAAAGGCTTACTTGGTGATCCCAGTGAGTAGCAAAGATGGAGAACCACTGTCTGGAGAGATATAACTTCAACATGGGCCACCCAGGATCCCCAGCAAGAATGACTGAGAAAACAAAATTTGACAACACCCAAAGGAACAATCCACAAGAACAGGCAGAAATAACAAAAAACAGAGTTAACTCCCCAAGAACTTTAAAGATAACAGAATTATTTGTTATAGACTATATAATATTAAAATAGTTAAAGATGAAAAATCCAAAAATATATAATGGAGGAAAATATAAGGAAAAATTAAAATTGGAAAGGATACATTCATTGATTTTGGAAACTCAATAAGGGAGTTAAACAGCAGATTAACAGACCTGTAGAGAAAAGCGGAATGTCTCCCTGGTGGCTAAGTGGGAGAGAATCTCCCTGCAGTGCAGAATCTGTGGGTTGATTCCTGGGTCAGGAAGATCTCCTGAAGAAGGAAATGGCAACCCACTCCAGTATTCTTAAACCTGGAAAAACCCATAGACAGAGGAGCGTGGTGGGCTACAGTCCGTGGGATTAAAATAAGAGTCAGCCATGACTGAGTGACTAAACAATAACAACAAAGAGAAAAGTGGAGATCTAGGTGACTGTTTTTTCTGGAGAAAATACCTAAAATGTGGCACTAGAAGATGAATAGTTGGAATTACAACAGACAAACCGAATCATGCAGATAAATAAGAAGATCAACATGTTCCTAATTCATGTTCCAAAAGAAGAGACAATGGAAGACAAGAATATTTTAAAAAATAATGAATAAACTAAAATACTTCAAAAAATACAGAGAGAGTCAGAGATGGAGAGAGAGAACAAAGTGATATCAAGAGCACAGTGACAAAGCAAATGATGCAAACTTTAACAATATGTGAATCTGGATAAAAGGTCTAGGAGAGTTCCTTGTTATTATCTTTAGTTAGGCAACCTTTTTCTAAGTTTAAAACTATTTCTAAATAAAGTATGCATTAAATTTTTTATGAAATTATGGCTATTTTCCAGAATTAATGGAAGCAAAAATTAGCAAATCTGAGTTTCAAGCAGGATAAGTAAAGCTAAATCTATACCTTAAATGCATCACACTGGAAACAGTAAAATATGAAAGGCAAAGAAAGTGTTTTAAAAGTTATCAGAGAAAAGATAAATTACCTATAAAGAGCAAATCAAAGCCACAGTGAGACATTGTCTCACACCTGTTAGAATGGTTATTATTGAAAAGACAAAGAATAGCAAGTGTTGGAGAGAATATGAAGAAAAGGGAAGCCTACAGTATTGGTGGGACTATAAATTGGTGGAAAGGCCACTATGGAAAACAGTATGCAGGTCCCTCAAAGAATCAGAACTATCCTATAACTCAGCCATTCCATTCTGGGTATCTAAAGAGCACCAAAAAGTTAATTCAAAAAGGTATATGCACCCCTATGTTTAGTGCAGATTTATATACAATAGCCAGGATATGGGAACAACCTAAATATCTATCAATGAATAAATGGAGAAGAAGATATAGCATATATACACATTAGAATATGACTCAGTCATAAAAAAGAATGAAATTCTGCCACTTGTGACAACATGAATGGACCTTGAAGGTATACTAAGTGAAATAAGTCAAATATGATTTCAATTCTATGTGAAACCCAAAAAACCAAAACAAATGAACAAACAAAATAAAATAAAAACAAACTCATAGATACAAGATCAGATTAGTGGTTACCAGAGGGGAAGGAGCTTGGGGGGGCGGGGGGAGGTGGAAGAAATGGGTGAAAGATGTCAACTGTGAATGGTAATGGATAGTAAATAGACTTGTGATAGTGATCATTTCATAGTGTATATAGATGTCGAGTTACAGTGCTATATACCTGAAACTTATACAGCAATCAAAACAATATTATAAAGATAAAAAATATATCAATAATGAAACAACAATTAGACTCAATAGGCTTCTCAACAGCAACCACTTGGAGCATTTTCAGAGCTCACCTTATCCTCTACTGAGTCTAAGATCATAATATTTTTTCTCAGCTGCCACATACTCTGTTCTAATTGAGGGAGAAGACTGAACTGAGCTCAGCACTATAAATGACTTCATTTGGAAGAGACCGGAACAACAGCAGATGAAAGCAGTGGTAAGTATCAAATTTCTTGCTAATTATGGTGCCCTTGGAAATTCACTGGGCATTAACTATCCAAATGAAGAAACAGAAGTACTACAGAATCTTATCTGCTATTCATTCCCTTCTTGTCAAATGACAAGCTTAAAAGAGATTCATTTTTCTATAGGACTTCCCTGACAGTCCAGTGGTTAAGAATCCTCCTTGCAGTGCAGGGGACTCAGGTTCAGTCCCTGGTCGGGGAACTAAGATCCCACGTGCTATGGAGCAGCTAAGCATGTGCACTGCAGCCACTGAGCCCAGGAGCTCTCAAGCTTGTGTGCCTCCACCAGAGAGCCCATGAGCCGCAATAAAAGGCTCCACATGATGCAACGAATATCCTGTGTGCCACCACTAAGACCTTTTACAGCCAAATAAACAAATATTTTTTTAAAAAGAAACTTGTCTTTCTAAATTGATATGTTAAACATTTCCTTTCACTGACATTATCTAGTGTTGGCAAGCATGTGGCATAACTGGAATGCTCATATGTTGCCAGTGGGAATATCAGATAACAAACCACTCTGGAAAACAGTTTGGCAGTTCTTAGAAACTTGAGATGCATTTGTCATACAACCTAGCAAGTCCACTTTTTAAGCATTTGTCCGAAAGAAGGAAGCATGTGTCCACACGAAGACTTGGACGTGAATGTTCATAGAAACTTTTTTTCATAATCATCCAAAACTAGAAACAATACAAATGTTCATCAACAGATAAATGAATTATATAGTATATCTATACAATGGAATATTACTTGGTATTAAAAAGGAACAAACTACTGATATACATAATCGTGAGGGTGAATCTCAAAAATATCATGCTAAGGAATAAGCAAAAGGCCCATAGTTCACACTTCATGAGTCCTTTTATGTGAAACTCTGGAAAAAACAAATCTAGTCTATAGTAACGGCAAAGAGATGATACTTCCCTAGAGCCACACGGGAGGGTGGTTGATGGGGAAGGGAGGGACACGGAGGAAATTTGGGACTGATGGAAATGTTCTCCATTTTTAGTGTAATGATGGTAACACAAGTACATATCTTTGTCAAAACTCATAAAACTGTACACTTGAGATGGGTGCATTATATGTAAATTACACCTCAATAAAGCTGATTTTTAAAATTTCTTTCCTCTTGCCAAAAACATTTTCAGCTGTTTTCCCACAAATACTTATCATTTTCTCATGACATGCTCTTCCTACACTTTCTTCTCTTTGTTGACTTTATCATTGTCTCACTTTTGAAATATGACTTTTCCCTATCTTAAGGCTAGGTCATTAAATTGAGATTATTTTCTTTTTGCTCTAAAAAGTAAGATATGATGGAGAGATTGTGGTATAAAGTAGAGAATTTTAGAGTGCTCAAATCCCAGATTTACCAATTATTAGCTATGCTATTTTAAGCATTAGTTAAATACTCTGAAATAGATCACTAGTGGGAAGCTGCTGTATAACACAGGGAGGCCAGCCTGGCACCCATTAATAATTTAAGTGGATGGGATACGGGTGGGAAGGAGGTTCGAGAGAGAGGGGACATATATATATATAGATATATAATTATAACTGATTTCGAGCTGATGTACGGCAGAGACCACTGTAGCACTGTAAATAAATTATCCTCCAGTAAATTTTTTTTAATTGCACTGCAAAAAAAAAAGAAAATCTTACTATGAAAAGTCAGCCAAACTCAATAATGTGTTTAGTGATATAATAAAAATTATGAATTACATAAAAACTAATGCATTCCATTTGAGAGTATTCTCTTTATATGATAATATGGAAGCTGATCACAAACTTTAATGGTATACTAGGTACACTGGTTATCTAGGAAAAAAGTTCTGTAGAGAATGTCTGCACATTGAAGAAACTCAAGAGTTACTAATAGAAAAGAAACATGTTTGGGCTCAGTTTTGTAAAGATATGTATTAGACAGCCAGACTTGCCTATTTTTCTGAAATATACTTGTCAAGTTAATAATCTTAATATTTTCAAACAAGGAAGAAATACACCATATTTTCCAGTAGTAGATGACTGAAAAGTCAAAATAAACATTAGAAGCATAAAAGGACAGTTTTCACAGATTACGTTATGTTTTATAATTTAACAACTATTATCCACACAGCAGGTAATGATTTTGATATTGCTCATCTGCTCAAAATGATTACCGAACACCTGACGGAACTGATAGAATGGTTAAAATTTTTATACTCCATCAAGATCCATGCACAGGAAATTCATGGAACCAGAAACCATTCGTTGAAAGATAGTTTAAATTTAACATTATTTTACAGGGCTTCCCTGGTGGCTCGGACGGTGAGGAATCTGCCTGCAATGCAGGAGACCCAGGTTTGATCACTGGGTCAGAAAGACCTCCTGGAGGAGGAAATGGCAACCCACCCTACTGGGTTCTTGCCTGGGAAATCCCAAGGACAGGCTACAGTCCATGGGGTCATAAAGAGTCAGACATGACTGAGCAAATAACACTTTCACTTTTCACTTTTACAGGATAAATTGTTGGAACCAGCCACTAATGAAGCATTGACAATGAATTTTTAAAATATTACATCACTTGCTTTGTTTTTAAAAAGCATTAAAAATGAGTATCTTTAGAGCTTCACTGGTGGCTCAGTGGGAAAGAATCCACCTGCCAATGCAAGAGACATGGGTTTAATCCTGGTCCAGGAAGATCCCACAAGCCACAGAGCAGCTAAGCCCATGCATCAAAACTGTTGAGCCTGTGCTCTAAAGCCCAGAGGGCACAACTACTGGCCCATGTGCCACAGCTACTGAAGCCCACACACCCCAGAGCCCGTGCTCCACCACAGGAGAAGCCACCACAATGAGAGGCCCACACACCGCAACTGGAGAGCTGCCCCCACTCGCCCCAGCTAGAGAGGAGCCCACTCAGCAGGGAAGACCCAGCACAGCCAGAAATAAAATTAATTAATTTCTTTAAAAAGCGAGTATCTTCAGGTGGTGAAACTGCTTCAAAACCTCTTCCTCTATACCTATTAGCATACCTCTAAAAACTGGCTTTCTCTATTACGATGCTATTAAACATTAAGTTTGAGCAAGCTGTTCAACCTAGATGGGATAAAGTAACAAGCAAGAGGCAAGTTGGTCACAGTAAAAACCTTTCAAATGGATATACATAGTGGAAATAAAATGTACATGTATAGCACGTTGAATATAGAGATTCACTGCTGCTGCTGCTGCTGCTAAGTTGCTTCAGTCGTGTCCAACTCTGTGCGACCCCATAGATGGCACTATATTCTTCATAAATGTTTTAATACAATTGTAGGATATAGTAATAGCAATTCTCTATATTAACCATCTATATACATTAATCACATATACATATGCTTTCAATAAACAACATACGTAGTTTTGGTAACTCTTTTTTCTTTTTATTCTGTGTGATGTTTGTTCTGTTTATATTTACATAGACACATAGACCAATGGAAAAGACTAGAAAGCCCAGAAACAAATCATGCAAACACAGTCAAATGATCTTGGGGACTTCCCTGGTGGTCTAGGGGTTAAGGTTTGCACTCCCAGTTCAAGGGGTACAGGTTTGATCCCTGGTCAAGGAACTAAGATTCCACATGCCACATGGCACGGCCAAAAAAAAAAGTGATCTTTGACAAGGATGCCCAAGATTATACAATGGGGAGGAGATAATCTCAACAAATAATGTTAGGAAAACTGGATATCTACAAGCAAAAGAATGAAACTGGACCCTTAAACCATACACATACACACACAAAAAACCTTCAAAAGAGATTATACAGACTTAAATTTAAAGCCTGAAACTATAAAATCTCTAGAAGGAAAAGCTTTATGACATTAGTCTTGGCAATAATTTCTTGGACATGACATCATAAGCTCAGGCAAAAATAGCAAAAAGAGACAAGTGTTCTGTTTATATTTATTAAAAAAATTTTAATTTGTATTTGTTGATCCGGTTATATCTGTTGAACTACTTATTTTTAAAATAATCTTCTGATTTCAATGTTTTTTGTTCATTTTTAATACAATATTTTTCATCAAATTTTACAAAATTATTAGTGTATGATGATTTAGTAACTTAAGTTGGACCTTCCTCACAGATAGTTTGAAACTTTTTTAGAGCCTCTGTATAGACTCTATAAATAAAGGGGCTTCCCTGATAGCTCAGCTGGTAAAGAATCCACTTGCAATGTGGGAGACCTGGGTTCAGCCTCTAGGTTGGGAAGATCCCCTGGAGAAGGGAAAGGCTACCCACTCCAGTATAATGCTTAAGTTTAATCTCTAGAAGGAAAAGCTTATGACATTAGTCTTGGCAATAATATCTTGGATATGACATCAAAAGCTTAGGCAAAAATAGCTTACAGATTCCAGGAGTAAAGATAGTGCTTCATCTTGCACTTTTCCTCAGTTTAAGTTTTAGGAGTGACCTTTGATTCTGAACATTTGCTGATGTTTATCTAGGATAATGGGGAAAGCAACACGGAGGAATTCTGAGGAAAAAAAGTGTGGTTTTACAAGGACCTACTGTATAGCATATGGGCTTCCCCAGTGGCTCAGCGATCGAGAATCCTCCTGCAATGCAGGAGGTGCAGATTTGATCCCTGGGTCAGGAAGACCCCTGGAGTAGGAAACGGCAACCCACTGCAGTATTCTTGCCTGGAAAATCCCATAGGCAGTGGATACAGCCCACGGGGTCGCAGAGTCAGACACAACTAGGCCTGTGCGCACACACCCTATGCTGTACAGCTGAAACTAACACAACACTATTAATCAACTATATGCCAACATAAAATTAGACGTTTTCAACAAGGCGGGGGCGACACGTGCACCCAAAGTGTGGTTTTAGCAAAGTAATCCCGGGTCCAACAGAAAGTTTCCTGCTCTCTAGACTGCGCTGCCACCCTGTGGCCATTCTTCTCACGACCCCAAACTAGAAGATTCATCCTTTGCTATATACATGCACGTGCCGGCGTGCTAAGTGGCTTCAGCAGTGTCCAGCTCTTTGCGACTCCGTAGACCACAGCTCAGTCCACCAGGCTCCTCCATCCATGGGATTCTCCGTGCAAGAGTACTGCAGTGGGTTGCCGTGACTTCCTCCAGAGGATTCTCCTGACCCAGGGACCAGGCCCGTGTCTCTTCGCTCTCCTGCATTGGCAGGCGGGTTCTTTACAACTAGTGCCACCTGAGAAGCCATATATAAATATATATATATATATATTCTCTCATCCCAACTAATTCTATAGTGAACGTCATTAAATCCACTGAATACACCGCTCTTATTTATTTCAAGCTTACTCTTTTTCTTCAGTTTCCTTTTTAAGTAGTTTTAAGTAGTCTGTTACTGGTATATGAATATGGGCATTATTATTCAGTGTCAGCCAGACTGCAATGAAAGCAATGAATTAATTGGGCACAGTACATTCAAATAAAAGTAAAATATTTTAGCAATAAAATAGAGATTACTTTACTTCTTGCCATCCAAAGAAAATGTCACCTTATAAGCAGCAGCTAGCAACACATAAGCCATCTTGGATACATCCCAAACTGGGATGCCAGAATACAGATTAGAAACAAATCTTTGTTTACAACTAAACTAAGTAAAAGTGTATTGTTACATATATCAGTGTAGAAGAATTCAGCCTTTGTAAGCGTCTTCATCATAATTTCATATTACTTTATATAGATAACATATAGCATAACTCATCTGACTGAAGATGAAACATGGCAAGTTAACAAAGACAGAAGAAGTCTATCTGGGAATCTAGAAGTTTCTACAGCCCTCCTTCCTCCCTGTAAATCTCAACTCAGCAATAATTGTGAGCAGAAACCCAATGATCAAGGATTTTGTTTCTCTGTGATTAAATTCAGTTCTAAAAGTCATTCTGTGCAATCTAAATGAAGTTTTGCAAAGTCAATCTCCTTTAGAGTTTTCCAAACAGGTATTTTAAAAACTGTAACTTAAAAATGGTGATTCATGCAAAAGAACAAAATTGGATACTTATATCATAGTATTAACAAAAATCAACTCACAATGGATTAAAGGCTTACGTGTGAAAGCTTAGACTGTAAAACTACTAGAAGAAAACACGGAGGAAAGCTTCTTGACATTAATCTTGGCTATAATTTCCTGTCTTGTGACACCAAAAGTGCAGGCATCAAAAATAAAAATAGACAAGTGGACCTGTATCAAACAATAGGTGCACAGCAAAAGAAAAAGGGTAAAAAAAAACAACCTACAGGACAGCAAGAAATATTTGCAAACAACATATCTGATAAGGGATTAATGTCCAAAATGTATAAGGAACTCATACAATTTGACAGCAAAAACAAAAACAAAACATTCTGACTTAAAAAAGGAGGTGGGGGGGAAGACCTGAAGAGACATTTCTCAAAAGACATACAAATGATCAACACGTATATGAAAAGGTGCTCAAACTTTATTCATCATCATGGAAATGCAAATCAAAACCACAGTAAGATATCACCTCACACCTGTTAGGATGGCTATTATCAAAACGGCAAAAGATAACAAGTGTTGATGAAAATGGGGAAAAGAGAAACATCATCTGTTGTTGGTGGGAATGCAATCTGATACAGTCATTTTAAGAAGGCAGTACAGTGGTTCCTCAAAAAATTAAAATTAAAAATAGAACTACCATATGATCCAGGGATGGGGGAGCCTGGTGGGCTGCTGTCTATGGGGTCACACAGAGTCGGACTTAGCAGCAGCATGATCCAGCAATCCCACCTCTGGATATTTATTCAAAAGTATCAGAGTCAGGATTTCAAAGCGATATCTGTACTCCCTTCTATTCATTGCAGAATTATATGGGAATAACCTAAATGTCCCTCGGCAAATGAATGGTTAAAGAACGTGGTATATACATGCAATGGAATATTATTCAGCCGTTAAAAAGGAAACCCTGCCATCTCCCACAACATGGATGAATCCGGAGGGCATTATGTTAATGAAATGAACCAAATACAGAAAGACAAACACTGCAGGATCTCTTACACATGTGAGATGACTGATATGTTAATATGCTTTATTGTTATGATTATTTCACAATGTATAAGAACATCAAAAGATCAAGTTATATATAATAAATACACACAATTTTATTTGTCAGTTACACCTCACTAGACCTGTCTTAAAAACTGACTGCCTAATTGGGATTGCCTATTTCTCAAATTACCCTAAAATGCAATTGGTAAATAAATATACTAGTAGATAGAGGCTCATTTTTAAGGTAATATTTTTTAATGGAATATCATTTATTGAGGTCAAATAAAAGGTAAACTTAGAGGATCAACTTTTGGTTTTATATTTACCAGTTCATTGAGTTAGGAGGTGAAACTAGAAGCAGGAAGTAGAGACAGAAAGGCAAGACCTACGGCCAATGATGTGGAAGGAATGGGATTCAATAGCGTGAGCAAGCATCAACGAAAGAAAATCTCACTGAAAATTAGCTAGCTGAGGAGGTAATGAACATGCTTGAGACCCATAAAAGGCACAAAGATCAACATGAAATATTTAAGCTAGAAGGAGCCCTCAAGAGGAGGTGGAGAGGACTGTTGCTGTTGTGGAGACTGGAAGCTTGACCATGAAAAACAAATTGAGTAGTGACGCTGCTGCAGGAAGCCTTCTGGGTGCTTCCATCATCCCTGACAGTTATTTTTAGCACGGTGTATACACACATATATTTTAGCATAGTATACACGCTTTGGTCACCTCATATGAAGAACTGACTCACAGGGAAAGACTCTGATGCTGGGAAAGACTGAAGGCTGAAGAAGGGAACGACTGAGGATGAGATGGTTGGCCAGCATCACCGACTCAATGGACATGAGTTTGAGCAAACTCCAGGAGTTGCTGATGGACAGGGAAGCCTGGCGTGCTGCAGTCCATGGGGTCGCAAATAGTCGGACATGACTGAACGACTGAACTGATACATGCTTAAGGACGTTGGGCGGCAACTAATGGAAATACATAACAGTGATCACCACGCGGTCCTTCAAGCGGGCTGAGGAAGAGGAGAGTGGGAATAATGAGGGTGAGCACAATGACTCATGACTGTCAACATGTAAAGTGTCCTAGGAGACGGTGTGGAGATGGAGGGGGTGGAGGGGAAGCAAGGAGAGGGATGAGGTGCTCTTGCAGCTGATTCAGGGGCAAAACTTGTCTTAACACTGGAGGCAACCACAAGCGTATCAATAGCAAGAGTATCCCAGGGAATGTGCAAGAGAAGGGAAACTGCTAGCACGTAGTAACCCAGGTTTGACAAAAGTATAAAGCTCCTCCCCGCTCCAGGAGCTGCAGGGCTATTAGTAGAAAGCGCCTCCTTTTGGGGAAGTCAAGTCTCTGCTCCCTTCGCAGGGGCCTCCCTCTCACAGAAGGGACAGCCTCCCAAGGAGGGGTTCTGGCACCACCTCAGGTAAAGAAACCAACAGATCTTGTCCACATCCCAAGCCTGGCTCCTATTTTAGATCAGAACAAAGGCTCTGAGCTCAGAATTTGATTCTCACAGCCAGAGGGAGGAAAAAAACCCAACATGTTCACTTAAACAGTAAGATATTACACTTTTATCCAGAATGGAATATGCATTCATGTATATTTTCATCTTCGGAACAGGTGGTTTGAAATGCAAATAAAGTAATAAGTGTCAGAGCCGTATCCTAGCAGTAGCTACTTTGCAAACGTTACCATGGCACCAATTCAACAGTGTTCTTAGACGCAGCCACACCTCGGCAAGGTCTTTCTAACTCGGGACAGCCAAGTTCAAAGAAACTAATGGACGCAAACTGCAAAAAGAGTTCTGAACTGATACAGGAGGCGAATCTTAATAACACAGTTGCCCTCTGAAGCAACTGCTTGAAACAGGGCATGAGACTTGAAGGGGGAAAGAAAGGAAATGGACCGACTCCTAGAACACCTGGAATGTGATCCAAGCGTGGAGACAAAATGATGGTAATTATAACTGCTAACACTTGTTTTTAGCTGCTAACAGATTGCGCACAGATTGGGAAGGGCAGACTCCATTTTCCAACTACTCCGGTGCAAACTGTGCTTTACCAGTACTCACTAAATCCTGGCTGAGTGAAGAGAAAGCAGACTGTCCTCCTGTATGGATCATTGGTGTTAAACTAAGGAAGGCGGTCCTCCCACGGCCGTAGCCCAGGGGGCCACTCACTAGGGGTGGAGACAGGGAGCTGGGTTCTGCAGCTCTCCACTTCCTACCGCCAGGAGATCTGCTCAGCTGAGGGCGGCATGCATTTATTTCTCAAGTGCGGACAAAGCAGAAGGAAGAGAACTGGGGGATAGGGACACAGGATGATGGGGAAACAAGTCTTAGCCAACTCGGCCTGTGAACCAATCAAGGTTCCTGAGGTAGTCCAGGGGCTAAACAGGGCAGGTCTCAAGCTGGTTAGGGGAAAATGAAAGGCCAGATACCAAAGGTTAACACAAGACGGTCTGTCATCAGTGGCAAATTGCTGATACAGACCACAAATTCTGTAAGAGTTCAAAGCGGGTGGGAATTCTTTCCTGCTTCCCCTTCAGATAAGGGTGATTAAAGATCTTCTGAAAAAGTGAAGACGTGCCAATAGGGAGCCACAGTTGGTTGGCACTGAAAGCCATCAGCAAGAATGAGACTCCAAAACTCCCATCATTACCTATAAAAGCCACTAGTCCTCAAGATCCCCTTTAAGACAGTAATGATGCATCGTTAGTCGCTAAGATAGCCTAGCAGAGGGATACAAAGGAAGGATGCTTAGAAAAGCAATCAGGACTTTCCATACCACCTTTATCTTAAAAACCCAAAGATTTCTCCTTACCAGAAGGGTAATTCTGGGACTATTACATACGGAGATCTCCATACCCTCTTCCCGCGCAAAAAAAGTAAAGGCAGAAACGCGCCTCTTGGTACTGCTTCCATAACGTTTTAGCCAAATCAATCTGTAAATTTTCTGTGGGTGAGTTGACATTGTAATTTGAGTTATAATCTGGATATCGGGTGTACCTCCCAATGGCAGACCACACTCAGCGCACAATATTTGAAAGAAAGTGAGACTTTGGGCTTGGTTTTGGCAAGTTTTGATATTCTTAGGTCCAGTCTCATGTGTAAGGCTGAGAGAGGCACAGATCCAAGGAGAAAACGATGCTCAGGATCAAGCAGGAGACGGTGTCAGGTTCTAGGTGATCGGTCCATTGCCCAGGGTTAATCAGGGGAAGAGGCAGGATCCCAAGGAAAACCTTCGCAGGGTGTAAGAAGCCTTGGAGCAGGAAAATACAGCACTAAGGAGCCATCTGAGGCAAACACACCCAATCCTGTGGACCAAGTTGATGTGTCAGAGGTCAGGAGAAATCTGGAAATTTGATGCCTATGTGGTGCCCAGAGTCAGTGCAGAGACATCAGCCGTTACGCTAATGGTGACATGAGTAAAGTCACATCCCATCAACTGCTGGGCTGACGCTCCTAAAGTATTTTCTGCCCAGGAAAGAATTAGTAAAGGACCTCTGCAAGTTTCGGCCTGGAGATCAGGCCGTACCAAATACAGCAATGATTGAAGGGACCTGGGTTGAGAAGACAGAAGTTGATCAAAGTGCTTCTATAGGAGAGGCTGTAATAAATATTTTTGAAGTGGTAAATTAAATTTCAAAAAGTGAGAAATTAATTTTGTTGCAATGGTCAGTTTGTCCCTTTCGAATTTTCTGCTTTATCCATTTTGCTGCCTGGACAAAGTGGTAAACGTAAAAACCATACATAGTAGAAGAAACTATGGGGAATACTTAAACTGCTCTTTGATGCATAGGTCTTTTCTTAATACAATAGTAAAAAAAATCATAATATTAATTAGATGACATAAAATGTAAAATTTGGTTCAATTAAAAACACCATCAGCATAATGAAAAGGCTCTATAAAGCAGGTAAAATATTAACAAGAAATATGACAGCTAGTGCTCTTGATACATAAGTTACTGCAAATCCATTAGAAAAACCTCAAACAAAAAGTGATAAAGAATCATATATCTTTCACAGAAGAATAAATACTACAGATCAATAAGCATGTAAAAAGGTATTACCTTTTCACCAGGAATGAAAAGGTACAAACTATAACCATAAAGAAATACTGATGCTCACTTCTTAAACTGACAAAGGGCATATTAATAATAAACAAAACTGGGAGAGTTTCTTTTGTACAAACACATAATAGTTATAAAATCATGTTGATGTATGGCAAAACCAATACAATACTGTAATTAGCCTCCAATTAAAATAAATAAATTTATATTTTTTAAAAAAAGATGTTTCTGTAACTATATTATAATGCCCTTGGTTGCTGCTTGAGAACAATAATACTGAAGGAATATTTTTGTAAAGGAAAAATCAGTACTTAAAATTTCAACTTTGAGGGCTTAACATCCAAGACATTATTTGCAATATCTTGAAGGATCATATTTGCTCTCTAGAACAGGAAAGTTTCCAAAGTGCTCTAACAAGACCCACCTACTGGAAATAAAACTCTCAAATGTCAATGAATGAGGGTCCACAACCCATAGAATACTCAAGCATTCCTTCTCCAGGAAGTCTCTACTACTAAATAAAATGGATCCCAAGGTCTTAGTCCCTGCCAAAGGATAACCATCTCCTACTTATTGCCAATGATTTGAAGAAATAGCTGATTTTACATGCAAGCACACTCAAAACCTCCATACAGTATATATATTAGATACTTTCATAGTCAGCAAAGAAACAAAGAAGAACAATATTATGAACAAAATGCAAAACCCTTGCTATGTCTTTGAACTCTAATAAATCAGAATCAGCTAGACAACCTGGGAGATTCATACTACTACTACTACTACTGAGGTAAAATGTCAGTTCAGTTCAGTCGCTCAGTCGTGTTTAACTCTTCACGACCCCATGGACTGCAGCACACCAGGCCTCCCTGTCCATCACCAACTCCTGGAGTTTACCCAAACTCATGTCCATTGAGTTAGTGATGCCATCCAACCATCTCACCCTCTGTCATCCCCTTCTCCCACTTTCAATCTTTCCCAGCATCAGGGTCTTTTCCAATGAGTCAGCTCTTCGCATCCGGTGGCCAAAGGATTGGAGTTTCAGCTTCAACATATGAACACTCAGGACTGATCTCCTTTAGGATGGACTGGTTGGATCTCCTTGCAGTCCAAGGGACTCTCAAGAGTCTTCTCCAACACCACAGTTCAAAAGCATCAATTCTTCGGCACTCAGCTTTCTTTATAGTCTAACTCTCACATCCATACATGAATCCTGGAAAAACCATAGCCTTGACTAGATGGACCTTTGTTGACAAAGTAATATGCTTTTCAATATGCTGTCTAGGTTGGTCATAACTTTCCTTCCAAGGAGTAAGCGTCTTTTAATTTCATGGCTGCAGTCACCATCTGCAGTGATTTTGGAGCCCCCCAAAATAAAGTCTGACACTGTTTCCACTGTTTCCACATCTATTTCCCATGAAGTGATGGGACCAGATGCCATGATCCTCGTTTTCTGAATGTTGAGCTTTAAGCCAACTTTTTCACTCTCCTCTTTCACTTTCATCAAGAGGCTCTCTAGTTCTTCTTCACTTTCTGCCATAAGGATGGTGTCATCTGCATATCTGAGGTTATTGATATTTCTCCCAGCAATCTTGATTCCAGCTTATGCTTCCTCCAGCCCAGCGTTTCTCATGATGTACTCTCATGATGTAAGTTAAATAAGCAGGGTGACAATATACAGCTTTGACGTACTCCTTTCCCAATGTGGAACCAGTCTGTTGTTCCATGTCCAGTTCTAACTGTTGCTTCCTGACCTGCATACAGGTTTCTCAAGAGTCAGGTCAGGTGGGCTGGTATTCCCATCTCTTGAAGAATTTTCCAGTTTATTGTGATCCACACAGTCAAAGGCTTTGGCATAGTCAATAAAGCAGAAATAGATGTTTTTCTGGAACGCCCTTGCTTTTCTGATGCTCCAGTGGATGTTGGCAATTTGATCTCTGGTTCCTCTGCCTTTACTAAAACCAGCTTGAACATCTGGAAGTTCACAATTCACATATTGTTGAAGCCTGGCTCAGAGAATTTTGAGCATTACTTTGCTAGTATGTGAGATGAGTGCAATTGTGCAGTAGTTTGAACATTCTTTGGCATTGCCTTTCTTAGGGACTGAAATGAAAACTGATCTTTTCCAGTCCTGTGGCCACTGCTGAATTTTCCAAATTTGCTGGCATATTGACTGCAGCACTTTCACAGCATCATCTTTCAGGATTTGAAATAGCTCAACTGGAATTCCATCACCTCCACTAGCTTTGTTCATAGTGATGCTTCCTAAGGCTCACTTGACTTCACATTCCAGGATGTTTGGCTCTAGGTGAGTGATCACACCATTATGTTATCTGGGTCATGAAGATCTTTTTTGTACAGTTCTTCTGTGTATTCTTGCCACCTCTTCTAAATATCTTCTGCTTCTGCTAGGTCCATACAATTTCTGTCCTTTATTGAGCCCATCTTTGCAAGAAATGTTCCCTTGGTATCTCTAATTTTCTTGAAGACATCTCTAGTATTTCCCATTCTATTGTTTTCCTCTATTTCTTTGCACTGATCACTGACAAAGGCTATCTTATCTTCCATTGCTATTCTTTGGAACTCTGCATTCAAAGGGGTATATCATTCCTTTTCTCCTTTGCTTTTTGCTTCTCTTCTTCTCACAGCTATTTGTAAGACCTCCCCAGACAGCCACTTTGCTTTTTTGCATTTCTTTTTCTTCAGAATGGTCTTGATCCTTGTCCCCTCTACAATGTCACGAACCTCTGTCCATAGTTCATTAGGCATTCTATCAAATCTGGTTCCTTAAATCTATTTCTCACTTCCAGTGTATAATCATAAGGGATTTGGTTTAGATCATACCTGAATGGTCTAGTGGTTTTCCCTGCTTTCTTCAATTTAAGTCTGAATTTAGCAATAAGGACGTCATGATCTGAGCCACAGTCAGCTCCTGGTCTTGTTTTTTCTGACTGTATAAAGCTTCTCCATCTTTGGCTGCAAAGAATACAATCAATCTGATTTCGGTGTTGACCATCTGGTGAAGTCCATGTGTAGAGTCTTCTCTTGTG